>NC_084803.1:2564620-2897120 GCF_963583255.1 Pyrus communis
TGTGGACGAAGAAAAGGCAACTGTAAATCACGAAACAAAGAGCGTAGCCAAGAAATCTCTGCTGTTGTATAGGCCAGTTGCCTATACTCAGCCTCGGTGCTGGATCGGGAGACCGTCTTTTGTTTCTTGGAACTCCAGGAGATGAGGTTCGAACCCAAATATATACCATAACCTCCCGTAGAATGGCGCGTATCAGGATCTCCTGCGTAGTCTGCATCTGAGAACGCACTGAGCTGCATACTGCCAGGTTTGTACAACAAACCTTGTGCGTACGTAGATTTAACGTACCGTAAAATGCGTTTCACAGCCGTCCAGTGGGTTGTAGTAGGAGCATGCATGAACTGACACACTTGATTAACGGCATATGAAAGATCAGGACGTGTGATCGTAAGGTACTGTAAGGCCCCCACGACACTTCTGTAAGTGTAAGGATCAGGATATGGATCACCCTCATGTAGACTGAGTTTCTGACCTGCACAGACGGGCGTTGAGATAGGCTTGGCATCAAGAAAATTGGTCCGCTTCAAAAGATCCAATGCATACTTTGCTTGACTAAAATGCATCAGATTATGCGAATAGGAGACTTCCACACCCAGAAAATAGTGGAGAGGCCCCAAGTCTTTCATTGAAAATAATGTGCGTAGCTGCTGGATTAAACGATGCATCTGCCGTGGATGATTGCCTGTAAGTAATATATCATCGACATAAATCAACAGAAGTAAATAAACACCTTGTTGCTTGAAGACAAACAACGAATAATCACACTTAGATTCCTGAAAACCCAACTGAAGCAGGAAGTCCGAGAAACGTTGAAACCAAGCTCTCGGTGCTTGTTTCAAACCGTACAAGCTCCGTTGTAACTTGCATACATGATGTGGGTATTGGGAATCAACAAACCCAACAGGCTGCCTCATATACACCTCCTCCGCTAGATACCCGTGTAAAAAGGCATTCTGAACGTCAAGTTGACGAACTGGCCATCGATTTGAGACTGCAAGACTAAGTACTAATCGAATGGTACTGTGCTTGACCACTGGACTGAACGTTTCGCCATAATCCACGCCGTGCTGCTGATGAAACCCATTGGCAACTAGCCGTGCCTTATATCGATCGATGGAGCCGTTTGCATGTCGTTTAATCTTATAAACCCACTTGTTTGGGAGCAAATTCATATGAGGTTTGTAGGGAACAAGATTCCACGTCCCAGAACGCTGTAAGGCATTAAATTCTGTGACCATAGCATTTCGCCATTCCTGTTGTTTCACGGCTTGACTAAAGGACGTAGGTTCAACAGGTGTATCAGTGGTGACGACATGCAAAGCATATTTGGGATTAGGTTTCTGGATGCCAGCTTTGGAGCGTGTTTGCATGTGATGTACGGGATTAGGTGCACAACCAAGGTCCGATTGCTGTTCAGGTTCACTGATAATTTCTTGCTCATTTGGCATTTCTAAAGGTACAATATCAGGGTTGAGAACAGGAGGAGTGTTAGGGATTGCAGGCACACTAGGGTTTGCTATGGAATCCACAGAAGAAGTTATATTTGTTGGGGGAGGGTCATGGGAAAGAAGTTGGGCAGTGCTAGGAGAGGCGATGACTGGGGAGTGTGATGGAGATAAGGAAGGGAAAACAAATAAGAGATCAGATGAAGGAGAAATACCTGTGGCATGGACGCTTTCCTTTCGAAGTGTGATATCCTTGAATGGAAAAGAGTCCTCATCAAAGAGGACATGGCGAGACAAGTAAACTCGTCCTGTAGATACATCCAAACATTTGTACCCCTGATGGTCTAGCGAATAACCTAAGAAAACACAGGATTTGGACTTAGCCTCAAGTTTGTGTTGTGTGTAGGGTCTCAGCCACGGGAAACACCTACACCCAAAGACTTTAAAAAAATCATATTTTGGTGTTCTTGTAAACAATTTTTCATAAGGTGACTTATTCGACAGAACACGAGTAGGCAACCTATTGATGATATAGGTGGCTGTTTGACACGCATCAGGCCAAAAGTTTGAGGGAACACCAGCATGAGACAACATGACTATGGCAGTTTCGACAATATGACGATGTTTCCTTTCTGCAAGACCATTTTGTTCTGGGTGTTTGGGACAAGAAAACCTTTGTGAGATGCCATGTTTATCTAAAAAATCTCGAAAAACATTACTCTTATACTCTCCTCCTTCATCACATTGGAGAAGCTTGATAGAACGCTGAAACATGTTTTCAACCTTGGTTTTGAATTTAAGAAATATTTGGAACACCTCAGACTTATTTTTCATAGGAAAAATCCAAGAATATTTGGAAAAATCATCAACAAACAATAAGTAATAACGATATCCTTCATTTGAAATAACGGGTGAACACCAAACATCCGAATGTAAAAGATCTAAAGGGAATTGCGAAACAGATTCTGAAACTTGAAACGGCAATTTGGTACTCTTACCTAATGGACACGAATGACAGAAACGTACAGCAGAGGTGCCACTAATTGGCACTTGATTATTGGAAATTAAAATTTTGATTATTTTAGACGCAGAATGGCCCAAACGATCATGCCATTTCTGTGCAGACACTCGGACTCCTAAACACGCTAGAACGGGATGATTGGATGATCCACCGCCATTAGGAAATGGGTATAACCCATTCTCACACTTCCCTCGGAAAAGCGTCCTCCGGGTCTTGAGGTCCTTAACAAGAAAGAAATGTGGAAAGATTAGTATATAACAGCTATTGTCAAGTGTAAAACGATGGGCAGAAATTATACTGGTGGAGGCCGTAGGACAATGTAATATGTTGTTAAGTTTAAATGAGCAAGAGTCAGTCATGATTTGATTTGAACCAGAATGTGCAATAGAAAGACCAGTATCATTACCTACTCCACCAATGTTTTCATTACCATTATACTCCTTGGGATTGACAAGGTTCTGTAGCTCAGGAGTAATATGGGCGTTTGCCCCAGTATCAAGTAACCAGGAGCCATTTTGCTGACGATTCAGTGTGGTTGGAGATGAAGCCATAGCTGTTAGACGGTTGGTTGGAATACGACCTTCGTAGGCTGCATTCATGCGATGATAGCAATCAAGGGCGGGATGCCCTTCTCTTCCACAGATTTGACAGGTTATACGACCACCATAGGAAACAGACCTTGCAGCGGATTGTTGTCTGTGGGCATTGTTGTTGCGAGAAACAAACCCTCTCTGATTTACAGAGGAACCACGGTTGGACGGTCCAGCGCCTCGTCCAGTACCTCGAAGACGTCCACCACGTCCTCTTGCAGCCACATACACATTAACGGGAGCAGTGTCTGTCACCTGAACAGTTTGCTCCGCCATCCTTCTCTCAGTGGTGAGAAGGAGAGACTCCAGAGTGGGATACGTGATAGGAGAATCACGTGCTTGTGCGGCATTCACGGTCATTTCAAAAGCAGGTCCAAGATTATTGAGAATAATCTGAACAAGCTCATCCTCTTCAACTGGTTTGCCAGCTAGGGCTAGGTTGTCAGAAATAGAATTCATCTTGTCAAGAAAATCAGCAATTGAAAGGTCACCTTTTTTGGTTTGCAACAGTTCGTTGCGCAGAAACAGAATTCGATTCTGAGAGGATGATGCATAGCGCTGCTCCAAAGCTTCCCAAGTTGCTCGAGACGTGCGCTTGCTTGCCACAGTTGACAACACAGAAGCTGTGAGCGAGCCATTGATCCAACTGAGGATCATTTGATCATGTTGCGTCCAGGTAGTGTACGACGGATTGACTGCAGTATTTCCAGGAAGATTCATAGGAGGACAAACACAGGAGCCATCTACGTACCCCATTAGATCACGACTCCTCAAGATAGGAAGAATCTGGGCTAACCACAATGGGTAGTTAGTTCGATCGAGTTTGATGTTGACGATGGTGGTCATGGCGGAGGAAAACGGGATGGTTGGATTGATGGTAGTGGTGGTGGTGTTGTTGCTGCTAGTGTCAGACGACATAATGAAAGGTAGTGGGCGGAAAAAAAAAAAAAAATTGGATCGATGTCGTTGGACTTAGAGAGCTCTGTGTACCATGTGGAAATGATATATTTTCACTATCAATCTTGTAATAACACTCAGATGTTTTATATACATCTTACACACACACACATGCAATAAACTAAAGATACATGCTTGCTGCCCATGCTGCTGTCGGGAATATAACTAAAGACACATGCTTGCTGCCCATGCTGCTGTCAGGAATATTGCAGCCACGTGCCCATGATGCAACACATCAGAGCACATGAGGTCTGCTGTCCAGGTTGTCTCCTAATTGTGCAGTTGGTGGAGCAGCAGTTGATGGAGCAGATTCGGCAGTTGGTGGAGCAGCAGATTCCTTAACATGACTAGGTCTAACAGTTTCTTGTGTGTATGTGTGTGTGTGTGTGATGGTATGTCTATCTATTAATCTGCCATTGCTAAGATCAATGAATTTTGTTAACAGGTTCTACGAGGACTTGGGGTATTCCATCTATATTTGCGAGTAGTACATCAGGTGTACAGTCTGGTAGACCTTTTGGTGAACGTCATTCGGAGTCAATGCCCTCTACAATCAATTTGAGAGAGGTACATCTGTGGTTCACAGAATTTTATGTCTTTATAACTTATTATCTACTCATTCATTTTAGAATTTAAATGTGACCCCTTTGTTTTTCCCTCTGTCCTTGCTGATTTCAGCCACCATCCATCTTAAGGCCAGTTGAAACGACAGAAAATGAAGCAGCGGAAATTATTGTAACCAAATTACTGTTGAAATCCTATTATGACATTGTCAGAAAGAACATTCAAGACCTAGTTCCAAAAGCTATAATGCACTTTCTGGTATACCTATTTTCTTCTTCTCCTTTTTTTCTTTCAATATGTTAGTAATTATATTACGGTTACTATGAAGTACATTAACATGTATCATTCTTACTGTGGCATAGGTCAACTCTACGATAAAAAACCTTCAAACGGGCTTTATTCAAAAACTGTACAGGTATGGGACGTATGCTGTTGTTGAAAAGCGGGAATACAGCCCTTTTTCAGGCCATCATACGACATTTTTAGTCTTTATTATGGCTATGTGAAAGACACGGACTGCATTTGTAACACAAACAAAAGCACTGCATTACCGGCATGACTTCTGTGAATTACTCGATATCCTGCATGAATGTGTTTCTGTTGGTTTTGCGGCATATTGTTGATTGGAACTTCGAGGGTGATTTGCTTATGCTAATTATGCAGAGAGAACCTGTTTGAAGAACTGTTGAAGGAGCATGATGAACTTGATTCAAAAAGAAAATGTGACCAAAAGTTGTTCGAGGTTTTGAAGCAATCTCTTCAGGTAGTTTTTAACTTTTAATGTTTGAGCAGTAAATGCCTGCCTGCTTTCCATGCCTTCTTTTTACCTTGGTTCTATGTTTTTCATGGACCCAAAATTCACAAAGAAAGGCTCTTGGAAGCCTCATTGAGTAATCCCCCTGTTGAGTTCTCTTAATTCGTATAGTTTTACTCCTAGGATTTCATAAATTGTATGTTATTATGTAGAAATTCTTGTTGGTTTTCTTTTCCAATGAGTAAACTTGAACTGTTTGCTTGATCTAGACACTCGAGAAGGTCGAATTTGATGTTTCAACCCAAACTTAAAGTATTGGCACTGATTTTTCGGTTGGACTGTCAAGGATTCCGAGTACTTTGCCTCATCTGCACAAAACATCTGAGGTGAGCCAGTTCACACACCATTCATTTTCCATGCCATACACGACTGACACCACAGCTTGAAGATCATTTCGACGAGAAAATCAGGCATTGTCCACATGGATTTGATATCAAATATACTAGTATTATGGTGGTCCGTTAGGCGATTAGCACTAGTGATTACCAGGTTGTATGGCGTCCTCCTCCTGTATCATTTTTTGCATATGGAATGAATAAGTTGTATGATGATTAAAGAGTCGGTTCAAAATAGATGAGTTGTATGTGTAGGGAGTTTTGATCGGTGCTGCAAGAGTTTCGGTTTTAAAGACGTTTTTTTTAACTAGTGAAAAATGGGTGTGAGTATATTTTGCAAGCAAGGTATACAAGATAACGGAACTATCTGATAACGCAGATGCGAGTTAGGCCACTCGGCCATGATAGTTTTGAGAAAGCCACAACAAAGGTTGCATCTTAAGCTTCCAATGAGAATCCAAACGTATAAAAAGTACAAATTTATAATTTCAAATCGTCTTCCCGGCAGTTCACAATCTCCTATGCGTCCTTACGAAGTTTGTTGTGTTCAACGCCACCGCGTACGAGCATGCATAAACCCCAGCAGAGCTGATTGCTGCTGAGACTAATAGAATGGCCTTCCACTGCCTGCCTGAGACAAGAATTGCCAATGCAGCAAATGCAACAGCAACAGCAGTGAGGCCCTTTTGCCATGCTTGGAAAGCTTTGACAACGTCTCTGCAGATTTTGCAGTGGACCACGTGCCGGAAGTACCGGTTGGCCAAGTTTGGAGCGTGCATGGATCCAATGCCTCCCTTTGCCGGGAAAGACGCAGAACCGCCGGCTACAAGTCCGGCTGGTGCGTGTTCCACAACAGCCGGTTCTTTGGGCAACGAGATTGTGCTGTGTCCGAAATGGTAAGGCATTCCATGCCCTACTTTGTCCATCCATTTTCGGTATTCAGCCACCCAAGTATCTGAAGATTTCAGGTTAATGTACAGCTTTTTGGTGGGTACTTTTTCCTTCATGAGTATCTCGTTCTGCGACGAAAGAAATCCCATATCTTGCTCGAAAACCTTGCCTGCATTCTGATGAAAGTACCATTTCGGAAACAGTTTCGCGACCGGGGACCTTTTTGTTCCACCAAATCTCACAATGAGCATAGACTTCCCTTGTCCAGTTGGTCTACAAAGAAATAGACCTGAAAAGTAGTGTTTTTCCCCAGTTTTTTCATCAACAATTTCCCTGTTGTTTTGAAGAGAGCATGGTGCCTCAAACCTCAAGAAGCTTTTCGCCGATGGATCAGTTGCCTTGCCCCACCAGCCTGCGAATCCTCGAACAGTTCGTTCAGTGACCTCAAAACGCAATGGTTGAGCATCTTCCCTTTTCGCACTCCAATCCGTCCTGTCATGTGAGATTGGAACATGGGCAGGATCCATGAGATTCTCCAGAAGTATGGAGTGATCATAAGGGAGCTCATGAGTCGTTGAAGTGCCTTGAAACCCCGGCCGAGCGAAGTTCTCAAACCATGGAATCTTAGCCGGGTTTGGTGGTGTCTTGTGAGACATCCAAACCCACACAACCCCTTGTGAGTCCCTCACCTCGTATGTCTTCGCGCAAACTGATTTCGGAATTTTCGCATCGGTTGGAAGCTGTAGTACAAAAACATAATTAGGCACTCAACATAGTTAACAGACACTGATTCAGGAGTCTCTATCACTACGAAGGTATCCCAGCTAATCACGAATTGCCATGCTTTTTTATTTTCTCAAAAAACAGTGCGTAATTAGCTTGAAATACTATCAGACTCACAGTAGCATCTTGTCCTTGTTAGTGCGTGAACAAAAGACAAGAGACACAGACCTGAGGAATCTTTACACATTTTCCTTGGCCTTCAAATTGCCAACCATGATACAAACATTCCAACCTTCCATCAATCAGCTGCCCTTCCGATAGTTTCGCCAACCTAGCTAAGAGTGGATTGTCATGACTCACAAGTCATAACTAGTTAGTAAGTTATTACGACGCGAACCACTTTTATACATTTAAATTAAAAAACGTTACAACATAAACATGCACACTAGCTCTCCAAGCTTTAACCAGTTAGTAAGTTAATACAACACTAACAACTATTTTGGACTCTAAATTAGCCACTTGAGCTTCAAATATCTAGAAGAATCTAGAATCAAAAGACACAGTTACCTGTGGGGGCAGCGATCCTGGTAGCACTGGAGCTGTCCATTGCCGTCCCTATAGAGCACAAGCTGCTTATCAAACACCGTGAGACCCAGAGGAGCATCTTCCGGAATGTCCTGGGTGAGGTACAGAGGGTACCATTCCTCCGTCCAATCATAATCCGCCGCCACCCTCTCTCCCCTCCTCTCCGCCTCGGTGGTTGGACCCACCAGTACCTTGTGATCCTCCCGATCCTCATCAAGCGGCGGTGAAGCGGCGGGAGGAGGTGTGGTGTCTGCAACTGCAGCACACTTGATGCTGCTGAAGCTCATCTTTCTGGAAGGAATGAAGGGTCGGGGATGGGTTGCTGGGGAGAGAGATAAGAGGAGTTTGAGCGGCTGTGGTTGCTTGGGGGTTTGGGGGAGGTGGAATGGGAGAAGAGGGGGTGGAACAAAGCCATGTTTGATTGAGTTGGGGAGGAAACAAGGGAGGAAGAAGATGGTGACATGGAAATAAAAGGAAGAGGGCGAAAGCTAAGGAGGAAATAAAGTCATGTGAATATGTGATTCTAGAGAGAGAGAGAGAGAGAGAGAGAGAGAGAGAGAGAGAGAGAGAGAGGGAGGAGTAAGAGAGTGAAACTGTGTTGGGGGTTGCTTATTTGCTTGTTGCACTTATGTTAGCCACATAATGCTTGGAGTTTGGTCAGTCAACAAGAAATAGTGCTGAGACTGATTAAGTTTCACACGTACACATGTCCCCTTTAGGTACTAAACATCATTTACAATAGTAAAACAAACCCTATTTCAAGTGTGTGAGAAGATATTAGACATGTTCAACTAAGTAAGGCAACTCTCACGCTACGTGGAATTAATTGATTGTAGATCACTTGAGGTTGTCGAGTGGAAGTGGAACTATAATACAAGAGGCTCATGCTTTTGTGAGAGGTAATTAAAGATGACTAGGTTAGTGAACTCCAACACCAATTTTACTCCTTATGTGATAAACAAAAAACCAAACGTGGCAACTCATATACTTTCAAACACTACTTTTATCTCCTCGATGTGCTCGGGATACCGTTACTATGTAGTTGCAAATAATATGGATGTAAAAGGAACTCATTGTAAATTTATTAGGAAAAGTTTATTGGGCTTGAAATTTTTTGGATTTATGTAAATGATGAAAAAAATTGACGGTATCAACAACTGGCCTATTAGCTCAGCTGGTTAGAGCGTCGTGCTAATAACGCGAAGGTCACAGGTTCGAGACCTGTATGGGCCATTTCCTTTTTCCTCTCCCTCCTATTTTTGTCGTTTCTCTCCCTCCGCACGTCCTCGGCGGTACAGCGCGGCGGTGTTCATTCCTCCTCTCCTTTTTCTGCTGGTTCTGGTGGGCCCAACCAGGAGCTTTTCTTCTTCCTTGTTCCTTTCGGTTAAGTTGAAATGGAGGTGCGGATTAGGTTGAGGAATGATGACTGCTCACAATTTGAAAACGAGAATTGGTCGGTGGGTTGGTGTTTGTTTGTTCCTGATGGATAGAAAAGCAATTTTACACTGACTGGTTGCTTTCATTTTCAAAGTCCCACTTCAAATTGCAGATGATGAATTACAAGAATTTGAACGTAGAAGAAACACATTGTTCCAGTCAATTTGATTACGCCCGAGTCGACTATCAATTGATTTATTTGTTACTTTGTTACTCAACTCTACATGTATCTTTCCATAAAAAATTTATGGTTACTCACACTTCTCCGATTCTGTTTGTTAATAAAATAAAAAGGTGAAATGAGTTTCTGTTTCGTACTTATGTTTTAATAAACGCATATGATTTAAGAATCAAAATCTTTCAAATTCCTTCTACATATAACAAAACATCAGGTACTCAATAACCTCAATGTTAATCATCTACTTAAAACTTTATATATATACAAATCAATAAAATCATTAGCGTGGTTTGACCAGAATAAAATTTCGTCAATCAAAATATCTCTAGAATGTCCTGTACGAAAGGTAGGAAGTTTGATATTATGATGACTTCTGTAGAACGATGTCAAACTAATTAAAAATCATGAATAGTTCGAAATTTTTGTGAAAACACAATTGTTAAAATTTCGTATTCTCTCTTGCGTATGCATTAAAAGTGTTACAACCCATGCAGAACTAATGTTGCAAAATATTTATTCCGAGAGTAATTAAGATTGTTAATTTTTTTTAAAATTATTATTAGTACTTCAAAAATCTCATTCTACACTCTAAATTTTTTATATTAAGAAATAAAAAAAAATAAAGAGGAGTGTAGAATAAGATTTTTGAAATGCCAATAATCCTTCTTATTTTTTTTTTTCTATGACATCGTTTGTTAAAAAAAAAAAAAATTGTTAAGTTTTAACAACACAATAATTAAATTAGCTAAATTGAAAACAGTATTCAAAAAGAATTTTAACCCTTAAGAAAGCGGCAACCAGTTCAATCTTCTGCTCTAAACTGCAGTATAGGGTTCGGGTTTCCCTCCAATCCAGTATTCGATTCCCTTTCGAGGATCACCGGCATCGGAATGAAGATTGCAGTAGAAGGTTGCATGCACGGCGACCTCGACAACGTCTACCGAACCCTCCAACACTACGAAAAGCTTCACAACACCACCATCGACCTCCTCCTCTGCTGCGGCGACTTTCAGGTACCGCCGCTCACTTTCCCAAGTTCCCCAATCACCCCTTCACTCTTGCTTGCTTGCCCTACATTTTTTTTTTTTTTTTTTTTACCTGTACTCAATTTTCTCTGAACGTAGCGATTTTTAGTTGAATTAATTGTTCAATTTCCCAAATTTCGGGACTTGCAGTTCCGCTCTTGCTTCTTTGCCCTAAATTTTCAATCTTTCTGTTGGGGGTATTAATTGTTTATGAAATTAGAGGATTTGATTCATCATGAGGGAGCTATTGGTTTTGTGAAATTAGGCTGTGAGGAATGAGAAGGACTTGGATAGCTTAAATGTGCCTCACAAGTTCAGGAGCATGAACACATTCTGGAAGTATTATTCCGGCGAGGCAGTGGCTCCGTACCCGACCATATTCATCGGTGGGAATCACGAGGCTTCCAATTACTTGTGGGAACTGTGAGTCCCTTCTTTAACTGTAACTTATGGCATTCTCTTCCAATTGTTTTTGGTGTCGTATTTTTTTTCCGCTTTGGATGAATAATTTGTTGCGGATTTTTTACTTGTTTATGCTGTTTTATAGGTATTATGGAGGATGGGCAGCACCTAATATTTACTTCTTGGGGTTTGCTGGTGTTGTCAAGTTCGGAAACCTTCGGATTGGTGGGCTCTCTGGAATTTATAAACAGCCCAATTTTCTAAAAGGTTAATTTGCTTTACTTTTGTACTGTTGCAGGTTTTTAGTTCTTTGCTTATCTTTCGTTGATAAAACAATAGCTGTTTTTGTTTTTCAATTAGTTGTAACCATAGCTGTGGTATGTGCAATTTTGATATATGGTGTTAAAAGTTTAAACGGGGTTCATTTTTTCCCCTCCTGAGCAGGACACTTTGAGAGGCCTCCTTTTAATGATAGTACTATCAGGTCCGTGTATCATGTTCGTGAGTATGATTTCCACAAACTCATGCAAGTTGAGGAACCAATTGATATTTTTCTTTCGCATGATTGGCCTGTTGGCATCACGGATTGTGGGGACTGGAAGAAACTTGTTCAGCAAAAACCATATTTTAAGCAGGAGGTAAATGCAAGAATAAAAAATTAAGTTAGTAAGTTCAGATTGGTATGATTTGAATCACTTATGTCGTTTAAAATGTCATTAGGTTCAAGAAAGAAAGCTTGGAAGTAAACCAGCTGCTCAATTGCTCGAAAAACTGAAACCACCTTATTGGTTTTCAGCTCATTTACACTGCAAATTTGCTGCTCGTGTTCAACATGGGGAAGATGGTCCAGTGACGAACTTTCTTGCTCTTGATAAGTGCCAACCAGGACGTAAATTTCTACAGGTATTTGATGTGTTTCCAAAAGTAGCATAAAGGATGTTCCCTGTAGTCATTGTGGTAGTTAATAGTTCTATATGTGACATTTTTCTGGCATTTTAGGTTATTGAAATTGAATCAGAACCGGGCCCTTATGAGATTCAGTATGATGAAGAATGGCTAGAAATAACTCGGCGGTTTAACTCTATTTTCCCTCTCACAACCAGAAGTGCAAATCTTTGGTGTGTACATCTTTCGAAATGTATTGTGCATGCTACCAATGATCTGACAGTTAAACTTTATATATCTTCCGTAATCTTTACCCTTTTAAGGGTTTTTCTCTTGTAAAGTAGCTACTGAGTGCGTATGTTAATATTGTAGGAACGTACGTCTTGACAAACAAGAATGTCGTCAGTGGGTCAGGAGCAAGTTACAAGCAAGAGGGGCCAGACCCTTTGAATTCACTCAGACAGTTCCACCATACAATCCCTCTCAATCTGTCGCTTATGGTTCCTTCCCTGGTAAGGATCAACGTCATTTAGAATGCTGTTAAAACAAGAACATTTTATGTACATACTACAAATTTCTTTTTGGCAGGACACATTCGGAATCCTCAGACAGAATCTCTATTGCACTTTCTGGAACTTCCTTACCTTCTTGATAACATGTCACAATCATCCGAAGTACTCCCAAGTCCTCATAGAGGTAAAAATTCGTTCTCTCGGCTCATAAAGTGAGGGTTTATTATGTCAGTTGCGTGGTAAATTTTGCTGAGTGTTTTTTTTGTTTAACAAATCTTTTTGTCTTTCAAGCTTCAAACTAATTGCAAATCTTTCCGCAGGTTCTGTTGAAGAGAACAGTGAAGACATTCCCATTGATGATGTGGATGAGTTGGAAGAAGATGCTGTGGATAGCGAAAATGAAAATTCGTGAAAACTCCTAAGTTATCTGCTCTTCAGGCATCTATCTTTTGTCAGTTTCAAAATATTTGGGGTAATCAATGCCGATAGGCTCTCAGTCGAGGTTTTTTGACTCGAATTTTATGCATAAGCTTCGATGCTCTATCAGGTCGGCCTGGCCTCATCTGTCATCCCCCACATCCCCACTCTGCCCTCTTTTCTCGTCCTTTTCCTTCGAGTTTTTCCATTTTTTTTGGGCCTGTTGTAAAATATCTTTTATTCAGTGTAATTTTTGTAGTAGTAAGTGAATCGTTTGCTACATTGACCCATGGGATCGAGAAATGTACGACTTTTGTTTTCTATCGGAAAGTAGATATATTGACTTGTAAGACAATATCTTCAGTGTGTTTTAGGATTTGTGGCTTTGTTATTGTTAATTAGCTTTCGGGATTCATTTCGCCTCACTTTGATATCCCCCTTGAGCAAAATCTTGGGTATAACCGGTAATATATCACCGTCTATTTATCTCACACAAGGCGCAACCACACTTGTAATAAATCAGGGGTCCGACTCCTGCATTTCAGTCCTCTTGTTTGCGTCTTTAGCGGACTGGTGGCCATACCAAAAAATTATCCGTTGCAAGGAAATTCTTCTTTGAAGGGACACTTTCAAGAGTTCGAACAAAAATTGAGATTGAGTCATTAATATCTGCATTATAAAAGCGATTTAAAGGTAGACAACACGAAAGACATGTAGCTTAAGTTGTCATGAAATGAGCCAACAATGTATGTCAGACTGTTAGCTTCGACCATTTGGTCTTTGTAACAGTTACTAATTGCTTCGACATTTCAGGAGCTCACACTGTCGGATCAGCTTGCTGCAGCGCATTCAGTTACCGGTTCAAGCAAGACCCCAAAGGAAAACTCACTCATTGATACATCCTTAGACAATGCTTATGCAGAGGAGCTCATGAGACAGTGCCCTGCAGCAGGTGCAAATCCGTCTACAACGGTAAAAAACGATCCTAAAACATCGTTTGCATTCGATAATTAGTGCTACCAAAATCTGCTAGCCCACAGAGGTCTGTTTCAATCGAATTCCGTCCTACTAAGAGATGGCAGAACAAGAAAACAAGTGGAGATTGTTGCAGAGGACCAAGTTAGTTTTTTTGGGAGTTGGACTCTGGTCTTTATTCAAACTTCCGAACATCGGTGCGAAGACGGATGATGAAGGCGAAATTCGAGCCTCTTGTCCGACAACAAATGCCTGGAATCTGGTGATGGTTTTGTTGGTTGGAGGAGAAAAATTGAAAGGCAATGTCAAATGGTGGTACTTTTTGAAAGTGTTGCTCAATGTCGAAAGTTGTTCAATATTCATTTTGTAAAACATTATTTTGTTTGTGCTGTCAACCACAAGAGTTCTTATAACTTAGAAGACCAATACTTCAAAGTAAAATGGTTGTTACCTTTATTTTGTGTTATTGTCTTTCATTTCAAATAAGATTATAGTTGCGAGATACGAGTTGCTGAATAGTTGTAGAATGTGAGTAGTTGATCGATCGACATAATACGTTTGGTCAATCAATCTCCCATGCTACAAAATTTGATATGAAAAAAAAATATTTCAAGTTTGTTCTGCATTGGTGATGAGAGAATTTTTATGTTGCATTACTCAAAATCTTGAAAGGAAATAATAAACGATACATTGGTCAAAAAGTTAACTTTCTTTTTGTGACAAGTAATATTTTAAATTACTTTAACCCACGACTACAAAAAAATCATCACTTATCACGAATTTGGGTATTAACCCAAATAGAAGAGGTGGGTCGAATACTTGGCATGCCCATGCCCGACCCATGTCCGGGAATATATACTATTTAAAGTTTGAACAAAGCGACCGACCGTTCCAATTAATTTAAAATTGGTATTTCAAACAAGCAAAACTGAACCCGCCGTTGTTGCCGGCACTTAGCTTCTGTGGTGCAGAGCCAGAAGTTTGACCCAGAACCTCTTCTGGCACGATCAAGTTGACATATTTACTTGTCTTCTACTTGACGGCCTTCGGAAAAGTGAAAGCTTTTGCCGTTTATATGTATCGAAAACGGTAGTGGCGGCTACTCATGAATGAGGGCAGTGCACTCAATTCTTGACGGCACAGTGAATGCTTTACGCAAGGTTTCGATAACCCATTGCAGGGAATTCAAATTAGGAGCCCTCGCAGACGTTTACTCGGCCAACAATATCCTCAATGGATATGCGAGATGTCAAGATTTTTATCTTGCACACAAAATGTTTGATGATATGCCTCACAGAGATACTGTCTCTTGGAATACGATGATCGCGGGGCATGTAAACTATGGAAGCTTTGAGGGTGCGTGGGAGATATTGAACTCCATGAAAAGATGTGGGTTTGATTCTGATGGGTATACATTTGGAAGCATACTTAAGGGTGTTGCTTGTGCTTGTCGATGCGATCTTGGGCAGCAAGTGCATTCTACGATTGTTAAGACGGGTTATGTGGGTAATGTTTATTCTGGAAGTGCCCTTTTGGACATGTATGCAAAGTGTGGGAGGGTTGAGGAGGCGTATGTGGTTTTCAAATCCTTGCCAGAACGTAATTCTGTGTCATGGAATGCGCTAATTGCTGGTTTCGTGCAAGTAGGCGATCGCAAGACTGCTTTTTGGTTGTTGAATTTCATGGAGCAGGAGGGAATGAAGCTTGAGGATGGCACAATTTCTCCACTTCTGACATTGCTTGATGATGTCGAGTTTTACAAGTCTGTTGCACAGCTCCATTGTAAAATTATAAAACATGGGCTGGGATGTGAAAGTACGGTATGCAACGCGACAATTACTTCATACTCAGAATGTGGGTCGATAGAAGATGCGGAAAGAGTGTTTGATGCTGCTTTTGGTAACAGAGATTTGGTAACATGGAATTCCATGCTAGCAGCATACTTGGTTCACAATAACGAACTAGTCGCTTCCAAACTCTTCATCGACATGCAAATGCATGGATTTGAACCAGACATCTACAGTTATACAAGCATCATCAGTGCCTATTCTGAAGTAAATAAAAACCCTGGAAACTTCTATCACGGGTTGGTGATAAAAAGGGGATTAGAAAAATCAGAGCCAATCTCAAATGCTTTGATAGCCAGGTATCTCAAGTCAAATAAAAATTCCATGGAAGAAGCGCTGCGTATCTTTGAATCCATGGAGTCTAAGGATCGTGTTTCATGGAACTCCATTTTGACTGGATTCTCACAAATTGGTTTAAATGAAGATGCCTTGAAACTCTTTGGGCACATGAGATTTTCGGAGGTGGAGATTGACCATTATGCTCTCTCAGCTGTTCTTAGGTCATGTTCAGATTTAGCAACCCTCCAACTGGGTCAACAGTTTCATGCATTGACACATAAATCAGGTTTCCAGTCCAATGAATTTGTCGCTAGTTCTTTGATCTTTATGTACACAAAGTGTGGGATCATTGAGGATGCTAGAAAATCCTTTGAAGAGACCCCCAGAGACAGCACAATCACTTGGAACTCGATCATTTTTGGATATGCACAACATGGGCAGGGATATGTTGCACTCGACCTCTTCTTCCAAATGAAGAAGGAAAAGGTGAAACTAGATCATATAACGTTTGTTGCAGTACTAACTGCTTGTAGCCACATGGGTTTAGTAGAACAAGGCAGCAAATTCCTAAAGTCTATGGAATCCAATTATGGAATAACCCCGCGAATGGAGCATTATGCTTGTGCAGTAGACCTATATGGGCGCGCTGGGCGTCTAGATGAGGCAAAAGTCTTGATTGCAGCAATGCCATTTAAACCCGACGCAATGGTTTTGAAGACTTTACTTGGTGCCTGTAGGGCTTGTGGGAATATTGAATTAGCTGCTCAAATTGCAGGCCATCTGCTAGACCTAGAACCGGAAGAGCATTGCACTTACGTTCTTCTCTCCGATATGTATGGACATCTCAAAAGGTGGGATGAGAAAGCTAGTGTAAAGAGGCTTATGAGAGAGAGGGGTGTGAGGAAAGTCCCCGGCTGGAGTTGGATAGAAGTCAAGAATGAGGTGTTTTCTTTCAAAGCCGAAGATCGCTCCCACCCCCATTGCGAAGAGATATATTTCGTGTTGGGACTTTTGATGGAGGAAATCAGAAGGATGGATGTTGCTGCTAATTTAAATGTTTTGATGCATGATTTCGAACATATCGATGGGTACTTTGATGATATACATCTCCAGAACCATGATTCAGTTTTGTTGGCTGCATAACGCGGGCTCACCATCTTTGCTCAAAATACCAAATTTTGTTTCACATTTGTATACTATTGTATGCACTATTTCTTGTTCCAAAATTTTTAGAAATTATAAAAGAGTTGGAGCGTTCGAAGTTTTGTAAATTGATCAAATTCCAAAGCTCTGATTCAGTATGAATACAGGCTTTGTTCCAAGGAATCATCAACTTGCCTTGTCTGCTAATGTGAACATGTTGCAAAAAAGTAGTGTGTTAGAACTTTTTCTGATGTGTGAACTAGAAAAAGTGGAGAAGTTATAAGGGAACTCCTCACATTGGAGGAAATCGAGGAGTAGGAGGGAACTTATCTACATCTTGATGACATTGTCAAGGTACATCACAAGTTGCATATAATTCAGATGCCATTGCATGATTAGTTAAGGAATATTGTTGTTGTCGTATTTTTGTTGTATGAAAGTTCTTCTCATGTGTTCAAAAGTGAGTTCTATATGTTTTGAAGTTGTGAGCAATAACCCGTCTTAAACAAAGAGATAACTATTGAAATAAGCTAAAAAAACCAAGTTAATTCAAAACTAAAAGCGACGGGTGGGTCTTGCAGTCAAGCTCCCTTCTGCCTTTGCACTTGATGGTCAATCTCAGTCTGTAATAAGTACTCTATGGTTCGGGTCTTTAGCAGGCTTACTGATAAAGATCAATCGTTTATTTCTAGATGCTTTGATATTCCCCTTTTTCATTCTAGTTATTGATATGGGAAGGGAGAAGAAGATGAATAGATCCGACCGCAACTTCGAATATGGAATTCAAAGGGATCAAATTGAAAATGATTCTCTGAATAATGGTTCTAAAACGCGTCTTTAGAGTAATGTCCTTTCTTAGTGTATCATGATGCATTGAAAAGGGGTGATGACAACCAAAGGAGGCATCCATGTGCAACCAGAAAATGAGCACATGAAGACAACCCAAGAGTGTGAATACAAAGAAAAATTCATCCCTGTGTAGTTTGGATAGTTCTTTGATGAATAATTAACAAAGCACTAGAAAAACAAGTTGTGAGCTGCCATGACAGTAATGCCTTTGTCTTTCATATCCCTTATCTTTTCCTAATGTAATATCAATCTTCAAGAACTAGCCACCACCAAATATTGACTCCATTTCACATAGGGTGTTGTTATTTACGTGCTCCTTTTTACCTTTTACATACTCTCATTAATTTTCATCTATCAGGTTGAATGAATTGAAAATAATATAATGACAAAAATTAACTTGAAGTGTATGAAATGTAAAAAAAAAAAAAAAAAAAATGTGTAGATACCACCAACTGTCACTATTCATCACATGAACAGTATATATATATATATAATATATTACATTCATATGAATCGCATATTATAAATTACAGCAAGCCGTCTCTTCTCATATGTTTCTTTGGGTCCTCTCTTTTAGACTTTTGCAACACCAAATTGGCAGGTGACACACTCTTTCTCACTATTTTAGGGTTTGAAATAATCTTGGAAACTATACACGTAACCTTATTATATAATGTCATGAATATAGTCAGTTCTTCTCTGAATAAGACGTTTATTTTTTTTTATTAAAAGACAAGTTATCAATAAAGCACCGAAATTATTAATAGATAAATTGTCAACAACACAAATTATCAATGTGTTATTATCAATAGTATCGATACAAATTTCGTTATTTAACAAAGGACGATCATACTTCACATCAATTTCTAGATATATATAATATATGGGTAATGGGTCATTAAGATATTTTCCATTGTTGAGTAAAAGCTTCAGATGATGATCTGAACTAATTGTACCTAACATCTTCACTTTCCATATTTTCAACTAAAACCTTTTCATATTTTTCAATGGTGCACAGTGCACTATCACAGTGGGCAAATTAGGGAAACAAATAATAATTATAATAATTGGGCCATGCCAATGCGTAAAGAAAATGAACTCTTATCGAAAAATTAATAGATATTGCCTGCTGGTGCTGAAAATTGCATGGTGATTGGAAGATAAGCCATCAAAATCTCTATCGGTATCTCTCTCTCATATTTTGGGACAGACTCCAGCTTTCCTCCACCATCCACTACAACTTCTGTCTACCCCACGCCCTAACAAGATTCCAACATCTCTTTCGTCTTTCCCTCTCCGATTAATGATTCTAACTATTTTCTTTTTCACGATTAATCACCAGAAATTGTCGATATCTAATTGACAATCAAACGAGAACAAGAGAACTACGCAGGGCCAAGTTTGGTTGGCCACCCATTCTGTTTAATTCACATTAGTATGAAAACTAGGGTATGATGTCGAATCTCATAAAGTCAGGAACGATAATTTGAGTCTGGATTGTGACGGATTCATGAATATTTATTCATTGGATGGAGTAAAACAACTAAACTACAAAATTTATTGAATTTGATTTTTTTCTTCTTGTTTTCTCCCTTCTTGATGTGTGATTTTATTTTTTATCTAATGCTTTTGGATTTGTTTTTTTTTTTGTTTCTTTACCTGTATTTTGGTTTTCTTGTTTTATGAGAGGTAAAATTTATGTTTCTACTGACTAGGTGTAACTTCTTTTTTTCATGTCAGTAAAATTCTCTCGTACTACGAAGTTCTTCAATAAATAACAACTAACTACAAAAATGTTATCTTCTTTGAGGTATTTCATTGTGCATATGAAGAAAAATATTGACAAATTAACTTAATTGTTGGCACATATTAAGCAAAGGAAAAGAGTATTTCTACTCATTATTGTGGTACTATTGCTTAATTATTGAGGATAGTCAATTAAACAAAAGATTTAATAAGAAGTTTCTATTTATGTGGAGTAATTATTGAATTAAATAAAACTTGGTGGGTGTCAATTTTCTTCCAATAATTTCAGTTTGGTGTGCTCAGTGTGGTCTTCGTGTACTCAATTATTTGTTGGGTGCAAGTGTGCCAAAATATTATGCACCATACGAAGTCATATCGTTATTGGTCTTGTTACACGGTATGCACCTAAAAATAATAATTACCTTGTCAGACAAGTCTTCACTTTAATCATAATATTTTCTCAAACTCTTAATTCGAACTAGTGATTGTCTTCGTTTTAATCATAATATTTTACTTATAATATGTTATCAAACTTTTGATCTGAACAATGAGGAGACGTATTTTCTATTCGAAAGTAGATTTTGGAAAAAATAAGCAATAGTATGCCAAAGATTTACATGGGATAATGAAATGAATGGATCAAATATTAGATTGGACTTTTAAGTTGTTAGAATACGTTATAGTGGGATGGATTGGTGGAGACTTTGGGGTAGGTGGGTTACCACTTATATATGTGTATAGAGTACACTATTATATGTGTATAGAGTATTGTTATTCACACATCTACACATCTATTTTTACTTTTCACACATTCTCTCAAATTTCGGCCGTTAAATCGAATAAATTGAATAAGATACATGGATAAAACTAATAAGGACGTGTGAATACTGAATAGCACTACCCTATATATATATATATATATATATATATATATATATATATATATATATATATATATGCCCTTTATGCAAAGGGATCCCCATTTTTTTCAAAAAATGGGGATTAGATGTGGGGCTCACTCCACATCAAATTTTAATGATCCGAACCGTCTATGTTGTTAGTCTCGAATCATAGATCATCATTGCAAAAATTCAATTCAATCCGAAATAATTTGCCTATTTTATTATCAAGATCAAATTTCATTGTTTCTTATATAACAAAGTATTCGTTCATTTCTTTGAGCCCAATTATATGTCTTAAATATTTCCGATTTGCCTAATATTTTGAAAGGATGATCTATGAGGTACAACTTGAAAATTAGACGGTTCGGATCGTTAAAGTTCGATGTGGTGTGGACCCCAAAAGGGATCCCCATTTATATAAAAAAAAAAATGAGAATCTCTTCCCTTAAAGGCTTCCTACACACACACACATATATGGAGCAATCACACACACACATATATATGGAGCAATCTGTTGCACCACATTTTTTAATAAAAATTTTGACACATGTTTTTATGAGGTTCACTCTGTAATGTATTTTCATGATTTGAACCATCTATCTTTAGAACATCATTCATAGACTATCCTTGCACGAAGTTAGACAAATCCATCATTAATGCATTCATTTGTGATGAAGAAAATAGACGAATATGGTTATACAAAAAAACTATAAACCCTTACTCCAATGGTCATATAGTTTCAAATTTGAGTGATTTTTTGTAGACATCACTTTTGGGGAAAGACCTAAAATATAAATGATTCAGATGATTTAAATACATTATAAAGTAGGTACCACATAAATGTGTCTTAAAAATTATGTAAAAATAATGGTGTCACATATTCGTCCCCATTAAATATATATTTTAGGAATAAAATCATGGAAAACCTTCATTATTCCATTGGGGCAGCCATTCCAGCATATCTCCACTACTGAAAAATCAAGTGCAGAATACAATGATTGATTTGCTTCCCATTACACATCTTTTTCAAAGTCTGAAGTGAGAACCCCTAATATTCTAATTGGCTTAAAATTTGACAACGTTGTCGTTTTAATGATAATTTTGGTTGGACCCAAGTCATTTCGGTGCTGAAAAAATACTGTACAACATGTGATATATCTATATATATATCTCTCTTCTGGAAGGTTGAAATAATGAAAGATTTAATGAAGTTGCTAATTTGCCTATACTTAAGAAAACCATGTTAAGGTGTATATAGTACTAACTATATCTAGAAAAGATGAACGAGTCATGGATGATAATTAAGCTGCCTTCCCTTGCTATTATGCTACAATACCAAGTGAAGACAGCCATTATGTTAGTTTATACGGATCTCTCTCTCTCTCTCTCTCTCTCTCTCTCTCTCTCTCTCTCTCTCTCTCTCTCTCTCTCTCTCTCTCTCTCTCTCGTTACATACCATGCCAATAGCATTCACAAGTGTGTATGGGTGTAGTGCATCTGGTAATTCATGGTCATGTTTTTATTATTTAGGAGAGGTGGGGGGTTCGAAACTATTACAATAATTTAGGAGAGAGATGAGTTTCAAACTTGAAAAGCATGGGAGGAAACTCAACACCCTACGCACTCAGATATTAGACCACATGTGATAGTCATTTTGATTTTATAAATTATAAATTGTATATCTCTTGTCATGCTGACTAATCACGTAATAAAAATTTAATTGTAAGGACGAAAATTTAGGCCCATGCTATGTTTTACTTGTATATGGACAAAAGGTGAGCTAAGGTTGCCTCACGTATAGTCTCTAGTATTTGCCACTCACCTTCAAGATGCTATGTATTTGTCGACATCTACGCATTGGATTGGGATGGTTGGACTTAATTCTCCGCAGCAAAGAAAATGAAGCTGAAGCCACAGAGTCTAAATACTTACATACATATGTATACGCCGTGTATACGTAGTGTTATATCTGCCCTTTCTAAACAAACCCTATTGTTCAACAAAAAAAAAAAAAAAAAACCCCTAATCAACCAGTTGGTCTGACGTCGTTTAGTGGATTTGATATTGATGGGCAAGCTTGCATTATGTGTTTGCTGTTATAATGGGTGACGTGTAAGAATTGATAACCCAATGGGTTTCCAATTAGCTTATAAGGCAGAGAAGGTCACGATTTGTAGGAGCAATACCATAATTTGAATTCTGGGGAGAGTTTTCGATACTCATGGCGGCAACTCCCAGTTTTTCTAGCTCCTCCTCCTCCTCCGCCTCCTCCTCCCTCATGAGCTATTTGCTTGGCTTTTCTGTATTTCTAACCCTATTTCTCAGCTCTTTGGAGAAGGGCTTTGCCATGGAAGAAAACCAGCTTCTCCATCAACATGCTCATACAGTTGAACTCAATTCTCTGCTGCCGGCAACCTCCTGCAGCCCTAGCTCCTCCGCCAAAGGTTAATAAATATGTTCATGTTTTTTTTTTTTTTTAAATTTTAATTTCAGTTTTATTGGATATCTTATATATATAGATAATGAGAGAGTAGCAAAGTGCAACGAATTAGTAGCTTAATACAATTCCCACGTTCCATATTTTGTACTATTTACAATAATCTGAACTGAACATTTTGTAGGTCATCATTGCAAAATATCATCCTTACAAAAATTCATTTATATTGAAAGCTATATTTTGTTAGAGCTTGCTTATACGTAGATACATGGTTTAATTGCAAAGTTGGAAACATATGTAGTGTGGGTGGTCGGAGAATCCAATTCCTTAACCCGTGAATTAGTAGAGACACAACAACAAGCCATTAGAAACATTTCTTTTTATAAAATAGATAAAAGAAAATTTAAGGGGATACTTTGATAAGGAGAGCACGGGTTAGATTCTGCAAAATCTTAAAAAGTCATAAAATTGATGTTTTGAAAAGTAATAAACCATTGGTAGTTGTTTTAATTTTCAACATGCATGATTGTGAAATGGAACCAAACATGTAAATAGTGAGCCACAATTACCCATTATTTGATGCCAACACGATTATATATTAACACCAACAACAAAGGGGATTATGTTTTTTTACTACTAATAATTACACAATATTAATCTAATTTACGAGGAAGGAAATTCAAATTTGAGTATATAAAGAAAAGTATATTGCTCTAATCAACTTGGTCAAACTCAAATCTATCGAGAAAAATAAGAAGAGGTTAATTTTGACATAATAAATACATTCCTTTTGTTTGTTAAAAAACTTTCAAAAAGTTACTGAAAGAGCTTTTTTTCATGGCTTTGTTTCTTAAAGTCTTCTGTTTCCAATAACATATATGTGTGTATGCACACGCGTGTATTTGAAGTTTAAATTTTTTACATTCATTTTATGTATAGTTTTTCCGTAGTAATTTATCTTTGATTGACACCTGTTAATAAATTTAACTATTTTTAACTTTGTTGTCATAAAATTAACACATTTCAATCAATGATGAAGGCCACGTAGATGCCACACGAATATGGAAAATTTAATCTTGTGTATTTGTAAGCTGCAACAATTAAAAATTACGCAATGACCAAATATGATACAATTAATTAAATAAATTCGACTATGATTGCTCAACAAAAGCATGACATAAAAACTTTTTTTTCTCTTTTTTTTTTTTTTTACTAAACAAATTAAAATATCCAAAAACCATGCATGTTGTTTGGTCATTCATGTTCACATAAGCAGTACGACAGAGACTGGCCAGCAGGCCAAGACACCGATGAACATTGATGCCTAGTGCCGACCTTTACCAAATAATGCAAAGAATATAGCAAGGCTGAATAATCTTTCAGTCTCACAAGCCAGTCCCATCTTAAAGACAAATTGCTTTTTCATATTCAAAAAAAAAAAAAAAACCCATAAGAAAATATTACGTATTTTAGGTATTTTTGCTCGCCAGCACTTTCTTCTGAAGTAAAAATTGTTAACTAAATTCTAGCGATTTTTTTAAAAAATACTATAACTCGGAAAACACTTTTAAGTTTTTGTGCTGAACATAATCAGAAACGCTTGATTCTAATTAAAAAAGTGTGAAGTAATTGTGAATCATCTCTTTGAATTCAGGTCACGACAACAAGGGACCAACGTCATCATCGACCGTACTGAAAGTGGTACACAAGCACGGACCATGCTCTGGAATCAAGAAGAAGAACTCCAAAATTCCAACCCACGCTCAAATCCTCACGCAAGACCAAGCCCGAGTTGATTCAATCCACTCCCGAGTCAACACTAAGAAAGCACCATCCGCAGCCACCGTCGACAAACTCCGCCCATCCGCCGAAACCAAAATTCCGGCCCAGTCCGGAAGCGTAGTGGGCTCAGGCAACTACATTGTCAGCGTGGGCCTGGGCTCGCCCAAGAAGATGCTCAGCCTCATCTTCGACACGGGAAGTGATCTGACGTGGACCCAATGCCGCCCATGTGCCAAATCATGTTACAAACAGAAGGAGCCCATCTTCGACCCCGCAGCATCCGCCTCATACGTCAACATCTCTTGTAGCTCCGCCACGTGTTCCGAACTGGAGTCAGGCACTGGAAACACTCCCCGCTGCTCGTCCTCCACATGCGTCTACGTCATTCAGTACGGAGACCAGTCATTCTCCGCCGGATTTTTCGGGAAGGAACGGCTGAGCTTAACGTCGACGGATATTTTTGACGGGTTTTTGTTCGGGTGCGGCCAGAACAATCAGGGACTCTTCGGGGGCGCCGCCGGTTTGCTCGGTCTCGGCCGGGATAAAATCTCCATCATCGAGCAATCCGCCTTGAAATACAACCGGTTCTTCTCCTACTGCCTCCCCTCCAAATCCAGCGGCACTGGATACCTCAGCTTCGGCAAAGGCGGTGGATCTTCCAGCGCCGTGAAATTCACACCCCTCGCCGACGTCTCCCAAGGCGGGTCGTTTTACGGCCTCGACGTCGTCGGGATCAGCGTTGGCGGGAAAAAATTACCGATTCCCGGTACAATTTTTTCCTCCGCGGGGACGATTATAGATTCCGGGACAGTGATCACGCGCCTGCCGCCGACAGCATACACGGCACTGCGCGACGCGTTTCAGCAGGGGATGAAGAGCTACCCGTCAGCTCCGGCGCTTTCGATTCTCGACACTTGTTACGACTTCAGTAAGGTCGATACGGTGACGTTTCCAAAAATTTCGTTTGCGTTCGGCGGCGGAACGACGTTGGAATTGGACCCGACCGGGATATTCTACGCGCCAAGTGCCGATCAAGTTTGCCTGGCGTTTGCCGCAAACGGTGACGACAGCGACATAGGGATATTTGGGAACGTTCAGCAGAAGAGGGTGCAGGTGGTTTATGATGTGGCTGGTGGAAAAATCGGATTTGCCCCTGCAGGATGCCCCTGAGGGCTTATGTGATTTGCTGCTTGATTAGGATGGTTAAGAAGTTTGATTAGGCCAGCAGCAGCAGCTTAGGGAAAATGTTGGATTAAACAGTTGACGACTAAAGATCGTCCTCAATTGGTATTAAAAAAATGTAATGGTAATACATGTAGACGAGTTGGAACAAACCATGTAGTGACGATTGGTATGAGCATGTAAACGTAATAGTAAAAATAAATTTCAAGTGTGTAAAGTGTACAAATTAAAATAAAAGTACACTTTTGAATTGTTGCGATTTTATAATTCTCGCATATTCCAAACCATGTAGTGACGATTGGTATGTGCGTGTAAACGTAACAGTAAAAATAAATTTCAAGTGTGTAAATTGTACAAATTAAAATAAAAGTACACTTTTGAATTGTTGCGATTTTATAATTCTCGCATATCCAGTCTGCTCGATAATTCTTGTAAAACTTTACTTCATTTATATCTTCTAAAAAATTGAATGCAAGTCTTGGATTACAAGAGATTTATATTTTAATTGGCTAAGAATATTTACTCTTACTGCCGTGTTCAATTCCTCTTTAAAAAAACAGTGTTGAATTAGCCAAGTTGGGAATGAAAAACACTATTAACTTGCTCTTGTGGATGAGTGGTGACCGAATTATTACGCAAGGGAATTTCAAAGATAACATTGTTACAGAAAAGTTGCAAAAGCAGGCATGGCAGGCAGATCTTCTGCATATCCTTGCCAAAAGCACTTTGAAGGGGAAACAAACAAGATGCTACAACGAAAAAGTTACACAAATTATTGTGGCGCACCGACACCTTCGAATTTCCATTTTAATTGCCGTACGTCCCTACCTCCCAATGAGCTTATAAGGATATATAGGAGTTTATGCTCAGATTCCAGGAGCTACTAGCTAGGCTTGTTATTAGATCATGGCAACTCCCATTTCTATCTCCCCCTCCTTCCTCAGGGGTTTCTTTGGTTGCTTTGTGTTTTTTATCTGCGTAATTCTCTGCTCGCCGGAGAAGGGCCTTGCTTCGGCAGAAGGAGATACAAAAACTGACCTTCTTCCACATACTCACACTGTTGAAGTAAACTCTCTGCAACCAGCAACCACCTGCATCCTCTCCACCCAAGGTTGAACTCCATATATAACAGCATTATTAAAGCGCTTCCTTCTGCAGCTTAAGTTTTTGAACTTTAATTACCCCCCTATTATCTCTATGTGTGCGTGCGTTTTGTCTTTTCTCATCGAGTATATATGTACATTCAGTTCGAGCTAATTGCTTCTATGAAACTCCATGGTTTAACCAGGTCAGTACATATGCACGGATAAATTATCGCATCGACCAGATGTTTTCTTAGAAATTTACATGTTTCAACTATACAGGTGGACTAATATATATAGATGGGTTAAGATCGGAGGACGTTTATTTTTTTACATGTATTTTATAAGATCCAGTCACTATCCGAAATGTCTATATTGTAATTCATCATTCTTAAATTATATATTAATTTATTTTAAATTATCACATAGTTATGATAAATGAGAAACTAAAGATGAATATTTTCAATTCAGGTCCTTACAATAACAAGGAATCAGTATTGGAAGTGGTACACAGGCATGGGCCATGCAAACAACACAGATCACAAAGTAACCCCACTGATCAGGATCGCACTCAAATCCTCAAGCAAGACGAAGCCCGAGTCAGCTCAATTCACTACCGTCTTAACTCACTCACACAACCTGACGCCGCCACCAATACCATCCCCGTCCAGTACGGTCTGGAACTTGGATCATCCAACTACATTGTAACAGTGGGCCTCGGCACACCGGCCAAAAACCTCTCCCTCCTTATCGACACAGGCAGCGACCTAACTTGGACACAATGCCGACCGTGTGTCCCATCTTGTTACAAACAGAAAGAGTCAATGTTCGACCCCTCCCACTCCACCTCATACTCCAACATCTCCTGCGAGTCCGCTGCGTGTTCTCAGCTCACAGTGGCCGGCATCGGCCGCGACTGCTCCGCCGCCACGTGCACCTACAGCGCCAAGTATTTACACAACTCTTCCTCACTGGGCTTCTTCGGCAATGACAAGCTAACAATAACACCAACGGATGCTTACGATGATTTTGATTTTGGCTGCGCGCAAAACAGCGAAGTCCAGTTCGGCGCCGCCGCCGGTTTGCTCGGTCTGGGCCGGACCAGCATCTCCTTCGTCGAACAAACCTCCCAGAAATACAAACGAGTGTTCTCCTACTGTCTACCCTCCACTTCAAGCTCCACCGGCTACCTCAAATTCGGCCCCGACGGAGGCTCCGGTAACGCAGTCAAGTTCACGCCGCTCAAAACTTTATCCCAAAGCGCTACATTTTACGCCCTTGACCTAGTTGGAATCACCGTCGGTAGCCGTCAACTGAAGATTTCAGCCTCTATCTTTTCAAAGTCGGGGACAGTCATCGACTCGGGGACGGTGATCACGCGCCTCCCGGCCACCCCGTATGCCGCATTACGCGCGGCTTTTAGAAAAGCGATGGAGAAGTACCCTTTTGCTAAGTCGAAGTCTGCCCTACTAGACACTTGCTACGACTTTAGTGGACTTAAAACGGTGTCGTACCCGAAGATAGGGTTTGTATTTGGAGGTGGGGTTACGGTAGACTTGGACGCGACAGGGGTACTGTTCCAGACTAGTGGTTCGCAGTTTTGCTTGGCGTTTGCCGGAAACAAGGACGATAGTAGCGTCGGGATTATCGGCAACGTTCAGCAGAAGAGGCTGCAAGTGGTGTACGACGTTGCTGGGGGAAAGATCGGATTTGGCCCTGCAGGTTGCCCCTGATTGATTAGCTACTTAAATCATTGCTGATGAAGATTTCTAACTGGTGGTACTGCTAAATAAGCAGCTACCGAAAAAATAAAGTAGTTAGTAATGATCTCGTTGTCTTTGTGGTTCCGGTGATGTCAAAGTGTTAATTATCTGTTATTTATCCTCCTTATGAATGTTTGTTATCCTTTTTAAGAAAGCAATATTTTAATAGATTTGAAGTTCACTGAAAGTTTTCGGACAAAAAATTAGAAACTTTGTTTTTCATTCAAACCGTTAGAACATCAAATATTTCATTCATTGCATTCAGGTCCAATACAGAACTTAGCATGAGGTTCAAAGTGATTACTTTTTTTTTCTTGTTCTTTTAAAATGGACCAACCGATGGTTTCACCATTGCATTCCATTATTTCGGGGCAATTATTATATTCCATTAAGTTTTCTCATCAATTCTAACTAGCCCGAAAGATTCTTCAGAGATATTTCAACCTATCATTGACCATTTTTTTTTTTTTCGCGTTGCCCTAATAGTATTGATTTCGTCGCAGAGGTGATGACTAATTAATTAGTATGGACTTCAATTAAGGACATCCACATGTGCAACCGGGAAATAAGCGCATGCAGCCACAAGAAAATTCATCATTATGTAGGTAGTTTCCTAGCTTGGAAAACTTGATCCACGATACTTGACGGGAATTGCTTTGTCTCACTCTCTATGCATATCTTCTCCAAATCGATCTGTCTTTGTCTGCAAAGACTACACAAGTATACGTTGTTGTTGTTGAAATGATAAGACATTTCTAATTAGCATTTGACTTGCTAATTAATTACCATTTGAAAACTTAAGCACTCTCTGACTAGTCTTGAGTATCTAAATTCACGATTCCATACATATGCCTGCTTTTTCCAGCTTGCATGTCCTCCACTGAAATAATATCTCCTCGGTCCGATTTATCATTGAATTTATATATATAAAATAAAGTACTATATATATATATATATATACACAAATCCTCTCCAGATCTAAAAAAAAGGGAGTCCAAGGATCAAATGATCCGGACCGTTGAAATTTGATCTAACAGTTACAATTATTATAACTTTTAGAGAGACCCATTGTTTGTAGTTGTTGGATCAAAATTCCAACAGTTCGAATCATTTGATCTTTGAACTCTGTTTTTTTATATCCGAAAAGGATACGTACTCATATATATATATATATATATATATATATGTGTGCGCGCGCGCGTGTGTGAATTCAATGTTATAAAATTTACATGAATTAATAATTAAGTCCGCTTATGCATGGCGACCTTCATTATTTTTAATAGGAAAATTAAAGTCCAGAAAAATAACACCAAAGCATTCGTCTACGTCAACCGTGAGTCTCCTTATAAGGGAGTGCATCCTCATCCCAAATCTAAGAGCTAAAGGCTTCATGGAAATTGCTCCGATGAATTTTAGCTCCTTTTTTTTCAGGTCTTTTGGTTTACATGTATTATTTCTTTGTCTAGTTCTCTGCTTTTTGGAGAAGGGTTTTGCCTTGGCAGGAAGGAAGGATAAACTTACTCATCACACAGTTCAGTTGAACTCTCTACTGCCAGCAACTACTTGCACCCCCTCCACCAAAGGTACTTACTACTTTTTTGTCTTGCTAACTCTTTCTATATGTGTCATGTATGTATGTCAATATATTAATACATGCACGAATCGTGTTCCTTAATGTTTAGTTATGATATGTTATAAAAATAATTTAGATGTTAGCGTCATGCCGTTACATAGTGTTACTATTTTTCATGTCATATCAATGAAAAATTTCTATAAATATATATTATCAATCAGACTGTTAACATATTACGTGACGTGTGTTGCGCTAGAACATCAAATAGAACAAATAAATTGAAAACTAACTCACAATTGATTAACTGATTGAGGTAACAAATGTACCAAAAAAAAAAAAAACAAGAGTTTCTTACAAATTATTCACTAATTCAGGTCACAACAAGAAACATGGATCAGTGCTAGAAGTGGTACACAAGCATGGCCCTTGCTACGAACACAACCAACACAAAACCAAAACCGCTACAGATCTTCATGCATATTACGCTCAATTCTTCAAGCAAGACCAAGCACGAGTCGATTCAATCTACTCCCGCCTAAAGGCTACCAAAAGATATTCAACCAAAACAGATTACAACCTTCCGATTACGCAATCGGAAGATACCAACACCTTCCCGGCCCCTTCTGCCACGACGGTGGGTGGTTCTGGCAACTACGTTGTGAAGGTCGGATTCGGCACGCCGGCCAAAAGTTTTTCCCTCGTATTCGATACCGGAAGCGACCTAACTTGGACTCAATGCCAGCCTTGTCGATTCGGCACCGGAAGCGACCTAACCTGTTACGACCAAACGGAGCCCATATATGACCCATCACTCTCCACCTCCTACGCCAACATCTCGTGCAACACCGCAACTTGCAATGAGCTGACGTCGGCCACAAACACTGGACCCTACTGTTACCGCGCGACGAACACGTGCGTGTACCTCATTGGGTACGGAGACAAGTCCAAATCCGCCGGATATTACGGAACCGAAAGGCTCACGTTGACCGCCACTTCGACCGACGTGTTTGATGGCTTCCTCTTCGGGTGCGGCCAAGACAACGACGGTACCTTCGTTGGCTTTGCCGGTTTGCTTGGTCTCGGCCGGAACAAGATATCCCTCATCGAACAAACGGCCGCAAAGTACGGCCGATATTTCTCCTACTGCCTTCCCGTCGACCAGAGCTCCACAGGCTTTCTCCGCCTCGGCAAAGACGGAGGAAATGCCGCCGTTAAGTTCACGCCGCTCACCACCCTTCCTGTAGATAAATCATTTTACGGGCTCGACTTGGTCGGCATCAGCGTCAGCGGACAACAGGTGTCGATTCCGTCGACGGTTTTTTCCACCGGAACTCTCATCGACTCGGGGACAGTGATAACGCGGCTGCCGGCAGCGGCGTACACCGCGATGAGAGACGCTTTTAGGGAAGGGATGAAGAGGTATGGGGAACCCAAGACAGTTGAGGGGGTACCGGACACTTGCTACGACCTTAGAGCGTATAACTTGGAGACGGTCTCGTTTCCGGCGGTAGCGTTTACGTTCAGTGGCGGGCTTACTTTGGAATTGAAATCGGCGGGGACAGTGATTGTGATAGTTGATACTTCGCAGGTTTGCTTGGCGATTCTTCCTAACACCGAAGATCGGCAGCCGGGGATCATTGGGAATTTTCAGCAGAAAGGGTTTGAAGTGGTGTACGATGTTGCCGGAGGGAAGATTGGATTCGCCGCTGGAAGTTGCTAAATTGATTATGATTAAGTAATAAATCAGATTTAGAGTGGTCTCAAATCTGAATTAATTTAGCACTACTGAGTCATTTTGCTGAATAAATTTGGTGACATGTATCTAGCAACAGAATTTGGTGACATGTTTAGGGTTTGAGTGCGCGTATAACTATATATATATATATATATATAGCTCAAGTATAAATAATGGAAGCATTTGGCAAGATTTGCAGAACAAAATTATTTACTCCATTTGTGGTTCTCTTGCTTGGAACGGTCACTTCGTATCTCCACTAGACCTGATGTAATTATTTACTCCATTTGAAGTAATTATTTACTCCAATTACTTTATAGCAACGTGTCACTTCGTGGAACGGTCATTGGGAGAGCCAAGTATCAAACACTAGACCTGATGTGTAAACCCTAAATATTTGAGCTATAAAGTAATTGTACACTCAAATTTTGTATCTCCAGTTATCGCTGGCAAAGGTTTCGAAATAAATGTCAAGATGACTCTCTCAAAGTGCAGACTTTTCTTGAACTTTCTGTCACCTCACAGTTTAAAGTTAATTTTCATACTAACATTATAAAGCATTGTGTAAAAAATGATTAAAACTTGATTTTGGTAAAAATATTTTTGGAACAATCCTTAATAAAAATGCATGAAGCACTTTAATATTCATGGAATGAAGCACTTTAATAAAAATATTTTTGGAACAATCCTTAATATTCATGGAATAGTCTTGTCACAATCGCAGTGCCAAACAAGTTCGGTACAATGTACTAGCATAAATAATGTCATTTTACATGATTTATATGAAAAAAGTTTAACGTTATTGTAATGCCCCAATCCAATAATATAATATCAAATGTAAATTTTTGTCCACTTATTGTTGCATTATTCGACTGAAAGATACCGGAGAACCTATTCCATACAAATTGCTCTCCATTTCCAAATTGAAAGAGTCGTGATTTTTTCTTTCTTTTGTATTATAGTGCAACAAAGACATAATCTAATCTATAAAGTTGTTTGTTTACATTCTTTGATCAGGAGCTGCTAATCAGTTATTAACACAACTTTATATTGTTGGGTATTTATGGACTTATCATTGTTGTGATCATCAGTACCTATATGGCTATCAGCAGTGTCGATGATGTCGGTGTTAGGTAATATCTCTCTGTCTCTTGGAAGGGATTGGCCTTACTCTTGCTAAGGGTGTAGATATCATATCTCTTCAATTGTTTCTTAATTTATTTTTTGCACTTGCTCCTTTGATCAATTATTTAGCTACATATATCAGAGTCATGATATGATGCCCATTTTCAGGTGAACATTTTCAGTATTATTTTAGATAGTATACAATACCAAATAATGTATTGAAATTTGATATTCTGAATTGAATTCGTCAGATTGTAAATCAGCATGAAGCTACAAGTAGCAACATTGTCAGGCACAAGGAGTTTAATCTTCAAACACTTGGAATTGGTGGCTTAGGTGCTGAGTTTGCAGATATATTTCGAAGAGCTTTTGCATCCCATGTTTTCCCTCATCACATGACAAATAAGTAAGATAACAGATTATTCTAGTTGCGCTGATATCTTTTTGGTATAACTTTATACCACACTCCTTTCTGGAAAGACATTGAACCATGTCGAATCGTGATTTGACACATCATTTTGATGCTAGTACATTATTTTTAACAAAGCTATTTGAGCATGTCTGAATGAATTTGGATATGCAACTTATCCTTAGGGATAAGTTAGCTATTATCTGCATTGGTGATTGATGAGATTTCTATTTTTGTGAATTGTGCTAGATTGTTAATGGCCCTGAAGTTTTGAGCAAGTTGGTGAAACTAAGAAAAATGTTAGGAATCTATTTGCTAATGTTGAGAATGATCAAGGGGCTCGCGGTAAGGGAAATATATACATGTCTAGTGCACTTAGGCTGGTTTTTCAATAATTTCTAATCTCATTATGTCCTTAATTCCCCTGGAGACCAGAGTGGTTTGCATGCGATAATCTTTGATGAAATGGATGCTATTTGTAAGGTATAAATATTTCCTAGTCTATGCTTTTAACTAAGATTCTTATTCAACTACGATTTATTTTCAATTCAGAAAAAGTTGTGGGACTCTCAGTTTAAGCAAGAAGGGAATGTGGTTTAAGTGAGCTTCATTGCACGAAGAACTTGGGTCCATCAGCTGCAGTGCTGTGAGGGAAGATAGGATTCTGAAGGACTTGGTTGTGAATAACTGAAATACGTGTATATTGTGGGATTTGGTGTAAATAACTGAAGTACGTGTATATTGTGGGATTTGTTGATTTAAAAGAAAAATCAATTTTTCTACATTAATATATATATATATATATATTTTTTTTTTATTTTAAACAGAACCTATTGGGCACGATTTGAAAATTGTGCGCAATATGATTCTGCCACCTGACAATTTGACATGGTTGTCAGACACAAATAGGCTGTTATTTGTGCTGAACTCTTTGAGCACAAATAGCGATATTGTGTGCTATCAACAATGGTGACGCCCATAGAGGGCACATACATTAAGATAGTAGCTGCACTGTTGCTATTGGCCTATGAGCACAATTGTTGGTGCTTTTTGACCTCAAAGGGCACAAATAATTTATTGTGTGCATTGCTCATTTTTGTTGTAGTGTGTTATTTATCCTCCTTATGAATGTTTGTTATCCTTTTTAAGAAAGCAATATTTTAATAGATTTGAAGTTCACTGAAAGTTTTCGGACAAAAAATTAGAAACTTTGTCTTTCATTCAAACCGTTAGAACATCAAATATTTCATTCATTGCATTCAGGTCCAATACAGAACTTAGCATGAGGCTCAAAGTGATTACTTTTTTTTTTTTTTTGTTCTTTAAAAATGGACCAACCAATGGTTTCACCATTGCATTCCATTATTTCGGGGCAACTATTATATTCCATTAAGTTTTCTCATCAATTCTAACTAACCCGAAAGATTCTTCAGAGATATTTTAACCTATCATTGACCATCATCGTGTTTTTTTTTCGCGTTGCCCTAATAGTATTGATTTCGTCGTAGAGGTGATGACTAATTAATTAGTATGGACTTCAATTAAGGACATCCACATGTGCAACCGGGAAATAAGCGCATTCAGCCACTGTTGGAGTTTGAGACCCTCTTGTCCCACATTGGTCAATAGTATTTTTTCACAAGCCTTTATATAGGCTTATTCCCTTTTCTTAGTAATTAGAACTTGGACCATTTGGAAATGGATTGAAGGCTTGGGCCTTATGGTTGTGTGGATTAGGCTTGAATATAATATAACCTAAATACAATTAATATTAATTAAAAAACGTTTTGATTAAAAGACACAGCTATTAGAAAGAGTTGTACTTTTTTATTAAAAGACACAGCTATTAAAAAGAGTTGTGTGCTTTCAAATACACTGAACAGGTATTTGAAAGGGTGTGAAACAGCCTATATATTTGCAATCACAGTATCCAAGTGAGAATCATCTTTTCTTCCTCCTTATCTCCCGTACAAAATTTCCAGAGAGTAAACGCACAAAGCAATTCGTTAGAGTTCTATAATCCAGTGCGAGTTGTAGAATTTGGTAGTTGTATCATGGTCGAGCAGATGTTGTAGAACCACAAGCACAAGAGTGGGACGAAAATACTGTTCGAAGGACATAGCTTTTACGCTAGCCTCTACCTTCTGTGATCAAGTTAGTATCATTGATATTTTTATATTAGTTTATGTATTTATTGTATAATTTCATTCTGCACATCAAGTATATATGGTAAATAAAATATTAGAATTTCAAGTTCTGTTTATTTCTGTTATTTTTGTTTATTTCTGAATTGTTCTCCAACAGCCACAAGAAAATTCATCATTACGTAGGTAGTTTCCTAGCTTGGAAAACTTGATCCACGATACTTGACGGGAATTGCTTTGTCTCACTCTCTATGCATATCTTCTTCAAATCGATCTGTCTTTGTCTGCAAAGACTACACAAGTATACGTTGTTGTTGTTGAAATGATAAGATATTTCTAATTAGCATTTGACTTGCTAATTAATTACCATTTGAAAACTTAAGCACTCTCTGACTAGTCTTGAGTATCTAAATTCACGATTCCATACATATGCCTGCTTTTTCCAGCTTGCATGTCCTCCACTGAAATAATATCTCCTCAGTCCGATTTATCATTGAATTTATATATATATAATAAAGTACTATATATATATATATATATAAATCCTCTCCAGATCTAAAAAAAAGGGAGCCCAAGGATCACATGATTTGGGCTGTCGAAATTTAATCCAATAGCTACAATTATTATAACTTTTAGAGAGGCCCCATGTTTGTAGCTGTTAGACCAAAATTTCAACGTCCCAAATCTTTTGATCTTTGAGTGTGTGTGAATTCAATGTTATAAAATTTACGTGAATTAATAATTAAGTCCGCTTATGCATGGCGACCTTCATTATTTTTAATAGAAAAATTAAAGTCCAGAAAAATAACACCAAAGTATTCGTATACGTCAAACGTGAGTCTCCTTATAAGGGAGTGCATCCTCATCCCAAATCTAAGAGCTAAAAACTTTTAGGGAGTAATAAGGCTTCATGGAAATTGCTCCGATGAATTTTAGCTCTTTTTTTTCAGGTCTTTTGGTTTATATGTATTATTTCTTTGTCTAGTTCTCTGCTCTTTGGAGAAGGGTTTTGCCTTGGCAGGAAGGAAGGATAAACTTACTCATCACACAGTTCAGTTGAAATCTCTACTGCCTGCAACTACTTGCACCCCCTCCACCAAAGGTACTTACTAATTTTTTGTGTTGCTAACTCTTTCTATATGTGTCATGTATATATGTCAATATATTAATACATGCACGAACCGTGTTCCTTAATGTTTAGTTATGATATGTTATATATGTTATAAAAATAATTTGGATTACAGCGTCAAGATGTCATATAGTGTTACTATTTTTCATGTTATATCAATGACAAATTTATGCAAATATATATTATCAATAAGACTGTTAACACATTACGTGTGTTGCGCTAGAGCATCAAATATAACAAATAAATTGATAGGCTTTTACTTTATTTCTTTTTCCATAATCCATATTATTAAAAAAAATAAACGGTCCTAGTCTCAATAGTTTTTTTTTTTTTTCTTTTTTGTTAAATTTTATTTTTCTAATCTTTTGGCAACTTTCAATGTGCTTGGCTGATAATTTGCTGGTTTTAGTTAAATAAATCTTTGAGGATAGTGTCAAGTATGAGCAATAATTAGAGTCTCACCTCGATTTGTTGATTGTTTCTTAGGGGGTGTAGTCAAACTAAGATTTTAGGGGGCGTTTGTTTGCCCTCACTAAGTTGGACTGGATTGGACTGGACTAGCTATTAGTCCAATACTGTGTTTGTTCCATGCTGGGACTAACATTAATGAGACTAAAGGGGACTAGCATGGACAAAACCCTTCATTAAGAGGTCTTAGCGAGACCCCCCAATAACCATGGGACTAGCTAAGACTATCCTGTGACATCCCACATCGCTCAGGGGAGTGATCCTTAAATGTATATTCCCATCCTTACCTAGCACGAGGCCTTTTGGGAGCTCACTGGCTTCGGGTTCCTTAGGAACTCCGAAGTTAAGCGAGAAGGGGGCTAGAGCACTCCCATGATGGGTGACCCACTGGGAAGTTGCTCGTGAGTTCCCAAAAACAAAACCGTGAGGGAATGGTAAGCCCAAAGCGGACAATATCGTGCTACGGTAGTGGAGCGGGCCCGGGAAGTGATTCGCCCTGGGCCGGGATGTGACAATTTGGTATCAGAGCCTAACCCTGGTCGGAAATGTGCCGACGAGGACGTCGGGCCCCTAAGGGGGGGTGGATTGTGACATCCCACATCGCCCAGGGGAATGATCCTTAAATGTATATTCCCATCCTTACCTAGCACGAGGCCTTTTGGGAGCTCACTGGCTTCGGGTTCCGTAGGAACTTCGAAGTTAAGCGAGAAGGGGGCTGGAGCAATCCCATGATGGGTGACCCACTGGGAAGTTGCTCGTGAGTTCCCAAAAACAAAACCGTGAGGGAATGGTAAGCCCAAAGCGGACAATATCGTGCTATGGTGGTGGAGTGGGCCCGGGAAGTGATCCGCCCCGGGCCGGGATGTGACAATTGGTATCAGAGCCAATCCCTGGGCGGAAATGTGCCGACGAGGACGTCGGGCCCCTAAGGGGGGTGGATTGTGACATCCCACATCACTCAGGGGAGTGATCCTTAAATGTATATTCCCATCCTTACTTAGCACGAGGCCTTTTGGGAGCTCACTGGCTTCGGGTTCCTTAGGAACTCCGAAGTTAAGCTAGAAGGGGGCTAGAGCAATCCCATGATGGGTGACCCACTGGGAAGTTGCTCGTGAGTTCCCAAAAACAAAACCGTGAGGGAATGGTAAGCCCAAAGCGGACAATATCGTGCTACGGTGGTGGAACGGGCTCGGGAAGTGATCCGCCCCGGGACGGGATGTGACAAACTGACACACCCCGACCGAGATCGGAGCGTGCTGGCCGTCACACAGAGGTGACGTAGCCATGTGCACATGCGGAAGCTAATAAAGTAGTAATATAAAAGTTCGAATAATTAAAAACTAGCATACAAAGTACTAGAATAAGTGCTAGAAAGTGAGATACAATTTCAGAGCAGGTCTATAGCAGCCCAAACAAAACTACAACAGTAGTACGCCCGAAGGCGACCCTACAATGTGGAGTGTCTGTCAGAACGCCGAAAAGCTCTCAAGGGAAACCACTGCAACGGCTAAGCAACTAGAACCTAGAGGGGTGCAAAACAAAAGCGTGAGTGGGCAAAAACAAAGCTCTTTGAAAATCATTCGTAAAAATACTTTCTAACCCCTCGCCGTAAAACCTGTATACTTCCCAGAAAATATATATACGTATGTATAAATATGCCAAACATGTTCAAGGGTATAACATTCGTGCTCAAGAATATGCCATGCTAAAGTCTCATAATGAATGTAAGTGCCCAGGCATAAATCATATCAACATCATAACATCTGGCAGCCGGAGTCACCTAACGTGACCTGTACGGCTGCATCTAGAGCTCAAATCTCAACTCTATAACTGAACCTGCCCACGAGTCGGAACCACTCTAGGTGGTCTGTACGACAGGCCTGGGTGTAACATATATATACGCTCTAGTGCTACGATCACATGAAGACTGTGCGAATAATCGCGAGTCACCTACGAGTCGGAACCACCTAATGTGGTATGTACGACAGGCCTATGCACCTAACTTGGATCCAAGCTGAGCGTGTGGTGCGGGAGGTGAACATCACGTGAAGGACTGTGCCCTACTCTGGGCGGGAGCACTAACACCGGGGGTGCAGGTTATGAGCTCTCTCTAGGCATCTCAAACCACTACTGAAACATAAACGTGAATGTCACTTACCTGGCACTTACCTCTGCGTCCACAGCACCCAATATGCGTAAGTATATGTATGCCACTAATAATGCATGCAATGATGCGTAAACGATAATAATAACGTGCATGGCATAATGTAAATAACCCTTTTTAAATCAATTTCTGGGAATATAAATGTATATAGGTATATACGGAAAACAAAAGCCCACTCACTGATACGTGGAAGGGTCGTAGCCCCCCTGCCTCGCGTGACCATGCTCGTCCTCGGGGTACGTGTCACCTATATGCGAAATAACTGTCCACACAACCCAAGAATCGGCCAACTTCGAACCAAGCTAACCCGACGTCCAAACTCGTCCAACGAAGTACTTCTAAGCTCCTTGGGACCTCACTAAGACAACTATGAGCTGAAAAGGGTATGGCTGTGCTCGCCTCGACCTCACAAGTTCAATGGTGTCCTTGGTTTCCTCGATCTGTGATGGTTTGGGTGTTTTTTATGTTTGTCCGTACGTCGAAGGAAGAAGAAGAAGAAAGGGAGAGAGAGAGACACGGGACAGAGACAGAGGGAGAGGGAGAGTGTGACAGTGTGTGTGTGAGTGTGTGTGTGTGTGGTCCATCCTCTCATACTCGTCCTCGTCATGCTCAACGACCACTCCCGACAGGCTCCTCGTCATCTCCGGTCACCTAGATCAATCATTAACTTTCCGACTCTTTTTCAGATCCATTTCACAACCAACTTTCATATAAAATATACCAAATTGAAGCTGGGAGTGACAAGATTACGATTTTACCTGAATCGAGGCCAAAATGTGGTCGAATGTGGCCAGAAAATGGCCTGGAAGTCTCGGCCTGTTTGGGCTTCTTCAAATCCATGACAGATTCGAGCATTCAAAGCTAAGATCTCGGTCTAGGGATGGTGATGAATTTTTTGGCGGTGCTAACTTCATCCAATTTAACGAGGGTTGGTCGGAAAACACATCGGGAAACCTGCAACTCATTGGGAAAATTGGAGCCGTGAGGTTCCATTCGAACAACGCATAGCTAGAGAGGGAAGGAGGACAGAGAAATAGATACTGAAATCAATAAGGAGTTTGACCAGGAATGAGAAAGAGACATGAATTGAGAGATCTAAAAGGAAAAAAAGAGGGAGAGGGTGGGACGATGAGAGAAGAGGAAAAGAGTGGGACGGAAATGGTAGGAAAAGATGAAGAAAAAGATAAGATCATAATAAAATATTAATAATTTATATATTAAATAATATAATATTAGAATTTGTTATTATCCAGCTTCTTAGTCCAATACTGCACCAAACGCTTCACTAAGTTAGTCCAGTTTAGTCTAGTCTAAGCCAGTCCAACTTAGTCCTTGAAACTAATCCAGTCCGAGATAGTCCGGCGCAACAAACGCCGGTTTTAAAAGTGCTAGATTTAATGGTCCTAGTCTCAATAGTTTTTTTTTTTTTTTTTTTTCGTGAAGCCTGAAGTGTCCCACATTTTGAAAAGTAGGAGTGATTTCTAATGGAATCTAGAAAGACTAAAGGTATATCAACTCACTCCTGATCATAATCAATTGGAACACGTCCTTTAAGCTATTTATAAGCCTATTTAAGTGAAACTTGGAAAAATACTTTAAGTGTTTCTTGCATTTTTATTAAGGATTGTTCCAAAAATATTTTTACCAAAATCAAGTTTTAATCATTTTTTACACAATGCTTTATAATGTTAGCATGAAAATTAACTTTAAACTATGAGGTGAAAGAAAGTTCAAAAAAAGTCTCATGCACTTTGAAAAAGTCATCTTATCATTTATTTCGAAACCTTTCCCAGCGATAAGTGGAGATACAAAATTTGAGTGTACAATTGCTTTATAGCTCAAATATTTAGGGTTTACACATTAGGTCTAGTGTTTGATACTTGGCTCTCCCAATGACCGTTCCACAAAGTGACATCATACGAACCCAAGCAAGAGAACCACAAATGGAGTAAATAATTTTGTTCTGGAAATCTTGCCAAATGCTTCCATTATTTAAACTTGAGCTATATATAGTTATACGCGCACTCAAACCCTAAACATGTCACCAAATTCTGTTGCTAGATACATGCATGAACTGTGTTCATCAAAATTTATTCAGCAAAATGACTCAGCTAGTAGTGCTAAATTAATTCAGATTTGAGATCACTCTAAACCTGATTTATTACTTAATCATAATTAATTTAGCAACTTCCAGCGGCGAATACAATCTTCCCTCCGGCAACATCGTACACCACTTCAAACCCTTTCTGCTGAAAATTCCCAATGATCCCCGGCTGCCGATCTTCGGTGTTAGGAAGAATCGCCAAGCAAACCTGCGAAGTATCAACTATCACAATCACTGTCCCCGCCGATTTCAATTCCAAAGTAAGCCCGCCACTGAACGTAAACGCTACCGCCGGAAACCCAAGACAGTTCAGGGGGTACTGGACAGTTGCTACGACCTTACCACCGGAAACAGTTCCGGTTTTTTCCACCGGAACTCTCATCGACTCGGGGACAGTGATAACGCGGCTGCCGGCAGCGGCGTACACCGCGATGAGAGACGCTTTTAGGGAAGGGATGAAGAGGTATGGGGAACCCAAGACAGTTGAGGGGGTACTGGACACTTGCTACGACCTTAGAGCGTATAACTTGGAGACGGTCTCGTTTCCGGCGGTAGCGTTTACGTTCAGTGGCGGGCTTACTTTGGAATTGAAATCGGCGGGGACAGTGATTGTGATAGTTGATACTTCGCAGGTTTGCTTGGCGATTCTTCCTAACACCGAAGATCGGCAGCCGGGGATCATTGGGAATTTTCAGCAGAAAGGGTTTGAAGTGGTGTACGATGTTGCAGGAGGGAAGATTGGATTCGCCGCTAGAAGTTGCTAAATTGATTATGATTAAGTAATAAATCAGGTTTAGAGTGGTCTCAAATCTGAATTAATTTAGCACTACTAGCTGAGTCATTTTGCTGAATAAATTTTGATGAACACAGTTCATGCATGTATCTAGCAACAGAATTTGGTGACATGTTTAGGGTTTGAGTGCGCGTATAACTATATATAGCTCAAGTTTAAATAATGGAAGCATTTGGCAAGATTTCCAGAACAAAATTATTTACTCCATTTGTGGTTCTCTTGCTTGGGTTCGTATGATGTCACTTGGTGGAACGGTCATTGGGAGAGCCAAGTATCAAACACTAGACCTAATGTGTAAACCCTATATATTTGAGCTATAAAGCAATTGTACACTCAAATTTTGTATCTCCACTTATCGCTGGCAAAGGTTTCGAAATAAATGATAAGATGACTCTTTCAAAGTGCATGAGACTTTTTTTTTAACTTTCTTTCACCTCACAGTTTAAAGTTAATTTTCATGCTAACATTATAAAGCATTGTGTAAAAATGATTAAAACTTGATTTTGGTAAAAATATTTTTGGAACAATCCTTAATAAAAATGCATGAAGCACTTTAAGTATTTTTCCAAGTTTCACTTAAATAGACTTATAAATAACTTAAAGGACGTGTTCCAATTGATTATGATCAGGAGTGAGCTGATATACCTTTAGTCTTTTTGGATTCCATTAGAAATCATTCCTACTTTTGAAGGTGTGGGACACTTCAGGCTTCACGAAAAAAAAAAAAAAACTATTGAGACTAGGACCATTAAATCTATCACTTTTAAAACCCATAAAATATTAGTTTAACTACACCCCCTAAGAAACAATCACCAAATCGAGGTGAGACTCTAATTATTGCTCATACTTGACACTATCCTCAAAGATTTATTTAACTAAAACCAGCAAATTATCAGCCAAGCACATTGAAAGTTGCCAAAAGATTAGAAAAATAAAATTTAACAAAAAAGGAAAAAGAAAAAAAAAAACTATTGAGACTAGGACCATTTATTTTTTTAATAATATAGATTATGGAAAAAGAAATAAAGTAAAAGCCTATCAAAATTGGTCGGGCATTCCTAATTCTAACAACAGGATGGTGAATAATGATTCAAGAAAATAAAAGGCTCAGAAGAGTCGGGCCTCCTCTACATTATCCACATGAGGCTTCATCGACAGAGCTCTTTTCTTTATTTTTTACTTTTTAAATTTAAATACTATATTCTACTTGAAATTAATTTAAATTAAAAAGAGTGCAATTTGATCTCGAACTCGAACAGACCGTATGTCCCATTGGATTTTATCAACCAAAAACAAGGAAAACATGGTTACAATACAAGAGTAAGAAAATAAAAAAAAATGGTGGACTCAACGTATTATTTGTTCTTTATAGGTAGAAACTTTATGTCGATAATAAAAACAAAGATGGTGACATGAGATTCGGAAATTTGAGCCCACAATTGCTTTCAGCGGTGGGAAGCGGAGAGCCAAGTAATAATCGGCCGCATGGGTCCTATTTGCTTTCATTTGGGTATAAGCTACTACCATACTAGGCTTAATAACTTCACCAAGCTACGCTAAGGATGCCACACCCACAATATTTTAGGCCTCCCCTCCCTTGAAGAAGAGAAACCGAGGAATCTTGTTCGGGTGATTACGATGAGCACACGGTGTTGAATCAAATAGAACTAATATTCAGAGTGTTATGTTTTTGAGATAGGTATCGCACGAATGAAGGAAATAAAACAACTGAGGTTATACTCGAATTATACCCAAGTTTGCGTCTAATTTCATAATGTCGAGATATACTCTCATTTAGTTGATTCAACATCGTCATTGGACAAGTGCTACACTTTAGGAACGCATGATAAGCATCTATCGAACAGATGAGGACAATAGGTCTATGTCTTGGTTGTAGAAAAAATCCTCATTGTCTTATTCTTGTGGATGAGATCTACTTTTACTTTTGAAGTCGCAAGAAAAAAAAAAAGGCAAGGACATGAAACTGATTCATTTCTCATGGAATAGTCTTGTCACAATCGCACTGCCAAACAAGTTCGGTACAATGTACTAGCATAAATAATGTCATTTTTACATGATTTATACGAAAAAAGTTTAACGTTATTGTAATGCCTCAATCTAATAATATAATATCAAACGTAAATTTTTGTCCACTTATTGTTGCATTATTCGACTGAAAGACACCGGAGAACCTATTCCATACAAATTGCTCTCCATTTCCACATTGAAAGAGTCGTTACCTTTTGTGACGATTTTAACGTCCCCATACCCCACTACCAGAATCTCTACACCCGAATAAAAGTAAAATAGTAAAACCCAAATTTTCTGTACTAATCCCGAGAAACCAAAAAAACATGTGGAAAGTGAAAAATCAGTCGCATTGTAATTTGTTGTTACGATTTCAATTTTATTATCTACACATTAATCCCCATGAAAAAAGGGATTAACCTACCAAGTGAAAATTACAATTAACAACAAATAATAATTAAAGGCTTTTTTTAACAAAAAAGAAAAAGAAACAATTAAAAGTTACCGCCGTTTAAGATTCTCAATCGTCGTCGTCGTCGTCGTCGCCGGACTTGTGATGATTCACCTTAGACGCAAAACTCAATCCCCGCGCTACGACCGTCGTCTGCGGTGCCTCCACGACCGTTGCCGACGACATCTCCATCTCGCATACCCGAACCGCGCCGACTAACTTCTCAGGCAGCTCATCCTCCGCCTGCGCCTCCACCACAAACCCCATGTCGATCGTTACGCTCGTCACGTACCTCAATGCAAGTCGCAGAATCGCCTTCGCGATCCCGGAACTCGCGATATCGACGTCAATCTCGAGGTAGTTGGGTCCTCTGTGGTAATTACACGTCAGCGCCTTCCCCAGCAAGCACGCACTGTAATTCCCTACCGTCTTCTCGACGATCCACGGCCCTTTCACGATCCGGTTCACGATCTTGAACCGCTGGTTCCGGAACGCGTCGTCGCCGTGGACGAACCGGTGGAGAAGCGAGCCGGCGGGGATAGGATCCTCCGTGGCGAAATAGAAAACGGCGCTGTGCTGGTCCTTGCCGGGAATCTGGAGATTCACGGCGAAAATGAAGCTCTTCAGGGACTTCCCTTGCGACTGTGCCTTCCGAAGCGCGTTGGCCACGCGATTATCGGGACGAGCGAGTACGTTCTCGAGTTTCGTGCTGGATCTGAGCCAGTCAGTGCCGCACGGCTGCAGTAGGTAGTCGCCGGCGGGGCCTTTTTGTTTTTTCGACAAGTAGTTCTTGGCGCGGAGGGAGAATAGGTCGCCGGGAGGTGACGCCCAGCCGTTGGTTCCGGTGGTGAGGTCCACGTGGCGCAAGGATCCGCCATGGACGGACTCGGAGATCCAGTGGGCGGTGGAGGTTGTAGAATCCTCCGATCTGGAGCATTTTCCGGCGTGTTCAGCGACGGAGCTCCGGTGCTTTTGTTTCGTCGGACACATGGTGGCGATGGTGCTTCTCCACTCGTCTCTGTTATTTTGGTTTCTCACTATGACTCTCTTCTCTTTCGAAGTGAGCGCCTCATTTGTGGAGGCTACCGCGGTGTATAATAGAGGGGGAAAACGAAGTACCCTTTTTCTTGGACAAAACTACGAGAGTGCCATCGTTTCTGGGACAGCGAATTCTGTATTATTTATTTCCTATTTGATTATTGACCCCATTTGGGAGTCCGGAAGAGATAATTTAATTACACGCCGCTGGTATCTGCTTTTGTTCCTTTTTTTTCTTTTCTTATTTTCGGAAAGCAAAAGTATTGGTTGCACTTAAAATATTAGCATTCTTGTAAAGGTTTAGAACTCGTTTGTAATGGTTTTTAAAATAATTGGGAGCATTTTTTGTGAGTTCTTTATTTTTTAATAAATCTTTAGTAAAAATACAAATAAATCTTAGAAAAACACTGAAGTGCTTCTTACAAGAAGCATATAACTAATGCTTCTTGCAATGAGTACCTTAATTGCTTTTGGAACTCATAAACATTTTCTCTAAAAACGTTTTCAGTTATTTTAAAAGTACTTACAAGTTACAAATGATCTATATTAAAAGCACTTAATGTATCTATGATATTTACTAAAATTCATATAAATATATAATAAGTTTAGAATTATTTTTATTTTGCACATATGGAGCAATGCGTTCACTTCTTTGTTCTCAAATTCTCCTTCTGCAAATTAGAATACCTTTTTATTTATGCTACCTATTATACCTTTTACATATAATTGAAAAAAAAAAATTATACGTCATAAATTAATTTGCACAAAACGATTTTAATATATTTTTTTTCTCTCTTTCAGTTGTATTTTTTTTCTTTTTAATTCTTTTACATTTAAATTGAGCATGCTTAAACTTTCATTTGACTCGTGGAAAGAAAGACACACACACATATACACTCCCTTTGACGCATGCCTTGGATTAAATAAACCCCAATGTAGCAAATCAAAGAATTAGATTATTAATTCATTGAATAAAAGCAAACGAAATTGCGTGCACCAATAAACTCACATGCGTGCTTGGATTAAATAATGTCCATGCCACACGATAATAATTATATAATACAAAGTGAGGGGAAAAAAATATGATCCAATAATTATCGGATCCAATATGATCCAATAATTTATTTTTATAATTAAAATTAATTATCATAGTGCAGATTCGAACTTGAATACAGTTTAAAATAAAATAATTTCTTTAAATGTTTGAAAACTTAATTTGAAAATGCAATGGTGAAAATGCATGCTTGCAATTTGTTGATGGAAATATCCACACCACGTTTTTTCCTATTTTGTTTAAATTTGCTACGACAAGCAAAGATCTGTCGTATGGAGCAAAAAAAATGAAAACTCATGCTTCAAACATGAACCAACCAAGCTAGATTAACATCATTCTATATATATTTTCCTTATAAAATCATACTACATATTCAGTTTCTGATGTTTGATTCCGTTCCCCGACACATAAATTCATGGAAGGGCGGAACTAACAATTTTCACAAGATTACTAATTTCTATTCTACTATGCACATATGTATTTTTTTTTTCACTAACGATAATGTTAATGGGTTTAAATGTTAAATGTCAGAAAAAAGAGAATTGATTGGGATCAAACCTTCACCAAGGCACATATGCATTATTGTTTTTCGTCACTATGGTAATTCGCCATCTACATGTGTGACTTTTTGACTAGTTGCCTCTTTACCAATTTCTAGATCTTGTAATCCAATTCTGTCAAAATTTATAATTATCGTTACGTAGAATTCAATTCCATTACATTTTATGTTAATTCCAATAACTAAATTATTCCTAAATTATCATATACTTGAGTATAGTCAAGATTAATATTTAATTCCAATTTCTCTCTTGTTTATTATTAGGAAGATAAATTCTCCATTGTTTTCAAATCCTTGACAAACTTTTCCTTTGTCATAATATCTACTTTTTTTTTCTTTTTTTTTTTAACAAAATAATATCTAGTTTTCTTACGAGTAAAGCAAGAATAAGAAGCATGTTTTGTAATTTCCTGAACACAAGAGGGGTGTTTCAGGAAGTGAAAATAGGAAAATGAAAACAGAGTTGGGGTCCCTAGTGACAAAGTGTTGGACTTGACCAATCTGACCATCAAGAAACCGACACGTGTTAATTTTCTTTTGTGAACGGCATTCGCTTCAAGAATTTCGTCTTCGATAGCCCCATTTTTATGCAACTTTTTTTTGTAAAGGCCCTTCTTCAACAAGGTTTTGGATCATTTATCACTTTCAATATGACGTCACGGCTAGAAGCCATGAAAAATGTTGGAATATGTCATAATCAAGTTTAGCTAGTGCGACACCATAGAATTAGTCGGTGTAATGGTATGACTTTCGGATGTTCGGAGATTATGGAGCGATGACTTGATTTTATTCGGATGTTCAAGAATTGTCTTGGAGTTCGATTTTGAACGAGAATTTCTAATTTGATTGCTCTTTATAGGAGAGTTGCTTCATTTTCATTTTGGTGTGCTACATCTTTGTTGGATCTATGTTGAAGGATGAAACTGTTTGGTTTGTTGAATCTACTACACTTGGTGCGACAGTGATTAGGTGATGTGATTAGACCCGATGGGCATTATACTTTGTGTCTTAATATATTATTTGAGATTTTTGTTGTCACATGATCTTTGTGTAATACGAGATTTAGTAGCTTCATTTATCTCGTAATCTTGCAATTTTTTATGAGCTCAGATGAGTGCTTAATGTCTACTTATTTCTTCGAGATTCGTGATGTTTATTGTTATTTTTTTAGATCTAGTTTGTAAGAACGCTTTTGAGACTGAGTTCTTCATGATTATTTGTAATGCTCTTTTCTTTTTCTTTTTTCTTTTTTTTTTTAAAACCCCCACAAATAAAATATATTTGATGGGGAAATTAAAATATAAAACACTAACAAAATAGGTGTTTCCACATATTTATTTTTATCTCTCACCCACTCCTCTCAATTTTTAACAATCAGATCAATTAAATTGAAAAATCAAACGACTTAAATTAACAAAAAAAAAAAAAAAAAAAGGGTTAAAATTAAAATAGGTGTTTGTTTCGCATCACCCATCAAAATATCGTTTAAAATAATCAAATTAGTTGGAGAATCGCATATTGGCTTGGTGGCTCAGATCTGAGACGTGGCACATAGAAGCTACTTGTGCTGAGGGTCTCCACCAGCTGACATCAATGTTGACATTGTCTGTGGTAACCTGTTGATGTATGTTGGGAATTTTTTGAATGGTTTGTAAAATTAGATATTTCAAATGTTTTAACTGTTTATTTTTTATTTTTTATTTTTATATATATCTAAGTTCAAATTTCTTGATAAAGTAATTGAGTATATGGTTTTACAAAGAAAAACATATTAAATCACATACTAAAATACATGTGAACATAAGCCGATGAAATTCAAATGTTATAAATGCAGCACGATAACGAAAAAGAACCCCTATATCAACATAAGGCGAAAAAATCAATGTGAATCTTGAATATCATGACATGATAAGTATTTGTAGCCAGAACAACGATAATGGAATTCTGATGACGTGCTACGCAAGCTCCAAAATCAACATAATGAGGCCCCATTATTTACTTAATTTAAAATCAAGAGTTAGTTACACTATTGTACAGAAGATGCAAATTCGACACTTAGTTGTCAAATTTGAAGAATTATTGTTCTAATTTATGGAAAGAGATTTTCTCCGGATCTATACATTCGGAATCCAAGGATTAAATGATTCGGACTTTTAAAATTTGATCATACAACTAAAAACTATTGTATTTTTTAAATTTTTTTACTAACTTCTCTTCTTTTAACGGTTGGATTAAATTTTAAAGATTTGAAACATTTGATCCTTGAACTCCGAACGTAAAGATCCGGAGAGGATCTCTTCTCCTAATTTCCGTCGTTATTGCTCGATGACTTTGCAACATGCTATTGCTGCCTGTGTCTTTGTCTCTTTCAGCCTTCACTGTATACGGCGTGCCGATAGGTGGAGTCCTTTGCAGACAGCTTATAATTGTTAACTTCAACTAACTGTTTTTATACTTATTTTAATATTCAATAAGATCGGAATATGATAACAAAGAAAACGAAATATGAAAAATTCAAAGAGGGTCCAAGAAAAAAGTCCATAGACTAGACTACAACGATTGAGATATTATAAACTACTCTAATATGTGCGAACAGGTTTTGAACTTGAGTGCAAGGCGACACGTACACTGCCTGGCCAATCTGACTAACCCACATATGCAATGAGATAGGACATGACTTTGATTTCAAAGAAATAAAAACGTTTCCCGAGCCTCCTACATTAAGTTTTGGCTAAATTCGTACCAGTTTATTGAGTATCTCCATTTTAAATAAGAAAGATGATTTTTGCACTCTTTTTTACTTCCTCCCACCCTTCCTTTTTCCAGTCATTGGATTGAACAAAATGAAGGAGAATCAAAGGCTGGAATTAAAAAGAGTGTGTAAAAAGTGAAAAATGGTGTGCAGAAATCCAAACATGAACAAAAAGAAAACGCTTCCTATAATGTTTCAGGGGAAGAACATACAAATGGCAAGTTTTAGGCCGAGTAATATTTAATACATGACACGATATAATTCTGCGGCATTTCACGTGAGGTTTTCTAGATAACATCTAAACATTCACGCCCAGTACCCATCTGCATTTTTTCTCACTAGTTTAGATACTCAAATTGTTCCATGCTATATGGTTTCAAATCGACAAAAGTAGAAGAAAAGAAAGAGGATAAAACTCAACAAATAGATAACAGCTGCTCATCCTAACATGACACAAAAGCTTTTTGGCATGTCTAAAGATTGGTAATGACATTTTCGGTAACTGCACTGCATACGGAAAGAGATCCTCTCCGGATCTTTCCTTCCAAAGCTCAAGGATCAAGTGATCCGAGCTTTTAAATTTGATCTAACGACAAAAAATTATTATAGCTTTTAAATTTTTTTACTAACTTCTATATTTTTAGTCATTGGATCAAATTTTAAATGTCCGGATCACTTGATCCTGGACTTTGGAGGGAAAGATACAGAGATGATCTCTTTCCAACTGCACACACCAAATTCTAACTCAAATCAAGAAGCTCTGACATGCCGACCAATACGTCGGAACAGGGCACAACACCACCTTGAACATTAGGTTCATCCATCTAGTTTCCAACTAAAAAACCAAGCAAGTACCATGCATAACATGTAAAATCATTCATATACACACATCCTATGTTTAACCAAACAGCAAGTACAACACATCGATCCTCCGCAACATTGGATTGGCAAGCATTGGCCGGAACCGGCTGTAGAACTAAGGTGATGCATGACACCAAAGTCTAAAAACTGACTAGGAAACCAGTGCAGCATGCCCGTATAAGGACAGATCATTTTGACACGGGGTTACGTCTAGATGATCGATCACAACAGTCTTACATGAAGTGTGGTATCATTAAGTTTGGTACCATCACATTGTAAATTGCCCGACTTGCGTACTTTTATAACTAGGTAATTCAAACGATAACAACATTGTTCCCCTGATTACTCAGCAACCAAATGAAACATGTATAAAGCTAAAAGCTTGATGGGGAAGTAGCATCTATTAGTATACAGATAACTAACTGCGATCACTTGCTATTAATCAAACTTAATTAACACTAATCCACAAGAAATCAACAAATTAGGGTTTTTAATTTATTAAATTTCATAATAAACCTGTCGCTGCTCAGTGTGCTTTTCTCCTCCGGGGCTGCCTCTCCTTCTCAGTAGCTAATCTGAACATCCAATACACCTAGCACGATGAAAGATCAGATTTTAGACAGCAATTAAAGCGAAAAATCAAGAACAGGAAGGAAATTAGAGAGTACCAGAGCGAGGACGTGAGCTACTATTAGGAGAACCACCACGAACGGCACCGATTCGAGGAACCATGGCCGCAGAGACGCCGGCTGCGGATTCGCCATTTGATGGAAACAATGAGGTTTTAGAGAGAGATAGATGAGAGATGAAGCACTGCAATCAGAGAGGGTTTACGAGCTCGACGGTTTTACTCAAGTTACCAAAAAAAAGAGGAAAGCCAGACTCTCACAGGCAAATGGGGACGGAGCAGGCTTCGGGTCGGGCTGACCTGATTAATTTCGCTCATGAACTTGGCAGCTGGTTAGGTGTCCGTACGTGGTGTCGAGTTCACTCGTAAACGTGGCAGCTTTCTCTCTCTCTCTCTCTCTCTCTCTCTCTCTCTCTCTCTCTCTCTCTCTCTCACTGGATCAATACTACAAACACTAGGGGTGCAATTTGCATATCTACAAAATCCGTGATGGCTTCCTGAGCTTCGCTCCACTGTTTTTGCCGCCGATGAGGAATGTCTTTGCCGCGCTCAAGCGCCACCGCCACGTCACTCTGCTCTCCCAAAGTAAAGTACCACTCTTAACTTTCTGCTTTGGCTCGCATGATCACTCCGTTTTCCTGCGTCTAGATTTTACTAATTATCTGTTTGGTTGCTGTGAAAATGCGGGAAGAAAATCGCCTTCGCCATAGCTCAATTGCTATATTTCCTAATTTCTTGATTGGTTAGTTGATTATATTGATGAATTTACACACTTGGATTACATAATTGCCTCGTTAAATTGATTAGGGTAGTTAAACTCACCGATTATGTTACGAGTACTTCAATTTATTGGATTTTTCGTGCAGCTCTACACCATGAGAGAAAATGCACACCATTTGGATGCCATAAATATGTTGAAATTAGATGGAGACAAGAAAATTGGTTTCCATGTCAATTGTTACAGCAACATTCGTAAGTTTAAGAAATGCTTCATGTTCAAGGCACTTGTTTTGTGTTCTTGTTTGAATTTCAAAATGCTTCGTGTTATTCGGTTTTTGCAGTATTTCCACCAGCGTGCATGGTGAAATGCCATCTGCAGAGTATGCAAAGTTGAGGAAGGAATCACTAGAAAGTGAATTCGGGCATGCTCTCGATGCAGGCTCCAAAAGTATTTCTATTGTCTACCGCTTTGGTCCGTTTTTGGCTTTGTATAGAGCTGCAATCATTTCATTTCATGTGGTGAAGCTCACAATCTGGCAATTCTTTGTCCATGACATAAAGAAACGCGCCGTCAAGGTGATCGACTAAATATGTTTGGTTTATTTTACATGATATGGTGTTGCATATGCTTTTGCATCTGCATTGATTTACTGATGCTGTGACTGTACTGTATAGTTACATTTACGTCAATTCTCCTTTTATGATCCTAAAGTTAGAGAAATGTCTGAGATAATTAATGTGATCTTGCAGTTTCGTGAAACTCTTATCCTCTTGGGACCTTTCTACATCAAGGTAAGCGACTTTCTTTGCCATGGAATTTTCAAGACACCTTTTCTTTCCCCAATTGAGAGGTTAATATCGAATGATTGTAATCTTATGTCATTCTATTTCTTTTTAATTGCGCAATGCAAGATGTACCTAGTTTATCCAATTATGTTTGAATTCACAGCTCGGCCAGGCTTTGAGCACCAGGCCAGACATACTAGCAACTATATACTGCCAAGAACTTGTTAAGTTACAGGTTAATAGCTTCTTTCTCACACAGGCTCATATAATAATGGGTATATGATTGAATGTTGTAGCTCTCTTTACTTATTCATTATTATCCAACCCTTTAATAACAGGATCAAATACCTCCATTTCCAACGCGTATTGCAATTAAATCTATTGAATCTCAGCTGGGTGCCCCCATTTCAAAACTTTTTGCTGACATCAGCACAGAGCCTGTTGCAGCAGCATCCCTAGGGCAGGTCTATAAAGGTTAGAGAGCTCCTTTTTAATGTCATGCTTTTTTCTTAGCGGAAAAACCAAAAATCCTTTGATTTAGTGGCGTCTCCCATCAATGTTCAGCAAAAGAAGTACATGCTTGCGGGAAACCATTCAGGAAATGTTTATTTTGTTGCTTCAAGTTTTGCAGCTCACTTGCACTCTGGGGAGCTAGTAGCAGTTAAAGTACAAAGGCCGGGTATGTCACTTGCATTGACCCTTGATGCCTTGTTATTCAATATGATTGGGGGACAATTAAAGCGTTTTGCCAAGGCCCGCAAAGATCTACTAGTGGCAGTGAATGAGATGGTGTGTTGTGGATTTCATCCCATGTAGAATGCATTTTATCATTTCTCTATCTCCATTTTGTAGAGTAAATTAAAATTTTGAATCTTCTCTAATGCCTAAACATATATCTGTGTCTAATTTTCAAGTTGGGTGATTGTCATAAAAGTAGAAATTTTCACTTGTAACGCTATCTTCTATAGTGGGGTTAGTTTACCCCCGTGTAACTTTTCTTTTAGTTTACCATCATGTTATTTTTTATGATGTTGCTAAAGTACACGATATTTGGTATTTTATGAATGAACAGGTGAGGCATATGTTTGATGAAATTGATTACATCCGAGAGGCAAACAGTGCTGACCGTTTTGCCTCGCTCTATGGTTCAGACCCAAGTAAGTTTTTTCGCATTTTTAATGAGTGCAATGTATTCAATAGATTATTAGATACGGAAGTCATTCCACAATAGTTTTGCCTCTTATGTTAATCCCGCTTTCATTATATGATGATCTCCCCACTGGTTAAAGGGGACCCTGTCTATTGGTCCATTTGTTTCCTAGGAACATTCTTGAGTGAATTTCTGTTCTGAATATGCCCAAATATATTTACTGTACTCTCATTCAGGCTTTTGACCTGTGTTAAATACATGCCATGTCAGCCCATTTTAAAATTTTAATAGCAATTTTCTTCATGGGTGTTTTGAATTGCTGATGTTTTACTTATTTTTCCATGGATTTTTTTTTCTAGAAAAGGGACATAGAATAAATAAATAAAAAAGCTCATTTGGATATTCATTTGTAAGAATTAATTTATTTTATAAGTCGGTGCTTTACTCTTTTTATGGAGCTTGTATGCATGCCATAAAATTAGTGTACTATGCCGGTTGGGCAAAATGTGTTGGACTAGCTTTATAGGAGAATTCATCATGTCCTGTGTTGCGTTAATTCTCTACAAAGGGAGCTGTTATATGTAGATTTTTCTTTGTGAACGACAGGTGATGAGAAAAAGGCTGGTCCAAAGGCTACAGCTAGAAAAAGTCTTAAACATAAAGATGCAAACTGTATAAAAATTCCAAAAATATATTGGGAGTTTACCCGTAGGGGTGTGCTTACAATGGAGTGGATTGATGGAATTAAGCTTACAGATGAGATTGCCTTAGAGAGGGCTGGTTTGAACAGAAAAGGATTAATTGACCAGGTATTTGGAAGGAATCGCTCACATCTATGTCCATTGGAACTTTTTAATGATAAATTTTTCTAGTTTTGACATTATAGAGATAAAAGATAAAGTAAGTTAAAGTGTAGGGCTATAGATTAGCAAAGAGAGTTCAGTAATTGAATTCTGAACTGAACCTAATTATGAAGTTTATAGGTACAAATACCATAGAAAAGTCAGATCAGATTTGGTTTAATAGTACTTAGGCGAAACTAACTAATGTGACTCTTGATGATCTTCTACTCTAGGCCTATAGCAAAACTGAGAAAATCTTAGCCGCCCTTGTAGATGCTTCTCATAATGCCATCCAAACTCCTTAGAAAGTCACATATTAGACACGTGAACTTTTAACTATTTTGGAACCAACTTTTAGTCTTCTATTCGATAGTAATACCAAAACATGAAACAAAATGAATTTCACTTATAACATAAGTTAAAGAATATGACAAATGGTAATAAGAGGGTTGGTCCAATGGCTTATTGGACCTGCTTGGGCTTACGAGTTGTCTTATGTACTAGTACTGCACGTAATTTGGCTGTGTTGTTATAGGATCTCATCCTTTTTGTCTTTCCTTATAGGGATTATACTGCTCTTTGAGACAATTGCTTGAGGTGGGATTTTTCCATGCTGACCCACATCCGGGTAACCTTGTTGCTACTGATAGTGGTGCTCTTGCTTATTTTGATTTTGGAATGATGGGTGAAATTCCTCGACATTATCGTGTGGGACTTATTCAAGTGGTAAGAACCATCAAATAATTATTTTCTCCGGGGACTAGTTCCAATCATTTATATGTGTAGCTTAAGTTATTATTTTTTCAACATAGAATTTTTAAGCATGCATTTATTGCATTTTGTTAGTATTAAGCTATTTATGGCCATTCTTCACCTTCATTTTGTTAGTATTTAAGCTATTTCATGGCCACATTTGGGAAGATGGGATGAGTGGCAGCTACATTTTGTTAAGCTAGCTTTGTAATGAACTTATAAACATTTTAACACTTCTTGGTGGTTAGTTTTCTTTACCCACCTCATTTCTTGAATCGTTAGTGTTTAGATTGCAGTGTTACTTCTTGTTGGCTCTAAAGGAATTATATACATTCGTACATTGTTTTGTCATGCTTAGATTTTATCGTCTTCGATAAGTTAGAGATTACTTGTATGTATATATCTTATCGTCTTTGATGAGTTTCCTTGGACACCCAAAAACAAATGGAGTTTGTATTTGGTTGCCTCATGAGTAGTTTCTCATTCTGTTAAGCAGTTTTGTGCTTGTTCTTTTTTGTAGGATGTTGCTAAATATTTCGGCAAATTGACTTATGGTTGTTTTAATTGACAAGTTTCTGTATCTTTCAGCTTGTGCACTATGTTAATCGAGACTCCCTGGGTTTGGCAAATGACTTTCTTTCATTGGGATTCCTTCCAGAAGGGGTTGATATACAATTAGTTTCTGATGCATTGCAAGCATCCTTTAGTGACCGGACTAGACAGTCTCAAGATTTCCAGGTTTGTGCTTCTCGTCCTTTTATCTATCCCTTCTGAGCATACTTGTAGTTATCTGTTCACTTCAATTGTTTTAGTTGTGGAAATCGGCTGCAATTTATGGGAGTAAAAGTATCTCCTTTATCTAATTCTTGCAATGGACTCCAGGGAGTAATGGACCAACTCTACGATATTATGTATGAATTTAACTTCTCTCTTCCTCCGGACTATGCCCTGGTGATAAGGGCACTGGGATCGCTAGAAGGCACAGCCAAAGTCCTCGATCCTAATTTCAAAGTTATTGAGAGTTCATATCCTTTTGTGATTGGAAGACTTCTGGCTGACCCAAATCCTGATATGAGAAGAATTTTAAGACAACTTCTCATACGCAATGATGGATCGATAAGGTGGAATAGGCTAGAACGCCTGGTAGGTTGCCTAAAGCATACTTGTATTTGTGCATAACAACTTATTATTATTCTGGATAAGTTTTATTTATTACAATATTAATTAGTCAAATATTTGCATTTCTTTCTACTTTCAATGTGTTATTCAGGATCTATATGTTGTTCCAGATTGCAGCAATATCTGAACAGGCTTCTGAGAGTGCTGAGGAGTCCCCAGATTCTGCGGGGAGTAGTCCAAATCCATTGAGAAGTAAATCATTTGACATGCATTCAGTTGTTGCCGCCACTGAAGATCTTTTCCACTTCATTCTCTCTAAGAATGGCGAGAGGGTGCGTGTATTCCTTGTTCGGGATATAATTGCTGCAGCAGATGCTTTTCTTGACGATGAAGTTGTTGGTCGAATGTTCAATGAGGAGCCTGAGTCCAGAGTCTCACTTGAGTCAGAGGTTGGTACATAAATTGTATTTCTACTCCGCTATAGCAGACGAAAAAATAAACAAGAAAGTGATTTGAAAACATGCAGCATTATCTTGTCTAGTGAGATTGCTTATCCAATGTACTTTTGTTTCTGCAGGAACACGCGATGGTCATGAGGGTTGTAAATGGGTTTCGGTATCTCCGTCTAGCAATAAAGTTGGCCCCAGAGGTGTGGACGGAAATGCTTATACGCATGGCAGTCATGCCCGATGTTCATAAGTTTACATTAGACGTCGTTTCATCGTTATTCATTCATTTTAAAGGCAAAGTTCCAGAAACTACTTTTGTTTGTATATCTAGACTTATGCACAAGATGGAACAAACCCGCAGCTCTTCGGAGTTTTGAAACGAGTATAGTCTTACTCAAGTTTCGTCGCATTTAATTTTTGCCTGTTTCGTTACAGTTCCGAAATTGTATGTACTGTGAGGAGTACTTCACACTCAAAACGAAAGGCGAAATAGTTACCAAGCGGTAAATTTTGTAGTGAAAGTGAATATTTTGCTTTGAACATTAGTTTTTGAGAAGTAACTTCGAAACCACTTTTCTCTCTTTGCTTCTTGTCTATGCGATCTTTTCTGACCCTCAGAACCAGAAGCAGCGGTCTTTCAAGTTCCACGATCTCGACGGACCGTGGCGGCACGTACCGGGCCACCGGCCGTAGCCTCAGTTTCATGCCCTTATCACGAGCGAAGAAGGAGAACCAGAAAAAGATTCCAAGATTTTACAGCTTTCGTTTATTGAGATTTGACAATGACCTGTCTTTCGTCAGTACAAATTATATTTATGAATGATGTGAGCGGAACGTGAATTTATCGTTTTCTTTGACGAACACTTTCCGTTTGCGTCCAGAGACAGTCGGCCCCGCGCGTGTGGGCAACTCCTCGAAATAGTGATTGTGCGACCTTTAGCTGTTCATACATATTGATCGACTTTGACCTGTTAATACAAGTTGATCCGCCATTGCTTTTAGCATAATAGAGAACAACTTTACAAGTAGTTTGAATGTTTCGTGTATTGGAAAGTTCTTAATACACTCAATAGGCGAGATTTTTCAGTAGTATACGATGGTGTATACTTATATCATAACATAGCAATGCTCGTTTTGAAATACTTTTAAAATAACTAAAAACGTTATATGTGAAAATATTTTTTGAACCAATTTTTAATAAAAATGCAAGTGAATCATGAAGAAGCATTTGAAGTTTTTCTTACCATAAGCAAGAAGCATTTAAGTGTTTTTAAAATCCAAAAATATTATACCTAAAAACGTTTTAAGTAATTTTAAAAGCACTTTCAAACGAGCCAGTAGAATTTTCGCCTCTGGATGTGAACTCAATGTTTGAGCTCGTTGGAGCTCAATCGTGCATGTGATGTAGCATTGTATTTTTGTCCTCGTTCATTTGGGATTTTTCGGATTTAGTTGGAAAGGGATCTTCCAACCCTTTTTAATACACGTTTAATTAGTAACAAAGCATACCATTAATGGTGTTTTTAATGTTTAGTAATATCCAATTTGGGATTTTTGCTTAAAAAATTAGGCAATGGAAAACGAAAGTAGTTGTTGACGTTTAGAGCTGGTAAAAAATTAAGAAAAATAATTAAAATTTAGAAAATATAATTTGTGATTCGTGCAACCTTACAGTTGTAACGCATGAGATTTGGACAGCACATCGGGAAATTATATAGGTTAGATTTGCTTATTGTCTTAGAATTTATATTCCTTTTTTTTACTTATTTTTCAGATTCGTTCTTAACATAATATTTTTCTGGTGTGAAAATGCAAGTTTATATATAAGTCAAAGAAATTCCTTAACACAAGCACCACGGCTGCCACCACCATAACTATCGCAATAATGCAGACTAAAATTTTGCAGGACAGTTGACCTCAATAACAAATTTTCATGATATCCAGTAAATAATAACATAAGAGAAGAATTTGTATAAAGACATATTCATAGAATATCTTTCAAAAAAGTATAAGAGTATAAGACCTATATCTATTTCAGTTTTCTCGTTTCACATTGATTCCGTCTTAACTTTATATAAGAATTGCTTTAGCTAGACAGCCTTCTCAAAATTTCTAGCAAAAATGTTGATTCACCAAAAAGGAGTCAACTTTTAGGGATGCAATTTATGCTAACAACAAAGAACCCTAACCCCACAACAACCACAAGATGACCAGTGGTTAGGTTTGAATTTTAGGCTCGTATCCCACGTCTTGAGTTCGATTCTTGGTGCTGATGGATTACACGATATTGATCAGGAAGAGGCTTAATTCAAATGCTTCTGTTAGTCTTTTCAACTCCTAAAAGGATGAACCTCTTAGGCGATATGAAGTTACCAGCTGATCTCTTTTTAATGTTGAAGAACCCTAAACCCACTTTAACAAGCAACCATAAAATGACTTAAACCCAAAGTAAATCACTTAAAAGGAAAGTCATAACATTTGCATTGATTGCATATTTGGTATTTTATTTGACTTTTTCTCCAGCCTCCAACTGTAAATGGCTTCATGCAGGAGGCGACGCGCATAACTCGCTCCACTTTTTCCTACGAACCGAACAACCAAAACTAACCCCTTATTATTTTTCTTAATTACATTTTTAATTACCAATATCTATTATTTTCATGAAATTTTTTCTTTCTTTCCTCAATTTTTTTAATCTTTTAATTATTTAATTATTATCGTTTCCTCCTCTGCTTGCGTTTGCCAAAAACTGAAACCAAAAATAGAAGAGGAGAGAGAGTCCTCTTTGGCTCGTCTTTCATCACTCTCGTCGTCCTTTTCCTCCCTCCCCTTCTCTCTCTAAACTTCTCTCTCTCTCTGCCTCTCTGTCACTTCTCTCTTCCTCCATCTATGCCACCTCCTTTACATTTCTCTTCAGGTCCTCTCTCTCTCTCTCTCTCTCATATTTCACATTCGTTTTCAAAGGTGTTTCCTTTACAGGTTTACATTGACGAACAACAAGATCCGTGAATTGGGTCTTAACTCAAATTTAATTTAATTTCTTAATACCTAAGAAATTTTGGGTTTTTTTTTTTATTTTGATTTTTTGGGGCCTTTTTTGCAGGTTAACTTTTGGGAATTTATGATTTCAGATATGATCCTCAAGTGATTAGAGCTAATTATAATTCGGCGTGGAAACAATTGGTCGTTTTATTGTATATATAGCAATTGCTGCTGCTGTTTTTCTTCAATATTTCATTATTTTCAAAGAAACAAGAAGTGGGGAATTTGAGAATTCGAGCAAGAAGAAGATGGGTTATCTCAATTCAGTTTTGTCAGCTTCAACCCAGGTCCATGCTGACGATCCGCCTGTTAGCGGCGGTGGCCTCAGGTCGTTTACTTCTCCGGTTTATCAATTTTTTGTTTGGATCTAAATTGTTTACCTTTAATTTGTATGGATTGTTATACTTTGTTTTGGTGCAATTTATTTGATTTATTTTTTTATTTTTTTTTATATTTCATTTTGTTGTGTTTGGTGAGCATGCGAGATGAATCATGATTCATATGTGATATCTTCTTTCTAGTTTGGCATTCTTGCTGGGGAGGTAATAGATGTTGTGTTTTGTTTTGTGTAGTTATTGTGATTTGTGATTCATGGTACTTTTATTTTGTCATTTTTTAGCTGTTCAGGAAGCGATTCTCGAGTTGGGTTTTATGTCATATCGAATGTGTGAATTCTAATTTCAAGGGAGTTTCGGTGTGATTGGATGGTATGATGTGTTTTTTGTATATTGTGTACCTTCAAGAAATGACCTATGTTGTTATCCTGGTCTGGGTGATTTGGATGTTCCACTAGTCCTGAAGTATGTGATATATCTTGATTTTAAGTGGATAGTTCGGACAAGGGGTGATTGAATTTATTCACCAATCATTTAAAGATGTTAAACAAAAACAAGATAGGAAAATGATATGACATGTATGATCGAAGAAACTTGGAATATAAGTTTTTTTTTGTATCGGGATGTTCCCTTGTTTGTGTGTCCGCCTAATTAAAGCTTGTCATGTTTGTCACAGACAAATGTAAACGTTGGGCAAATTAATTTTTTTTATTTGCGCATGCTTGGATCTTCGGAACAATTTTCTCTGGAATATTGTGATTGTGGACAAGCAGAAAATGCTTTCCAGTGGCGTTATGATTGTGCGACAAAATAGCCATTTTTTTTATCTTACTCCACGTGTGCGTGTGTGTGGGAATGGAGCTTATATCCAATTTTGCTAGGGAGTTGTGGTTGTTTCTCCACGTGTGTGTTTGGGGGGGAATGGAGCTTATATCCAATTTTGCTAGGGAGTTGTGGTTATTTCTCCACGTGTGTGTGCGCGAGTGCGTGTGCGTGTGCGTGCGTATCAGCGTGGAGAACCACGTGTGAGTGTATAAGGATGGAACTCATACGGGAAACATGGAGCTTACATCCAATTTTTTGAGAGTCCTTTATTTCCCTTCTTGCATTGATCCCTGAAGTTTGGTTCTTTAATGTGAGATTGGAATTGGATAATGATATTCCCTTTTAATTCTTTACTGTTTCTATTCCTTGGAATTTTCAAGCATGATTTGGAGTTGTCTCACTAAGTGTGTTATTAAATGTGGCAACAGTCAGAATGGAAAGTTCAGCTATGGATATGCAAGCTCTCCAGGGAAAAGATCTTCTATGGAAGACTTCTATGAGACAAGAATTGATGGTGTCGAGGGAGAAGTAGTTGGTCTTTTTGGAGTTTTCGATGGTATATATCTCTCTCTTTCTCACACATGCACATGCATGCCCATGCACACACATGGATAAGCCTAATCATGCTTAGGATGGGATGTATACACAATTAGGCAGATGGGTGTGGGTGTGTGAGTATGTATTTGATCTCTGCTAAGTTTCTTCCTTCTGGTTTTGGTATAATCTTCATTTGTTTTCTTTGGTTTACTATTTGATCACTCAATAATATTGTAATTGGTACGACCATTTGTCGTTACAAATCTTTTCTCGATTTGACTTTGCATCAGATCTCACTCATGATCTGCTTACCAGTTTGGTCTTGGGGTTCGAGCTATTCTAGCTGGACAGTGGAATTTTTTCTTTACCACTGTCGTGGTATGAACCTATAGGACTCTCATTTGGAATACTAAAAACTCTACATGCTTAATTCACTTTAAAATGCTAATCGGACTTGAACCTTTTTTCATGGAACAGCGGTTCTGTTGTATTTCCATCTGGTTTGACTGTCTATATAATCATTCTTTCTATTATTTTCCTATTGGATTAATTCTTAGCAAGTCTGAATTAGTTAGCGGTCATTTTGTCAGTCATGGTTCATGTGCTATTGGGTGGTTGGTGGTTAAACTTAATACATTTTTCCATAAGCGTACTCACACAGAGAAGACATATATTCATTATGTGTAAACTTTTATATATCTATCATCATATACATGCATACCTCAGAAAACAAGAAGACTGATCATCATATACTTGCATAGCATACCTTTGGAAACAAGAAGATAGGTAACGTGAAAATGCTGTGTTTTCATTGAATTAGGCCATGGAGGTGCACGTGCTGCTGAGTATGTCAAGCAAAATCTTTTCAGTAATTTGATCAGGCATCCAAAATTTATCTCTGACACCAAATCTGCTATAGGTTTGTCTTCGTACAAGTAAACTTATGGTTGCTTTCTAATTAATGCTTTACAATTTGCTATTTTGGAAGTAAATAACAGTTTTCGGACTAATGTTTCACTGTCTGTGCAGCTGATGCTTACAGCCATACGGACTCTGAATTTCTGAAGTCAGAAAATAATCAAAATAGAGATGCTGGGTCAACTGCTTCTACTGCGATCTTAGTTGGTGACCGTTTGCTTGTTGCAAATGTTGGTGATTCCAGAGCTGTGATATGCAGGGGTGGGAGCGGTAAGCCTTTGCGCTGTCCCCCTTACACTGTGTTTTAGCGTAATAATTGTACCAAATACTACAATTTTGTGGGTGAAGGGACTTTTGTGTCCTGTGTCTGTTGTTTGGTGAGATCAGTAACCACTGGATGGAGAGAAATTTTGAATGCTAATATCTTAGCTCTGGATGGAAGAAAATGATTTGACCTAAAAGGATATAGGGCTCTGCAACTTTATGCTTATAGAGATTTTTGTTGATCATTTGTCTATATTCTATAGTGGTCATATGTTTCATGGTCTTTAATATTATTCTGTTGTATCCCGCAGCTATAGCTGTTTCAAGAGATCACAAGCCAGACCAGACTGATGAGCGGCAACGGATTGAGGATGCAGGAGGATTTGTAATGTGGGCTGGTAAGGATTACTATTGTTTTAAGATTTCTCATGAAATGGCACACGAGTGTGTTCTTGATGATGGAGATTGTAACAATAGGAACTTGGAGAGTTGGAGGTGTTCTCGCTGTTTCTCGTGCATTTGGTGATAGGCTGTTGAAGCAGTATGTTGTTGCTGATCCAGAAATCCAGGTTTGATCCTTTGTGTTGATATTTAATAGTCAATATACTGATGCACGCACACATGGTGGTGTTCAAGGAATTCTTTTGAGGAAAACACGTTTCTTGGGGAAAATTTTAAATTCTCATGATTAGTGTTAGCCTCTGACCCTGAGGATGCAAAAACCTGTATATATATTTGTCTGATGCTTTTCGGCATATCTGTTTAACTTGCTTCATGTTGGCAGGAGGAAAAGATTGACAACTCTCTTGAGTTCCTTATCCTTGCTAGTGATGGACTGTGGGATGTTGTCACCAATGAGGTTTGCCCCTGGATTTTCATTTTATTTGCTGTTCTGTACTTGTTGCCCAAGGATTTGATAGGGCGGGTGAATGGCAGCATGCCTAAGCTGAAAAGTTATTGTTCTGTATTTGACTACTTGACTACATGTTATGGTGGCGGTTGTGTTCATTTTGCTGGGATTATACGGTCTTGTCCTAATTAATAAACTGATTTGATTGCTTGGTATAGCAACTGATCATTCATTTCCTTTTTTTCCAGGAGGCCGTAGCAATGATCAAACCTATTCAGGATCCAAAGCAGGCAGCGGAGAGGCTAATGCAGGAAGCATATCAGAGGGGGAGTGCAGATAACATCACGTGTGTTGTTGTTCGCTTCCTGGCTAACCAAGGGGGCTCCTCACGAAGCAGTTCCGGCTAAAGCACCTTTTTCCGGCTTGGATTCCTACCTTATTGGTAGAGTGGCGGTGCAATAAATTTCGGTATAGTTTTAGAAAAACCTGTGGTAGCAATGTACTGTAACAAGGATAGAGAGACATAATGGGGAACTTATCAGGCTGTTAACGTGTATTACATGTCATCAGCCTCTAGCATAGAACTCTGTATGTGAATCTAGCTTCTCCTACTTTTGGTGGCAAGTGTAGCACAAAAATGTCAATGTGTTTGTAAAGTGTTTCTCATTACCTTTGCTGTAAATCTAGTGTTTCTTTTGTTATATAACTATGTGAAATGTTTGGGCTTCTTTTTGGGAAATAATGTCCGCACCTCGTTTTTCTCTTTCTGCACACTCTATTTAGGAGTACGAACCACTTCAACTTCACCAAAATTTCTCAAATTCAACTATTCTTATATCTATATGTACAAGGGAAGAAGGCAAAAAAGTGAAGCTTTTATAACACCTAAATTACCTTCTCCAATTAGCAATTTAAATAAATAAATAAAGATCCACAAAAAACCCAAGGTAATGAGACTTTGGGTGATTAGTAAATTCGTTACTTTTCAAAATAAGCAACCAAAAAAAAAAAAAAAAAAATCAAATCTAAAGCAAAAAGCTAGTATTTAATAATATTTGATAATATTTGCATATAAAGAACCAAAAACCTCAAATCTAAAGCAAAAATATTTTTCTTACCATTATTTGTATCATTTTTCTTATAGAAATGAGACTCATGTGCATTGACGGGCCCAATATCTATTAGTGAGATAATACAAGTGATAATAGAAATAAATAGTAAGGATAACACTACTTAAAAAAAAAAAAAAAAAAAAAAAAGTAAACCTATCATTTTGTACCTGAAAAAGAAACCCAAAACATTTGTGTAGAGAAAGAGAGAGAGAGAGAGAGAGAGAGAGAGAGAGAGAGAGGACTCAGAAACATTCAGTGGTTATCGGCAAGGCAACTTTGCCATTACGCACGACGAGCGAACCAAATTGTTATCCTCATCGTCCTCCTCCAATAAAACCAGAAGAGAGAGAGAGAGAGAGAGAGAGAGAGAGAGAGAGAGAGAGAGAGAGAGAGAGAGAGAGAGCTGAGAGTTTGTGTTGCAGGTTGAGCAGCTGAGCTTTGGGGTTTATATATAAACATAATGTGAGTGCGTCTTATGTATATTACTTTCAACATGTTTTATTAAAAGAATTATGGAGTTTGGTGGGGGATGCCAAGTTTGATCTTTAGTTTGCCTTGGCCGCCAAGCCTTTGAATTCAAACATTTCTGAATTATTATATTACTTTTTTGTAATAATATTTGTGAATAATAATCAAATTCAACTTGCAGTCTGAGTGATAAATTATTCCACTGCATATAAGTTTGTATTCAGATGGTTTTCGTCATGCCCAAAGCCCAAAGCCCAAAGCCCAAACCAAAACAAGGGTGCACACTAGGAGGAGTTCATCGGATCAGACGTCGGACCACGTTACTGTTCGGGCCAAGGGTGAGAAGAAAAAGAAGTTGGTAAAATCGAAATACAGTGTTGAGAGTGTGAATTCTCATCCAACAAAATAATGTACCTTATATATACTTATAATATCTATTATCTATTAATTTTGGGGAATTATTATTGGTACTTACAAAATTTCATTTTGCACCGCTAACAACTATATTTTTAGAGTACAAAATGAGAATTTAAAAGTGTGAATAACAATTCCCTATTTTGTTGTAAAACCTTATATATATTACATGTATGGTTGGGTTTAGGTGAGACTTGCCTACACTTGTATACGTCATTGTAATATTATTTGAACTCAGTAACATAATATCACAATGATGATGTTAGAGAGATCAGTTACTTGAATTATATTTGGTAAATCATATGACGTGATAGTTGATGTTTGAATTCCTTGTTTAAATCATTAAAGAAGGTAACCAACAATCAATCGTTATATCATTTAGTTTACAAAATATAGTCTAAAAACATAATCTTCCTTGCATTTTCCTATCCTTGCATTTTCCTATCCTAGTACCATTGATTTTTAATTTCAAATTATTAATTTCAGATTATCCCACCAAAATACAAATCCAGTTGAATAAAATAAAATACAAGAAATAAAGACACAAATAAATTTACGAGGTTCGGCAAAAAACCGCCTATATCCCTAGAGAGATATTGCTCTTCACTATGAGAATAACAGTACAAGTTATATATGAGTTAAATCGACATAACACAATCCCACATTCCTTGTACACCCACTCACATAATTTTTCCAAGAACCTCACTCTACCCCAAGAGTTCTTTCACCAGTGACTTTTCACTCTAGCTCTCTTGTTTTTCTCTCAACCCATGTTCAACCTTTCCCATGAGAGAGTCGAATGCTCTCCCCCTTGGATGCTTATGTGGTGCTTGCACAATTTGTAGCTCACGAATTGAGAAATTTAGATTGTTTAATTTAAAATTCGCAATCCCCATTAGCCAATTCTACTCACCCACTACGCATACAATCTCTATTTTTCAACGCCCATATCTCTCTCTTGCATGATCCGAGTTCTCGATACGTGGATTCTGAAGTGTGAGAACAAAAGAGGATCTCAATCCCTAACTGGAATGTCCTAGAAATCAATCACTATGAACAAAAGAAGTAATTAACAATACAAAAAAAAGGTGTGTTAAAAATATCAATTCCCCTTCTTTTATCAACATAAATTCAATGGGGTATTCAAAAATGAGTTCAATGGGGGTGAGAAACAATTTCTAGCCAACTAGCTATGCAGTTAATCTTCCATTTAGTTCTTAATAAAACTAAATTACCAACTTGATTTCCTTCATCACCAACTATTAGACTCTCCAACTCATGCACTCTCTTGATTAAGCTCCAACGATGTTTACTTATCTAGAATGGATGCAAAGAGATTGGTATCTTTTCATTCCTGGTACATCTAATGCATAAGGAATGAAAGAGTGTGACAACCCGTTCCAAATTTTACGTTTTTATTTTATTTTAAAAGCGTGAATTTACGAAATTGCCCTAGAGGCAAGGACTTTGACTTCCGTTGACCATCGTCTAGAGAGACGTATGATTTATTCTTTTAACATATTCTCGTAATACTTGTGGATGTGAACGCATAGGCGAAAGCCGTTTGCGAGTCCGGATTATAACGATACAGTTACGGACGTTCGAAATTGGTTATTCAAGGTTTAATGTTAATTAAATTAAATCCCCAATCAGAAATTGGTTATTTAAGGTGAAGCCCAATCAGAAATGGGGAAAGAGAAAGAAGAAAAAAAAAAAAAAAAAAAAAAAAAAGTTTTCCCGTGGGTTTTTCTAACCCGCGACCACCCATCTTCCAAGGCCGATTCCGGCCAACTCCGGTGGCGTTTTTCGATGCCACCACCACCATCTTGAAGCTCTCATTCCCCTCTACAAAACCCACCCAAGAACCACCTTGATTGACCATGGTATGAGGCGGTTTGAGGCCACGAAAGTTGACGAAAATCAATGGTGCTCCGGCCACCCTTTTCGATTTTCCGGCCAATCGGCAAAGCAATGGTCGATGCCACCACTTGGGCTTTGTAGCCCATCATCCCAGGAGCAAAACCCAACCAACCTTGACCCGGTTGGACCACCGTAGACGACGAATCGACGTCGGGAAGTTTTAGGCACCCGCCGGCTTTGTGGGAAAAATTGACCATCTTCCGTCCTCTTTTGGACTTCGTGGCAGGTATGAAAGTTGCTCCACTCACTGAGATCTTAATTTCTGTGAAGTTTGAGAATTTTTGGAAATAGTTGAATTTTCCGGCGAGTCGGGGCGGCCGACCGCCACCCGCGGCGGCGCGTGCGGCAGCGCGTGGCCAGTGGGCCGCCAATGCTATTTTTAGGCTATGTCAAATGTCTTGAATTCAGTTTGTCATTTGAATGACGTAGGTTGATAGTTGGAACCTAAATTCGTTACGATACGTTACTGGATGAAAATGTGAATCGATGATCCGACCGTTGGATCGTCACCAAAATGGGATATATTATAATACGTAATATTTAAAGATTATAGGAATTTACAGATCGGGAATCCAACCTACGGATCTTCCTGAATTGGATTTGTAAGTTAGTAAAATAAATGTTCATGGCCACTTGTTTTAGGCAATTGGCGGAGATCTGACCGTTGGATCGTAATGAAATTTTAGTATGTTATTCTTGAAACATATTGTGGATCGTTGGGAGTTGCGGATTGGAAATCTGATATGCGGATCTTCCGGGTCAAGTTATACAGGGTTGTAAACCCTACCGTCGATCTTTGATCGACGGTTGACTTGTGGTCAATGGGTATCAAACTATTTTAGAATGTCGTTGAGGTTGTGTTTTATGTGAATTACGTACTCTTCGGATAAGAGTTCTGAGATGTGATTTGATAATTGGTCACAGGGACCAATCATTCAGGACGCCTCAATGTGTGCGCTAGAGAATCATAGCGTAGACTCCAAGTAAGTGGATCTTTTCCTTTTTATCGTACATATTATTGAGAGTTCTATCGACACTTTTAAATTGATTAGGTATATTACTTTCATATATAATTATTGTGAATGCTTGAAGTACGATATGAACTACGAATGGCTTGATCCCTGTCTAGGGTACGTAGGCAGTCTAACGAGACGTTAGATGCAGCCATAAAATATTTGAGACAAAAGCCTTGCTTGGGAAATTGAGTAAGGCGAAGGAAATTGGTAAAGGCAAGTTTTAGTTTTATGAATTAGTTAGCTAAATTAGTGTTAATTGGGTCGTCATGGATAATTATCCCTGAAAATAAGTAGTTTGGGAGTAAGGCGTTATTGATTGTACACTTCTCACTGAATTGTTTATAATTGAACATGCTACGACATGGTTGAGTATTAGATTGCATCATGGTATAGCAATATGTATATTACTTGCATATAATTATTGGGAATGCTTTCAAGTGCAAAGGTGAACTCAGGACGCCCAGGTAAGTTCAGGTGAGTTTATGGTACTAGTTGAATCGATTGCGTTATAGCATGACTACAGTTATGTGTTAGGCAACTTCGATATTGTCGTACTAGTTGCCATGAGTTGCATATGTTATATTGAGATGCATTGAGAGCTCATAAACCTGCACCCCGGTGTTAGTGCTCCCGCCCGTGGCCAGGGCACAGTCCTTCACGTGATGTTCACCTCCCGCACCTTATGCTCACCTTGGATTCAAGGTAGGTGCACAGTCCTGTTGTACAGACCACTTTAGGTGGTTCCGACTCGTAGGTGACCCGCGATTATTCGCCCAGTCTTCACGTGATCGTAGCACTTATTTACACCCAGCCCTGTCGTACATACCACTTTAGGTGGTTCCGACTCGTGTGCAGGTATACTTATTGAGTTATTGGTTAACCAGGATTGATGAGATATGGATAAGTCGTACAGGTCACTATAGGTGACTCCGACTTATATGCTAGCCAGGATTGATGAGATATGGATAAGTCGTACAGGTCACTATAGGTGACTCCGACTTATATGCTAGCCAGGATTGATGAGATATGGATAAGTCGTACAGGTCACTATAGGTGACTCCGACTTATATGCTAGCCAGGATTGATGAGATATGGATAAGTCGTACAGGTCACTAGAGGTGACTCCGACTTATATGCTAGCCAGGATTGATGAGATATGGATAAGTCGTACAGGTCACTAGAGGTGACTCCGACTTATATGCTAGCCATGATTGATGAGATACGGATAAGTTGTACATGTCATTTTAGATGACTCTGACTGATATATCACTTTGTATTGATTTAGTTCATTTGGCCTACTTATTAATGTATGGTGGAGTTAATGGCAAACCGTGGTTTTGGTCATTTCTGAGTATGGTTTGGATATATGTATATATGTCGTATTGTCTTATGGAAAACGATACGGGTTTTACATTTAGGGGCATTACTTTTAGAAAGGTAATAACTTTGGATAGCTTGGTTTTATTGCTTACTCACACCTTCTGTTTGGTGCCCTCCAGGTTTTAGCTGCTGAGTTTGTATCGACCAGAATCTATAGCTAATCTTAGTTTTGGTGGCTTCTTTTAAGGGTATGATTCTTACCCACACTACTGTACCTTACTTATGCTCTGACATCGCGTGTGAAATGGGTTCGCTCCCACTCGTAGCGCACTCTGGTAATTAGACACTTTTAGATTCAAATTTATTCACTTTTTATACACTATCACATTTTATGGCTTCGTCACCTTCCAGGTGTCGGCCAGCACAGCTCGATTCAGGGTCCAAGTGGACTTTCTGGGTCGGGGTGTGTCAAAGAGTGAGTTCACTGTTGAAATTAGCTACGTCCACCCAATTTCGATCACATGTCATTTTCAGGGGGGACTCGTACCATACTTGAACAACTTGGTATCATACTCATGCCCAAGTTAGGAGTACGAACCACTTCAACTTCACCAAAATTTCTCAAATTCAACTATTCTTATATCTATATGTATAAAGAGAGAAGGCAAAAAAGTGAAGCTTTTATAACACCTAAATTACCTTCTCCCATTAGCAATTTAAATAAATAAATAAAGATCCACAAAAAACCCAAGGTAATGAGACTTTGGGTGATTAGTAAATTCATTACTTTTCAAAATAAGTAAGGGAAAAAAAAAACATCAAATCTAAAGCAAAAAGCTAGTATTTAATAATATTTGATAATACTTGCACATAAAGAACCAAAAACTTCAAATCTAAAGTAAAAATATTTTTCTTACCATTATTTGTATCATCTCTTATAGAAATGAGACTCATGTGCATTGGCGGGTCCAATATCTATTAGTGAGATAATACAAGTGATGACAGAACTAGATAATAAAGATAGCACTACTTAAAAAAGAAAAGTAAACCCGTCATTTTGTACCTGAAAAAGAAACCCAAAACATTTGTGTAGAGAGAGAGAGAGAGAGAGAGAGAGAGAGAGAGAGAGAGAGAGAGAGAGAGAGAGAGAGAGAGAGAGAGAGAGAGAGAGAGAGAGGACTCAGAAACATTCAGTGCTTATCGGCAAGGCAACTTTGCCATTGCGCACGACGAACGAACCAAATTGTTATCCTCATCGTCCTCCTCCAATAAAACCGAGAGAGAGAGAGAGAGAGAGAGAGAGAGAGAGAGAGAGAGAGAGAGAGAGAGAGAGAGAGAGAGAGAGAGAGAGAGAGAGGGAGAATTGCTCTTTACTATAAGAATAATAATACAAGTTACATATGAGTTAAATCGACATAACTCAATCTCACATTCCTTGTACATCCACTCACAGAATTTTTTCAAGAGCCTCACTCTACCCCAAAAGTTCCTTCACCAGTGACTTTTCACTCTAGCTCTCTTGTTTTTCTCTCAACCCCTGTTCAACCTTTCCCATGAGAGAGCCGAATGCTCTCCCCCTTGGATGCTTATGTGGTGCTTGCACAATTTGTAACTCACGAATTGAGAAATTTAGATTGTTTAATTTAAAATTCGCAATTCCCATTAGCCAATTCTACTCACCCACAACGCATACAATCTCTATTTTCCGACACCCAGATCTCTCTCTTGAACAATCCAAGTTCTCGATATGTGGGATCCGAAGTGAGAGAACATAAGAGGATCTCAATCCCTAACTGGAATGTCCTGGAAATCAATCACTATGAACAAAAGAAGTAATTGACAATAAAAAAAAGTAAACACGTGGATTTTTAGCAATAAAGAAAGTCTACTTTGCCAAAGGCTTATCCAATTAATGGTTTAATGATTTCCCTAATAGTATAAATTATTCCTGATGCGAATCCCCAAACCAATAGCAATCCAGATTCTGATACGCCCGATACCAAATTAAAATTCATTACTGCTGCATAAGAACAAAGTTGTACAAGATCGACGGCCAATATTTATACAAAAAAGCGAAATTACAAAGCTTGATTACCGGTTAATTACATCATTAACCTAAAACGACGGAACGATGCCGTAGCGGCACGTCCGCTCCGCTTCGATCTCCACCTCCGTGCGCTTCGCGAACCTGCCTTTGATTCGCGGGCGGGTCTCCGCGTACGCTTTTCTCGAAGCGTACCGTATCGTCTTCTCGAACTTTCGGTTCTTCCGCTTCTCTCTGTACCTCAGCACCCTCGCCTCGCGATCTGCGGACGAGAGCTGGACCGCCGGATGTGATGACTCCACGGCGGAGGTCATTGACTTGTTGTAAGGATTTGAAACGTCTGTCATCGCGTTGGCATCTGGCACGATGCTGACGTCCATCGAGGACGATGATACCTGTGGTTCAAAGCAGGGGATCAGAGACTGAATGAATGCAAAATTTTCTTCGGATCTGTCTGGTTACTGAGAAAATTGAGAGGACTTACACTCTGTCTCAGACACTGAGCGTGGTGGTAGCCGTAGACGAAGGGCTTGGAGGCGGCGGAGAAGTCGATTTCGAAGCTGTGGTCGTTGACGAGCTGAGGCTGCATGTTCTTGCTTTGCTCCGGAACGACGCCGTCCGTGACGCAGCTGTTCTGCTCCTGTGCATCTTCAAGCTTCGGATCCACATGCCCGTAGTCCAGATCCAGATACGGATCCATTTCCGGGAACAAGTACTGCCCCGAGTTCAGATCCGGATTCTCCATCGCCTTGGGATTCGGGAGCAGCCACGAGGCGGCCTCGGCCTCCTCCCTCCTCGCCTCGATCTCTCCGTCAACGTCGGAGAAGTAACGGTCGTCGAGGAAGTTAACAGCGGATTTGACAGCGGGGACGGAATCAGTGGCCGAGTTCACCGAGTCGTAGAAGGGCGTGACCGGGACTCGCTCGTGGCGTCGGCTAAGAGGGTTGGCGGAGTGGATGTCGCGGTCGCAGGTGACGCAGAGGGCAGCGTCGTCGGCCTTGCATGTGACGTGAGCTGGAGCTTGCTCACACACCTCGCAGAGCCAGACGCGGGCGTGGCGGGAGGCGAGCTTGTTGGCCGCATGGATCTTGGAATCGCAATTGACGCAGAGGAAGGCGGAGTCAGCGCGGCAGAACAGAGTCCCTGTCGCCGATTTGCACGAGTCGCAGAGTTTCAACGCCATAACCGAAATCTGCTGCAGTGTAATAATTTTCGTAAATATTGAAAGCCTCTCGCTCGCTCGCTCACGCACGAATACTCTCTCTCTCTCTCTCTTCGCTTTTCTCTCTCTCCCCTTTTTGCGTTTTGATCCAGTGTGTGGTGTCTATCCGGTGGGCCAGGGATATCTAGGCAAAGACCAATGAGGATGCGATACGTTGACAAACCTTAGCCAAAGGTGGGGCTGTCAAGTATCAATGTTAGGTAGGGCCCATGGGAGATGGTCCTCGTTTGCTTATGAAATTTCATTTATTTCAGCTATTTCCGCAGTGGCGTGATCAGAACGAGAATGGGTAGGCGGGGGCCCACAATTATTGGGGGTGGGGGTTGGGTGGGGGAAATTTTTTAGATTGACCGTCACACGAGATGGTACATCATGTGTCACTATAAAAAGTGTGATATGTGTATTAAAAAGTTAATAACTTAAAGAATAAAATTTCCCACCACTTACATAAAAACATGTGGTGTACCACTCGTGTTCCTGTCACAACTAAAAATTTCTCGTTGGGTGGGGGTGAGGGGATTCTCTCTGCTCTTAGTCTTATTCTCCTCCTATTTGAATGGTTACAGTTAAGACATGTTAAGTTTTAATATTAACTTTTTAATAGCTAGAAAAATACAAAAAGGCATTTGTGAGAGTACGGATGGGATGAAAATTGAAATTAGAGAGAAGATAATCCTACTCAGCTGGAAGATTCACGCAGTGCTCTGAGTTGGGACAACTTTTCTCTCTCCTCTCTTATTTTCTCACCTGTTTGAATGCTACAAAAAAATTATCATTGTACAAAGAGAAGAAAAAAGGAGAGAGAGGAAGAAGAAAAATAATTATGAGAGGACGACAGCGAGGGGAGATAAAAATGAAGGGAAGAGAATCCACATCCCTTGAGTTTAGCTCAAAAGTTGTTGTAGTAGCTATTCGCTGTGTATTAGTTAAAAGAAGCTTGTGTGTCTTCCATGTTAGAAAATGCTAGGGCTAGTTGTCGAGAGTAATTATTTATCGTTAATGCATATGAAGTTATTTGTATTAGCGCTGCAAATGAATGATGCACCAAATTGCGCATGAATAGTTGACCATGTTTGGTGAACTAATTAGGATATGTTGTGATCAATTAAATGAAATTGAGTCAAGTTCATTGTTTGTTGTGTTAAATTGTGAGATTATACAACCTCTTATTGTATATAGATTACAAGTCTTATCTTATAAAGCCTAATCAATTTCTGCCAATACAATCATATTCTTAAAGTCAAATATCATCCGACCACCAAACGGGCCTTAAGAGTTCTTTCGACTGATTGAGGGGGAAGAGGTGTATTATTCATAGTGACAAAGAGGCCCACTATTACTACTAATAAATCACAATAACTTATTTTTTTATTTTTTTAACAAAAAATAAATAAAACTTATTGTGTAACTATGTTACATCTTTAGGGTATTTTTTCAAGTTAATAAATGTTACAATATTCGCAATATGCCAATGAGATTTATGCTAATTATAAACAAGTTAATTGAATTTTATTGTAAACTAATGCACTTTAAACAAACAAAAGTTACAGCTGAGCTGATGCCACTACATAATAGTTGCAGCCCTACTGATATTATTGATGTCAAATAACTCGTTTGAAAGTGTTTTTAAAATGACTGAAAGTGCTTTTAGAGATTATTTTTGAGTTCTAAAAGCAATTGAATTGCAGGAAGCATTAGTTATGTGCTTCTTGTAAAAAACACTTCAAGTGTTTCTTTATTATTTACTTACATTTTTACTAAAAACGTTTTCAGCCATTTTAAAAACATTTATAAATGAGTCTAAAGATTTGAAACTCATTATTTTTAATAAATAAATTTACATGTTATACAAATTAATTAATAACACCGCGTGACAATGTAGCAGCCGAACTAAAAAACACATCCCTCTCAAACATTGTGCATATTCAATTCCTACTGGTTGAAGTTCAAACTCCAGACGGCAAATGGAGATGCAGATGAAGCGGATAGACGATGCGAGGCGCGAGAAGCAGCAGGAAATCTGTGGAAGCGTATGTTTTAGCTGACGTGGTTTTTGAAAGTACCGTCGGATTGTACCTAAAGAAAATTAAACACCTCGGATCAAGTACTAGTAATATTCCATTATTCTGTTTCATATTTACACAATTACCCCTGGAAAACCCTAACGTACCGATTTCCCCTCTTTCGTTCCTCTCGTTTGCTCAGCCGCTCTCTCGCATCGCAACACATACAAACCGCGAGGTAAGTACGCTTCCTCTTCCCTTCTTCCTATTTTTTCATCATTTTCCCCATAATTTATGAATATATAGGCTGCTATACTTCTGTTTTTACTGTTTTACGGCTTCTATAGTGGATTGCTTTTGATGGGTTAGTGAAGACTTAATTAAATATAGTAATTAGGGGGGTAATCACTGGATTTGATAGTGTGGGTTTTGAAGATTAATGTGAATTTAGTTGAAGGATTCTACAACAATGGGAAATGATTATTTCATTTGGTACAGCTAGTGATAAAATTTGGACCCGTTAGTTTAAGGGCAGTTTGGAAATGCTTCTCATGAAAGCACTTCTGCCAAATGTTACTAGAAGCGCCTTTAGTTGGTTATCTAAACGCAGTTCCAAACAGATTCTTAGGCGCTTGTTTGGGAATGCTTCTGTAGGAAGCCTGCTCATCAGCGCTTATGCTAGAAGACCTTGTATTATAAATATGTTGAGTTTCTTCAAAAAGAGATTATGGGTAAAAGTGCTTTTATGTTTTTCAGCCAAACGCAGTTAGAACGCTTTCAGAAGCAGTCCCAACATGGCCTAATATTGACTGTTATTCGAACTTGCAGGGGGTAATGTTAAAATGAAACTGGGTTAGCAAAACTTGATGTTTGCTGTATCATTTATTCTTTCCAATTTTAATTCGTACCATCATATTCGTACAGGTGCTCAATTCTTGCATTAGAGTGCAACCTTACGTAGCTTAGAGTTATTAGAGTTTCAAGTAGAGGTGTAGACAGGGAAGAATGGCGGCCAAGTCAATCATGGTGCGTCCATACGTGTTATCAGCCTCCTGCGCCCTTACACGAGCTCTGCCATCCTTATTTTCTCAACCAAGGAAAACACTGTTGGTACTTAAGAGCCAGAGCATCAGATTGTTGCACCATAGAGCAATTGGCAGTGAAAACAGGAGCAATATGAGATTGGAATACGGTGGTGTGAGAAGATTCAGTCCTCGAGCTTCAAGTGTCGGAAATGCTGGATCCATTGACTCCCCACTAATAGAATCCATGAAGAAAAAGATCAAGGAGGAGCTAAATGCGGAATCCGTTAGTGTAGAAGATATGAACGGGGATGGCCGGCATGTGGTCATTGATGTCGTCTCCTCATCATTTGAGGGACAGTCGGCTGTCAATAGGCAGAGGATGGTGTACAAAGCCATATGGGAGGAGCTTCAGAACACAGTTCATGCAGTTGATCAGATGACTACCAAAACCCCGGATGAAGTTTCTGGTAAGAAGTGATGATAGCGTTTATTGGCAGAATTTAATTGTTGCATTTGTTAGCAAGTGGTGGATTGCCTTTGTGGATAAGGCTTTTATCTTAAATCAACTGCGTCCCGAGTTCAAATCATCCCCTCCCCTTAGTCTATTGCAAAACAATTGTTGGATTTGTTACGACAATTAAATTAGGCGACAAAGCCAAATATTATTGTCAACTGTTGTTATTATTCTTAGGACATAAGCGATACTAGAAGAGGGAGAATCGGCCACAGGAGCTCGAGTACCCTATTCTAAATCTTTGCAGCAACATGTATGGTAATCCATGCAATCACCATGGATGAAGCTTTGATTATAGTCGTCGATGCAGGCTATGACACATTTATATTTCGAGCATTTTTTATCGGGGATCGGAGCATTCGAGCAGTTTCGTTCCTCGCCTTGAAGTGCACCTGATGACGAAACAATTTAGGAAATGCAAAAAGTAGGGAAAGAAACTGATGTTAAGAAGAGATTAGATGTTAATATACCATTAGAGGAGCAAGATGAGCAATATCAGCAGAGGGAAGAAACACCGGCGCTTCATCTGTCTTTGAGAGCAAATGCTATATTAAGCTCTCTTTCCCTTGTGGTAACACAAATTTGTGTGATTGGGCAAATTTATATACAGTGAAGTGAACGATTAGAACAAAATGTGACTTATTTGGAGGTGTTTATAAAATAACTGTAATGCTTTTAAAGATTTTTTTTTTTGTTCTAAAAGTACTTAACGTGCTCCATTGCTTATTGTAAGATTCATTTGCATTTTTATTAAGGATTGGTTTCAAAAATGTTTCACCAGAAGCATTTTCAGTTATTTTAAAAACACTTTCAAAAGAAATTAATGTACATGATCTGATCATACTTGTATGGTCAGATGGAACGCCTTTTTTTCCTTTCCATGGACGTTTATCCATGTGATTTTTCCTGGAAAAGGCTTTTTCTATGCCCCTCTTCAACGTGCCCCGGACTTGTATGTTTTAATTTTTTCGTTAATGAAGTGCGATTCCTCTCAGAAAAGAAATAACAAAAATAACAAAATTTTTGAAATTTAGTTTAATATCGCGTGCAGCAATTATACATTAGGATAATATTACGGATTAAGCAACTCTTAATTGGAAAATTTGAAACGAGAATCCATTAGTTTAATATGCGTCATGTTGCAACAAAGTCTAAAAAGGGTTTTCTATTTATTTACGCATCCTTTCAATATCACCACTTTTTCTTTTGTAGTAGGTACCAATGAATGGTCCGAAAGATTAACAGTTAGATTTTGCATCTACGGATCTAATGAAATTTTCTTACGATTAAATCTTGCATAAAATGCTTACCAGTGAGTAGTATGTATCATTGTAGCCGAACCCCAATATCACACGAGTAAGCTTTTGAATTGAGCTTTATTCATTGATAATAATTAGGGGTGGAGCCACCAAGGGACTAGGGTAGTCCCAGGTCCGTCCTGACTTCTAAAAGGTATATGAAATCAACCAACGGCCCCAAACTTTTATTTGCAAAGGTGTGAACCTCAAGGAAGAAGATGAGATAGACAACGTTGTTAGCTTGTTTTGATCTTGTTTGACTGTTTAATAAAACAGTGTGTTTGGTCGGGGAGTTTTTAAAAGAGACGTGCAATTTTGAGAAGAAAAAGCAACCCACTACTAGTTCCATTTTCTCAACTACCAATAGTACACACCTTGTAATTTTCTAAAGCAACACACCTTTATTTGCAGACCTCTTCCGTTATCCTTCTTTTTCTACTTCTTCCACAGCCTACCTCTTACTTGGTTGTCCCGGTTTGTACATTTTTATTCTTCTCGCTGTTAAATTTAGGGTAATGCTAGAGAGATAGATTTTTTTTTTTTTACATTATGATGTGATTAAGTGTCGATTAACGTGCTTATTTTTTATCGGTGACACATCATTTGGTTTACAAACTTGGTTTAAAAATTTGTTCTCCTTAACATTACCCTCAAATTTAAGAGAGGTCTTTCAATTTTGTGAAGATTACTCAAATTGCATATGTTAACATGTTATGAGCTCAATTTTACACACATATAGTGAAAGACTCATTCTCACTCAAAATCCTAACTCCACCACTGATAATAATCAGTTGGTCTATCAGCATTTGATTTCAACTTTATAGGATTTCAGGATATTACGGAAAAATACGTAGAGGATATTAAAATAAATTTTAATTAGAAAAGCAAATACAAGGTACAGTAAGTATATAGAGAGCATTCAACAGTTGTGAATAAAACAACAAAAAAATCCAAGTCGGACGAATATGTATTCGGGTCGGGCCTAATGCGGTTTCCAACAGCTAATCGGTCCGGCTCCATAACTTCTTTATGGACCGCATTCCCATTATTATCGTACCTGCACGCCTACAGTTACAAATATATACCTGGCTTCTGTGCACTGTAGAGTGTAGACTGTAGACTGTAATCACGATATCATGATAATACCGTGCGCATTTAATACGGGAGTAGAATTCTCTCTTCTTCTAATTTTTTTTCTCTTCTATTCTCTTTTATTTAAACGGTTATGATTACCTTACGTCTAAATCTTGTTTTAAATTTTTTATATAAAGAATAAGGCAAAAAGAAGAGTATGATAAGAGATGATGGAAATGGATGGTAGAGGAGATGTCAAATTTTAAATATAAAATTTGAATTTGACGGTCGATGTGGCATTTGGACATCTTTCAAAATTTTGCTCTTCAGATATATCAAATTAAATATTATTTTATTATACTATTTTCTTTTCTTTTTATTTTATTAAACTATTATTTTATGCCCCTTTCTTTCCGGTCCAAGCAACTCTTCCACCAAAACACCTGCGAAACCTTTCTCTGCCGAACTCTCAGCGCTGCGACTAAATCTCAAATCAAAAACCCCAAATTCCGCCCTAAGATCCGAAATGGATCCAATTATAGAACACCCAATGGCCCAAAACCCAAGACCCACAACGATTCTCGAATCCCTGGGCGAAGAACTAATTAGAATCATCACTCCGGTCTCCGTCTGTATGCTGCTGGTGGTCCTTCTGGTCACAGTCCTAAACGACGACGCTTCATCCTCGTAGGAGACGGTGAACTTAATCGCCACCATTGCCTACGACGAGACCTCCTCGAACTCCTCATGGGACAAGTCGTGGGTGCCCTCTTAAACGCCCTTGTTTTTGTCGCCGTCGTCACGTTCGTTTTGGTGCTCCTATGCACCAAGTTCCTCAAAATCTACATGGGTTTTTCGTCTTTTGTTGTTCTGGGGTTCATGGGCGGAGAAATTGCCCGTTTTTTATTGAGGACTTTAATGTTTCGGTCGATTCGATTACTTTTGTTTTGGTGTTGTTCAATTTTTCTGTTGTTGGGGTTTTGGCGGCGTTCATGTCGAAAATGGCAATTTTCGTGACGCAGGGCTATTTGGTTGTGATTGGAATACTGGATGCTTATTGGTTTACATTGTTGCCCGAGTGGACAACTCGCCGACTTCCTCAAATCGTAGCCGAGGCATTGCAGCGAGGATTCGAGTGGTTAGTTTCTGGGTTTGGTTTTGAAAGAAGGAAAGAAGAAGGATGAGCAGCGCTTCTCAGGTGACAGAGGAGAGTTTGATAAAAAAAAATTAATAAAATAACATTTATAAATTAATTAAAAAATATTTGAAGCTGCTGTCAAATATGACAGTACGGGAGAGCTGACATTCCATGTCATACCACATTAAATTTGACTTCTCGGTTGAAAAACATTGCAGCTGTCCTTTTTTACTGCTATTATTAATATGAACATTTTGATTTTCTTTGAAGATGTTCTAATAGGAAGGGAGAGAATCATTACTCTTCGATTAATGCAGGGACGCGGCTTCGCGTGGCGTTGCGCAGCGGACAACTCAAAGATTCGTGCCTACACGTTGCTTTCTAGTGGACCAAACCCAATCAAAATCATACACGTGTACGTCTCTCATGCATTCCAAGAAAATGGCCATGTCTGACCTCAGCTTTCTCGTGCCCCAATCTGAAATTTCCGGGCATTGAGTTGGGAGTTGGGGATTGTCCCAAATTTCTAAAAATAATGTTACATGTAACTGGAACGTTAATCTCGTACTTTTAATTATTTATAAAATGTTATGTATATATATTTATCTTTAATACACTGTCTCCAATTAAAAAATTATTCCGTGACACCACAACATCGTATGCCAATTTCATTCCCATAATGTTTGAGTTAGTGGTATTCAAAGAGAAGATTTATATAATAATACGATTCTAATTGGTAGCTAGTTTTGTTTTTTGTTCCTAATTTTGCATTATTGTCGTTTATGATATTTAGGGGGAAGGCGTCAGGTAGTCTTGTTTTTTGTTCCTAATTCTGATTGTATAAGTTTATCTTACATTGCCGATCTCAAGTCCGAATAAAAGAACAAGGAGAGGGTGTCAGGTAGTCAACATCCGACACTCCTATCTTATGTCGAATCCTTGGGATGCGATCATACCAACTCACATGCACCAGATCCCATCAGAACTTCAAAGCTAAACGAGTTTGGAGGAGAGTAATACTAGAATGTATGACCTCCTCGGAAGCCTTCGTGTTGCATCCTCACAACTGACCCCACACGATGGGAAAAAGCTTTATTGTGTTTTGTCGCTTATGATATTTGACCGCGAGACCTTCAAGATGGAACTCAACATCGTTAGAATTTCTTGTGCTCCAAACCCATGCTTTTCCTATGTTTGTAAAAATGCGTGGGGAGGAAGGCAAAGAAAGATAAACTATCCTTCTTAATTAGTGCAGTACGGCTCTAATTAACAATTAAGCTGGAAAGATAAAAACAAAAATCTCTAACATCAACTGCAACTAATTAATTCTGCTTTAATGTCAAATCTCATCAAAAGTACTAAATCTCATACAAAATTTGCATTTTCCGGATCAAAACATAGAAATCCCCCAAACCCCACCAGAAAAATAACAGAGCACTGTTTTTTTTTTCCTCTCTCAAGAAATACATGCCAAAACTGAAAAAGAGCAAGCTGAGTTAAGCTTAGAGCGGGCCTTAAGGGTAGTCAGAGTAGGCGTCCTCCTAGGGCCCCTAATTTTTAGGCGGAATTAGGCAGGTCTAGACGAGAATGGGCCGGAGCTATGCGGGCTTATATGTAAAAGCTGAAATTTGGAAATCTTTTGTTGCATGGTCAGCCTTGCACGAGGAAAAAGACAACCATATTCCCAACATCATTTTAATTGCACAATTTTACTTAAGATGGTCCCACCATCTTTTTTTTATATATGCACGTCTTCTCCTATTTAAATAGTTCCCACCATCTTATTTTTACTTTTTTGCTTCTCTCTTAAGTATCATCTTTATGTTTATTTTTATGGGATTTTATTACCCTATTTTAAGATCACACCACATGTATCATTATTATGTACGTAAAGGGCCAAAACTCTCACCCTTTTGAAAAATGACATTATTAAATGTTCAAATTAATTAGTTTATATAATATATAATAAATTATTCAAATCCGTTTCGTCTGCCTACGCGTGTATACAAAAATTACTATCCTATTCACTCTAGTATTTTTCCTAGTTGTAAGATGTCGTCTATTTAATCCAACCATTCATCATTTATTGAATGTAATAAGTAACATTGTAACAATAGAAAAATCATTGGAATTTGGCGTACTGGGTAGGGACTTCTCTTTCGGTTTGAATTGGTTGAAAAATTAGATTATGTAAACTTAATAAGTGAATTTGCATCTAAAAATGCGAGACGGGTAATATACTAATATTTGAGTAATGTTTGTATATCTTTTTTCTTTTAATATTAATTTTTACGATATTTAATGTAGAAATAGATTTTTCATGTATTTAGTGAATTTTTTTTACACATGTCAACATACAAAGGGTCAGGAGTCAGAGAACTCTAGCATCCCATTTCGAGGGTTTCCTAGGGCCCAAACTCTCAGGGCCGGCCCTGGTTAAGCTCGCTGGTTTTCATGTTGTACTTGTTCTTCTTGTAATCGCCTCGGCTGAGTCTCCGATCCATCGTCTTGGTTTCGAATATTTTCGGGTTCTTCGGGATCATGGGACCCCATTTCTTCTTTCACTTTCTCGGAGCTCTCCTCCTTATTTACTTCTTTGCTCATCCCCTGTTCGTCGGCATGATCGTCAGCGCCGCCGAAAGAAGCAGCTTTCGAGCACACGGAAACCGGCGTGGCCAAGAAAGTTGGGTTCTCATTCCCTGCCATAATAACCAAAATCTTCTCCTCGAACACCTTCACTGATTTATTCGACCCATCGCCTTTCTCGTCGCCGCCGCTGCCGCTCTCTAAGTCTCCCTCGCCTCCCTCTCTATCCTCCAACCGGCTCGGAAGCTTCCTGTAAGAGCAGGCAAGGATCAACAGAGCAAAAGCAATCAGACCCAACATCCCCGCCAGGCTACCGAATAGGTAGGGCACCGGAGAGTGCCACGGTGAGCGCGGCTGCTGCTGCTGCCCCATGGCTGTTGGTGTTGGAGTTGGCGGCAGCGATGATTCCAGTGGAGATTTTGTTGCCGTAATTGCAGTAGAGAAGGCAATTACGGTTCTCATATTTATTTTTAAATTGGAATATATATTTTTTTAATTGGTGTTTTGGAAATTAGGAAGGTATTTGAGTTGATGAAAATAAGGTGAAGAAATTTGAGCTGATGAAAATGGAGGTGGTAGGTTATGGTATTTATAGCAGGGGAAAAGTGTTTTGTCTCTCTGTTTTGTTTTCTTTTTCTTTCTTAATGGTGTCACGGATTTGGGGATTTGGCCCTGTTTTTTGGTTGTGTGCACTTCAAGGTTGGATCATGCTGATGGAGAACGTTAAGACTTAAGGGTTTATGGGGCTATAAAATACATTAACCAATGATTCTTGGAGCCCAAGTCATGAACATATATTATGATGATTTTTTAGTAAAATATTTAAATTTGGTAGATTGCGAGTCTAAAGACTAAACTATTGATCAAGACAAAACCTGTCTGAAGTAATCAACTTCCCTTGCCCAATCTGCTTGTTTTTTTTTTTTTTTTTCTTCAATGTCAGGCCAATGAGCTTGTTGGGCAATCATTAAAGTTTGGGTGCATTTTTGGTTCACGATTACTAAGTAGTGGTAATGCTCATCACTCTATTTATCATCGTTTGAGAAGTTTAAATTTTGAAATATAATTGTGTCTATCTACTGCATAAATCATAAAATTTAAGCTCACCTAACCGTGATAAAAAAATATAATGAACAAAACCACAACTTGAGGATGGTGAGAAAAAATATTTCTTTAAAATTTTCAATACTGCACTGAAATGGATTAGAATATCTTAATTTGAAGAGATGATGCGATTTGTTACCTTCATAAGGGAGTGGTACTTGAAGAACATGATTAACAACAGTAATTTGTACTCTCATTACTTTTTGAGACGTGGGATGAGGAATGTAAATTATTATTCTAGCCCCCCAACTAATAATGCTTCTAGAACGGAAATTTCTTTTTTTTGTTTTGGGGGGGGGGGATGATGTAACTAAACATCTTTTACTACTTCACATTAAATTTAATACAAAAGCAAAGTATAACAAATACGTTGTTTTAGTAGAGCAACTTACATGAAACATATATATTGTTATTTGTCATTTTATATCAATGTTATAACATCAAATAGAAATTTATTTTACACACATCTTTATAATTTATACTGTTGACATAAGATGTCCTGATAACAGTATATCTGTACATCGTTCTCCTGCTCTAGGGTTTTGTTTCATGCTTGGGTCCATATCTGAAGCCCAGAGTTAAAACCCACTAAGTGTTAATTAGTCTGAAAGGGAGATTATGTGTATCCAATGAAATTGACATGAAAACAGTCATTGGATTAGTGATAAAATTTGGACCCCTTAGTTTAAGGCCAGTTTGGAAATGCTTCTCATGAAAGCACTTCTGCCAAATGTTACTAGAAGCGCCTTTAGTTGGTTATCTAAACACAGCTCCAAACAAATTCTTAAGCGCTTGTTTGGGAATGCTTATGTAGGAAGCTTGCTCATAAGCGCTTATGCTAGAAGACCTTGCATTATAAATATGTCGAGTTTCTTCAAAAAGAGATTATGGGTAAAAGCGCTTTCATATTTTTCTGCCAAACGCAGTTCGCAGCGCTTTCAGAAGCAGTCCCAATATGGCTTAATATTGACTGGTATTCGAACTTGCAGGGGGTAATGTTCAAATGAAACTGGGTTAGGAAAACTTGATGTTTGCTGTATCATTCATTCTTTCCAATTTTAATTCGTACCATCATATTCGTGCAGGTGCTCAATTCTTGCATTAGAGTGCGACCTTCCGTAGCTTAGAGTTATTAGGGTTTCAAGTAGAGGTGTAGACAGGGAAGAATGGCGGCCAAGTCAATCATGGTGCGTCCATACGTGTTATCAACCTCCTGCGCCCTTAATCGAGCTCTGCCATCCTTATTTTCTCAACCAAGGAAAACTCTGTCGGTATTTAAGAGCCAGAGCATCAGATTGTTGCACCATAAAGCAATTGGCAATGAAAACAGGAGCAATATGAGATTGGAATACGGTGGTGTGAGAAGATTCAGTCCTCGAGCTTCAAGCGTCGGAAATGCTGGATCCATTGACTCCCCACTAATAGAATCCATGAAGAAAGAGATAAAGGAGGAGCTAAATGCGGAATCCGTTAGTGTAGAAGATATGAACGGGGATGGCCGGCATGTGGTCATTGATGTCGTCTCCTCGTCATTTGAGGGACAGTCGGCTGTAAATAGGCAGAGGATGGTGTACAAAGCCATATGGGAGGAGCTTCAGAACATAGTTCATGCAGTTGATCAGATGACTACCAAAACCCCGGATGAAGTTTCTGGTAAGAAGTGATGATAGCATTTATTGGTGGATTTTAATTGTTGCGTTTGATAGCAAGTGGTGAATTGCCTTGATGGATAAGGTTTTGATCTTAAATCAAATGCGTCCCGAGTTCAAATCATCCCCTTCCTTTAGTCTATTGCAAAACAATTGTTGGATTAGTTACAACAATTAAATTAGGCTACAAAGCCAAATATTATTGTCAACAGTTGTTATTATTCTTCGGACATAAGCGATACTAGAAGAGGGAGAATCGGCCACAGGAGCTCGAGTACCCTATTCTAAATCTTTGCAGCAACATGTATGGTAATCCATGCAATCACCATTGATGAAGCTTTGATTATAGTCGTCGATGCAGGCTATGACACATTTATATTTCGAGCATTTTTTAACGGGTCGGAGCATTTGAGCATTTTCGTTCGTCTCCTTGAAGTGCACCTGATGACGAAACAATTTAGGAAATGCAAAAATGTAGAGAAAGAAACCGATATTAAGAAGAGATTAGATGTTAATATACCATTAGAGAAGAGCAAGATGAGCAATATCAGCGGAGGGAAGAAACACCGGCGCTTCATCTGTCTTCGAGAGCAAATGCTATATTAAGCTCTCTTTTCTTTGTGGTAACGCAAATTTGTGTGATTGGGCATTATATGCAGTGAAGTGAACGATTAGAACAAAATATAGCTCATTTGAAAATGTGTAGAAAATAATTGTAATGCTTTTAAATAAATATATATATATATATATATATATATATATTTTTGTTCTAGAAGTACTTGATGTACTTCAGTGTTTATTGCAGGATTCATTTGCATTTTTAATAAGGATTGATTTAAAAAACATTTCATCATAAACACCTTTAGTCATTTTAAAAACACTTTCAAACGAAATTAATGTACATAATCTGATCATACTTGTACGTTAATATGGAACGCGTTTTTTTCCTTTCCATGGACCTTTTTTCATGTGATTTTTCCTGGAAAAGGCTTTTTCTGTGCCCCTCTTCAATGTGGCCCGGATTTGTATGTTTTAATCTTTTCATCAATGAAGTGCGATTCCTCTCAAAAAAGAAAAAACAAAAATAACAAAATTTTGAAATTTAGTTTAATATCGCGTGCAACAATTATACATTAAGATAATATTACGGATTAAGCAACTTTTAATTGGAAAATTTGGAACGATAATCCATTAGTTTAATATGCGTCATGTTGCGGCAAAGCCTAAAAAGGTTTTCTATTTATTTACGCATCCTCTCGATATCACCACTTTTTCTTTTGTAGTAGGTACCACTGAATGGTCTGGAAGATTAACATTTAGATTTTGCATCTAAAGATCCAATGAATTTTTCCTACGACTAAATCTTGCATAAAACGCTTATCAGTGAGTAGTACGTATCACTGTAGCCGAACCCAAATATCACACGAGTAAGCTTTTGAATTGAGCTTTATTGATTGATAAAAATCAGGGGTGGAGCCACCAAGGGACCAGGGTAGTTCCAAGCCCGTCCTGACTTCTAAAAGGCGTATGAAATCAACCAGCGGCCCCAAACTTTTATTTGCAAAGGTGTGAACCTCATGGAAGAAGATGAGGTAGAGGACGTCGTTAACTAGTTTTGATTGAAAATCTGTTTGACTGTTTGATGAAACGGTGTGTTTGGTCGGGGAGTTTTTAAAAGGGACGTGCAAATTTGAGTAGAAAAAGCAACCACAACTGATTCCATCCTATCAACTAACAACAATACACAACCTGTAATTTTCTAAAGCAACAGACCATCTTTATTTGCAGACCTCTTCCTTTATCCTTCTTTTTCTACTTCTTCTTCCATAGCCTACCTCTTACTTGGTTGTTTGGGTTTGTACATTTTTTTTCTTCTCACTATTAAATTTAGGGTAATGCTAGGGAGATCTTTTTTTTTACATCATGACGTGGTTAAGTGTGGATTAACGTGCTTATTTTTTATCGGTGACACATCATTTGGTTTACAAACTTGGTTTAAAAATTTGTTCTCTTCAACATTACCCTTAAATTTAGGAAAGGTCTTTCACTTTTGTGAAGATTAATCAGATTGCATAAGTTAACATGTTACGAGCTCAATTTTTTTACACACATATAGTGAAAGACCCCCTCTCACTCAAAATCCTAACTTCATCACTGATAATAATCAATTGGTCTACCAACATTTGGTTTCAACTTTACGGGGTTTCAAGATATTATGGGAAAATACGTAAGGTATATTAAAATAAATTTTAATAGAAAAGCTAATATGAGGTACATTAATTATAGAGTGCATTCAACAGTATATAAGATGTGAATAAAACGGAAAAGGATCCTCGCCGGACCCTTTTTTTGGGGATTCTACAATCGTATTTCGTTAATCGTACATCGTGAGGTCATAAATTATTTAAAATTTAAATTTTAAAATAACGAAAACTAATTGCACGATATACGATGAATAGACACGATTACAGGATTCCTAAGATCCATAAGAAAAGGATCCTGCATGAATCTTTTTTCCGAATAAAACAACCAAAAAAATCCAAGTCGGACGAATTATGTATTCGGGTCGGGCCCAATGTCGTTTCTAACAGCTAATTGGGGTAGTGGTTTTTGTTTGTCGGTCCGGCCCCATAACTCCTTTATGGACCGCATTCCCATTATTATTGTACCTGCACGTCTACAGTTACAAATATACACCGGGCTTCTGTGCACTGTAGAGCGTAGACTGTAATCACGATATCATGATAAAACCGTGTGCATTTAATGCGGCGTAAGATTATCTTTTCTTCTAATCTCTCTCATTTTCTTTTTCCTTTCATTTAAACAGTTACGATTACGCTACGTATACATCTTGTTTTGAATTTTTTATATAAAAAATAAGACAAAAAAAGCATGAGAGAGGAAAGTATGAAAATAGACGAATAATATGAAATGAGGGGAGAGAATCCTAATTCTTTCTTTAATGCGGGGACGCGGCTTCGCGTGGCGTCGCGCAGCGGACAACTCAAATATTCGTGCGTACAACGTTGCTTCCCAGTGGACCAAACCCAATCAAAATCATACACGTGTATGTCTAGCACGCATCCTAAGAAAATGGCCAAAGTCTTACCTCAGCTTTCTCGTACCCCAATCTGAAATTTCCGGGGATTGAGTTGGGTGTTGGTAGATGTCACAAATTTTTAAAAATGATCTTTATGTGTGAATGGAACGTTAATCTCGTATTTTTAATTATTTATAAAATGTTATGTATATATATATATATATATATTTATCTTTATTACACTGTCTCCAATTAATTATTCCGTAACACCACAACATTTTTTATCAATTTCATTCCCATAATGTTTGAGTTAGTGGTATTCAATGACAAGATTTAAATAATAATACGGTTTCAATTGGTAGCTAGTTTTGTTTTTTGTTTTTAATTTTGTATTATTGTCGTTCATGATATTTGAACGCCAAACCTCCATCAAGATGGAACTCAGCATGGTTAGAATTTCTTGTGCTCCGAACCCAAGCTTTTCCTATGTTTAGAAAAATGCGTGGGGAGAAAGGCAAAGAAGGATACATTATCCTTCTTAATTGGTGCAATACCGCCCTAATTAACAATTAAGCTGGAAAGATAAGAACAAAAATCTCTAACATCAACTGCTGATAATTAATTCTGCTTTAATGTCAAATCTCATCAAAACTAATAAATCTCATACAAAATTGCATTTTCCGGATCAAAACATAGAAATCCCCCAAACCCCACCAGAAAAATAACAGAGCACTCTGTTTTTTTTCCCTCTCTCAAGAAATATATGCCAAAACTGAAACAGAGCACGCTGAGTTAAGCTCGCTGGTTTTCATGTTGTACTTGTTCTTCTTGTAATCGCCTCAGCTGAGTCTCCGATTCATCGTCTTGGTTTCGAATATTTTCGGGTTCTTCGGGATCATGGGACCCCATTTCTTCTTTCGCTTTCTCGGAGCTCTCCTCCTTATTTACTTTTTTGCTCATTCCCTGTTCGTCGGCATGATCGTCAGCGCCGCCGAAAGAAGCAGCTTTCGAGCACACGGAAACCGGCGTGGCCAAGAAAGTTGGGTTCTCATTCCCTGCCATAACAACCAAAACCTTCTCCTCGAACACCTTCACTGATTTATTCGACCCGTCGCCTTTCTCGTCGCCGCCGCCGCTCTCTAAGTCTCGCTCGCCTCCTTCTCTGTCCTCCAACCGGCTCGAAAGCTTCCAGTAAGAGCAGGCAAGGATCAACAGAGAAAAAGCAATCAGACCCAACATCCCCGCCAGGCCTCCGAATAGGTAGGGCACCGGAGAGTGCCACGGCGAGCGCTGCTGCTGCTGCTGCCCCGTGGTTGTTGCAGTTGGCAGCAGTGATGATTCTAGTGGGGATTTTGCCCCCGGAGTTGCAGTAGAGAAAGCAATTACGGTTCTCATATTTATGTTTAAATATATATATATATATATATTTTTTTTTTAATTGGAGTTTAGGAAATTAGGAAGGTTTTGAGTCGATGAAAAGAAGGTGAGGAAATTTAAGCTGATGAAAATGGAGGTGGTGGGTTATGGTATTTATAGCATGGGAAAAGTGTTTCTCTCTGTTTTTTTTTACTTTAACTGTTTCACGGATTTGGCCCTGTGTTTTCTGTTGTGTTGGATCATGCTGATGGAGAGCATTAAGGGTTTTGGGGGCTATAAAATACACAAAACCGATGATTCTTGGGGCCCAAGTTATGAATTTATATTAGTGGTGCTATCGCACATATATTTTTATTTGTTACACATTTTTTTTTTTAATTTTTGGTTATCAGATTAAATTAATTAAAAAATATCAGTGTACAAAAATTAATAAGGATGTAAAAGGTAAAAAGAGATATGTAAATAGCATTACCTTGTATATTATGATAATTATATTTAAATTTGTTAGATTACGAGTCTAAAGACTAAACTACTGATCAAGATAAAATCTGTCATGATGTATGATTCAAATTCATTATCTAAAATTGAATGTATTCGTGTAACTACAAGAGTCTAACAATGAATTATGAAACGTTAACATTAGATTACACTTTCAACCCTTTTATTTATTTGGAAGTTTCAACTGTAAAAATGTTATTAAGTTATCATCCTTGTAAAGCTATATAATTTCCCATTTAAGTGTTACACCTTCTTCAAATTTAGAAGAAAACAGCATATAGAAGTGCTTCAATTAATAAAGAAACTTTTAGTTGTGACGGGAATACGGATGATACACCATGTGTTTTTATGCAAGTGGTGGAAAATTTTAATTTTTAAGTTATTAACCTTTTAACACACATAACCCACCATTTCTATATGGACAAGTGGTGTACTATATTGTGTGACGGTCATACTGAAAAGTTTCTCCAATTAATATACTAAAAGAAAGAATATAATAGGTGGTGCCTATTGCTGAAGCAATCAACTTTTCTTGGCCAATCAGCTTTTTTTTTCTTTTTTTTTGGTTCAATGTTGGCCAATGAGCTTGTTGGGTGATGATTTTAATTTGGGTGCTTTTATATTCATCTTTATCAAGTAGTGGTAATGCTCACCACTCTATTTATTACTATATAATAAGTTTAATTTTAAGATCTAATTATGTCTGTCTACTATATATATCTCAAATTTAATTCAAGTAATAATAATAAAAAGATAATGAGCAATACTACTGCTTCAGGGTGATGAGCAAAACTATTTCCTTAAAATTTTCAATATTGCACTGAAATGGATTATAAAATATCTAAATTTGAAGAGATGATGCGATTTGTTACCTTCGTGAGAGAGTGGTACTTGAAGAACATGATTAACAACAGTAATTTGTACTCTTATTACTTTTTGAAATGTGGGATGAGGAATATAAATTATTATTCTAACCCTCAACTAATAATGTGTCCACAAGGGAATGTTTTGGGTGGATGATGTAACTAACCACCTTTTACTATTTCACATTAAATTTAATACAAAACAAAGTATAACAAATACGTTGCTTTAGTAGAACAACTTATATGAAACGGATATATGGTTATTGTGACATTTTATATCAATTTTACAATATTAGGTAAAAATTTCTTTTACATATATCTTTATAGTGTAAACCGTTGACGTAAAACTTCTTGATAACAATGTATCCGTACATTGTTCTCCTACACTAAGGTTTTGTTTCATGCTTGGGTCATATCTAAAGCCAGAGTAAAAACCCACTAAGTTAATTAGTCTTAAGGGGAGATTATGTGGATCCAATGAAAATGATATGACAACAGTCATTGGATTAGGATAGAAAAGAATAGGCAATTGGTGTGTAAAGTGGCAGCAAAACTTGTGCTTAGAGCATTTCTAAAGGAGATGTCAAATTTTGAATATAAAATTTAAATTTGACAGCTTATGTGTCATTTTGACATCCTTTAAAGTTTTATTGCCCACCCGATATGCAAATTAAATTATTATTTTATTATATTATAAAATAAATGATTAAATTAATAAAAACTTAATAAAAGACATTTAATAATTATCCGGACCATTCACCGTTTATTTTTAACAAGAGGAGACCGTTCACTTACCTTGATTGAACAAAAAGGAAACGGATCAAAAACAACATTAATTGCAATGATGATTAAACCAATAAAAAATTAATAAAAAACATTAATAATTAATTTTGAAGCTGTTGTCAAATTTGACAGCAACTCTCTAGAATTGCCAATCCATGTCATTGCCACATCAGATTTGACATTTTGGTTGGAGAACATTAGTGTGGTCTTTTTTTTTTTTTTTTTAACTGTTATAGCTTATGTGAACATTTTGACATCTCCTTTGACGATGCTCATAGTGATCTGATTGATGGTGTGTCCCAATTGATACCTCCATAATTGAACAGCCATATTTATATGTAGCAACCCCACTTTCTCCACTCAAACATGTTTCTTTTCTCTTTCTAATCCACTTAAAAGAGATTTTTAAGCACAATTAGGGCAGACTTTGCAAGGTCATAATCATGTAACTCTGGCTGATGATGTAGTGAACTAAGAAAGTCAATTTTAAAAAGCTGCAAATTGAATTTTGTCGGGGTTAATTAACAGAAAAGACACGAGGAGAGTTATAGGGAGAGAGAGGTGTATGAAACATATTGCATGACTGACACGAGGAAAATAATAATAGAGAACTGGCAGTGTATAATTAGTTGGTAAGTGGTAGGATCATCACATGCTTTGTAGCTAAACAAAAGAAATGTTAATTGTAGCTTTGGATTGACTTAATAGGATCAATTATTTCATCAAGTAAAGAGAATTAGCTAGCAAGCCAAGCAGCTCAGGTGGATAAAGATTGTGACTAAGGGGAGGAGGGGCCAGGGAACATTGGGAAAATTGTTTGTGGGGGATTACGACTTTTTTTGGTGCTTTGCCATTATAATCTATCCACATGATGACACAGCCACCCTCTTTATGCTTTGCTTGCCCACCACTTTATGCTTTGCTTGCCACCCTCTCCGCCCAGCAGGTCCCATTGCCTCCGTCATTTGTCCCTTCGTTCTCCCACGCTATCTCTATCTGTATATGTATTTCAACACATTAGGAGTGTACAAAAAGGTCTCAAGTTCGAAAACCCTAGAAAAAACACCATGCGGCTGCTTTACGTATGTAAGACTAGTAATGATACGTAACGGCTGAATTTTCTATAGACGATAATCTAAATGTTTCTTTTGCTGTTACAGTACATGGGTTCATCATCATATACGGTGAGGGATCAAGGATGAGTAACATGACTTCATTATTTATTTGGTTCGTCCTAGGAAGGCATGCATGCTGCGTTGATGTTTGTAACCAGCTAGCTGGCTAGGGTTTTAATTATCATCTTTAAGCATCTTTTGTGACTCACGAGAGATTTTTCAATTTGACCGGTATACGGGATAGTATATCACATGTCACTATATTAATAGTGGAATATGTGTGCTAAAAAGTTAATAACTTAAAAAATAAAATTTCTCACCACTTCTATTAAAACACGTGATGTACCATATTTGTGCCTGTGTAATTTTCTTAATAGTTCATTTTACATATGAAAGTTGTCAATGGTGATGGATTCTTTATACACATTACACAATTTAGACAAAAAGATATATTGCTACAAGTCAGACGAGTAGAAAAAGGAGAAATACCTTTGTGTAGTTTTTGGTTTATGAGAAATTAATCATAAATCTAATAATTTTGTGTCTGCTTTAAACATTGTGTCACACAGACGTTTAAACTCTGATATTATAATTCTTTAAAATAAAAAATTTTAGAAATAAAAAAGTATAATGTGCATGATTTAATGGCAATTTTTACGAAGGAACATGAGGAATGCGTTGCAAGCAAACTTAATGTGGAATTTAACTTTATTCTATCCTAGTTTTCTGACATTTGGTACCCAAATTTTTGCTTAAACATGAACTTTATACCAACGTGTTTTGTTTTAGTCACACTCAAGTATTTTAACAACATTCTCTCTCCTTTTTCTGCTGTGTCTTGGATTCCATGTTCTACATTGTAGTTTAATTTCATGCATAAAGGCCTAAACGCAATTAGTAAATAATAATTAGCCTTTAAAAACGATTTAAAACCATTTTTACTTCATCACGTTATATACTCCCTTTCTGCCACTCAACTTAGAAAAGTTGAAATTCTTCTCTGCACAGTTAACTTTGGTATCACCCTTCTTTCCACCAAACTCAAACAGATAATTAAGGAGATGTCCATTCAACTTTTGTACTTAATCTTCCTGTTTTACCACTTAATTCGTTGTTTTCATTAGTACCTAGAAGATTATTACCGGACAGGACATATCTTTTCATGGAAAAGCCTCTACAGACTTGCAGTGTATATATAGTTCAGATTGACATCACCAACTGAGTGCAGCACCAATTAGGGTTTCTGCCCCGCCACTTTATGATAAAAAAAGTAATTAATTGGTAAGTGATGATTAGTACTATAATTAATTAAACTCCATGTAGCTAAAATAGAGAATAATATCGTATTTAAATAATTACATACATATGAAGGGATTGCCCGAACGATGTGAAATATATTAGTATTATAGTCAAAATCTATTGGACAGTACAGTACTTGTAATGGATAGGAAGCATGATTAAGCCAAAATTTGTTCATATTTAACGAAAAGGTTAGCGTCCAAACTAATCTAATTAGCAGAAAGAAATAAACCATGGTTAGGGTTTAGTGTTGGGAATCTTCTGCCCCAACATAGAAAATAAGGAGAAAGAGGAGGCGCTTGTTCCCACTATTTTAGTGGTTTTGTGACGTACCATCCTTTTAATATATGCTTTTTCCCTTGATTTAGATAAGGGAAGTAAAGTAGCACTAGCTCATACGTCCGCAGTCATCACATAATACATTGCTTGTACCAAATCACACATATAAATACACACACACACATGTTATACATGTTATATGCATTATATTACTATAACATATTTATATTTCGGTTTGGAGTAGAAACAAGCAATGAGACGATTGTTTCTACAACATCTAAGAGCGCTGGTTGTTGTATAGAAACATTTGTCTCATCATACCATCCCAATTATGTTTTTCTTTAGTATTTTGGAGGGATTCTTAGCTATCATTTATTGCAACCCTTACAAAGCAGATTCTCTCATGTATCTAAGAAAATGCATACCTTAGACAAAGACCAAATCTTAAATTGGGGTAGTGAGTTATGCAACGTCCCCGATGCTGCATATATTCTCACACTTGTAAAAGTTGTATTTCTCAGTTATATATGGGGAGTTTAATTATTTCTATTTCATTTTCGAAGGGCAATTTAATAGAGATTTAGTACACAAAAGAAGATGCAGGAATCAATACAATTCGTGAAATAGTGATTGCTTCAAGAAATTTTTCATTGTGACCGGAATACGGATGGTACACCATGTGTTTTTATATAAGTGGTGAGAAATTTTATTTTTTAAGTTATTAACTTTTAACATACATATATTATCATTTGTATAGTAATCATACTGAAAAATCTCTCCATTACTTCAGTGTAAAGAATAAAGATTATTGCTAGGGCACACTCATCAAGTCGTTTTATGCGCATATTATAAAAACAGGAGGACCCAAATTTTGGCTAATATTCGAAAATATAATCTCTCTTCCTTTTCTTTTCATAATACTGTTGCATAGTTGCATGCACGGTGTGAAAATTTGATGAATTCAAAATTCCAAAATTCTGTTTATCTGATTTCTTCCAAATTATGATTCTAATTAGATTTGTAAATCCCACCGTGAGTTGGCCTTTGCCATTCACAAAAGGTCACTGTTTGCAGGGTGTTTTTATTTCTTCTTTTTTTGACTCACAAGGCATAAGAGTCAATGTCCACAGTGGAGGCCACTGGCCACAGATTCATATTTGTTTGAAAAATCAACCTTTTCTTCTTCTTATTTTTCCCAATTTTTTATTGTTTTTATTTGTTCTTTGTTTTTATGGATTCATGGATGCCAAGGCCAGTTGAACAAGAAATATATCAACTCTGGTTTCCTTCATAGCTAAGATCTGAGTGATTTGGATTCAAGTTTTTATCAGACCATGCTGATTTGACACTGCTTAACCAGTGACTCATTTATGCTACCATACAAGAATTTTCACATTTAATGTTATAGGACTTTTTTTTTCACTAAAATGATTCTAAAACGTATAATTGATGATAGTAATGCAAGAATGGAGCCAGAAAAATTTATAACGGACTACAATTTTTTTTTTCAAACTCAGTTTTTAACAATTAAATATGCTGTAATAACATTCAAGAACCATATCTAACCATTGGACGGTAATTATACTAACCTAGTTTTTGGTTGAATTTAGTAGCAATCAAATACTGGATTTGAAAACAAGATTGGGCTCAAAACTTGAGCCCATCTCCACTTGAGGAAAATCCAGGGCCAGTTTAGACTTACTGAAAAGGTTTCTAAGGCAGAAAGCAAAATCCAAACAATATTGTTTTTATATCGTGAATAGAGGTGGAAAAAAATACCAAAAATCTCAAACCGTACCCAAAATATCCCAAAACCGAATCAAAAAAATTTCAAACCGAAAATCCCAAAAAATTCGATACCTAATCCCAAACTGATTCTGAAATTTTGGTATAGGAATTGGTCGCACAATCTGACTTTTTTGGTAGCCCAAACGGAACTGAAGTTAAAATAGATATAATTTTAGATATTATAGGCTGTTGGATTGGTTGAGAATTAATCTCAGCCGTTCATTCAAAATGAAACCCTCAGACTCCCTCTCGCCCCCTTTCCTTCAGAGTCTCTCTCAATCGCTCTCTCTCTCGAAAAACAAGTTCGAACGCCGCTCCCGAAACAAAAAAAGGGGTTGGAATCCGATGTCGAACGGAGAAGATTACAACTCAGAGGGGCCGGAGGAGCTCACGGCCGAGCATGCAATCTAAGTCTATGGTGAGAATTTAAAGTTTTTGTTTTTGTTTCCGACAATAAAGTTCTGAACTTTGTTTGTACGTTGTTAATCGTTTCAGGAAGTACAACAAGACCAAGAACTTAAAAAGCTCCAGAAAGAGCACAAAGCCAGGTGGGTTCACCTTGCTCTATTTGTTAAACAATGTTTTGATTTTTTAAGGTTTCGGTTTGTTGCTTTATAAATGTTGGAAATTAAATTCATTAGATTGAGCTGGACTGTGTTCTTATGAAAATGATAACTAGATTGCAGCTATCTGCCATTTTACTTGTATGATGGTATCCACTAGATAAACTTCTGTAGAATGGATCGATGGTTGAGTTACAGTAAGCTATTTTGAGAGTTTAGATAGAGGGAGAGATTGAATTTTTTTTTTGTGGGATTGAAGGGTCAGACTTCGGAGGGTACTGTGAAGGTGGAGAGGAAGTGGAAGAAGACGGGAGGAAGTGGAAGAAGACGTGAGAGATAGAAGAGAGATACTGTCCTTAAAATGTATTTTTACCCTCTTTTGGTTGACAAGGAGGATTTCATTAAAATGTAGTTTATATATCGTAAAAATTCATGATAATTATATGAGAAATTTTTTGAAATGTCATATGAACTTGTACTCATTTTTTAATGTCATATAAACTAAAATTTAAGCAATTTGTCTGCAACAATGTTTGTTGCCGGGTATCAATCACATGAAAGCTTCTTAGCTTGATTCTGGATCTTTCTCCTGTTTCTGCTACATCTTCCCCAATTCTGATTCTCTGTTTCTTTCGTCCACTCTCGGTTCACGATTTCGAGATGGCTTACTGTTTATATTTTGGAAACAAGGCCGCCGGTGGCAACCCAAACCATTTTAAATGAACTTTGATGGGGGAGCAAGAAAGGTGTCTTATCATTTATTGAATAAGATTGAAGCTTTTTCTTTGTGTCACTACAACGCATCATGGTCAATACAGCTTTTGGAAGTAGATCATATCTGTGAAGTAAATGAAAATATGCATGTGATCATCACTAAGTAGATTGAACAAACTCTGGAAACGTGGGTGCAAACCAATGCAAACAACATTATCAATCCTCTAATTGGGGAGCCGACTGAAAACTTGAAAAGAATTTTTAGGTATGGTGGCATAAGGGGTTTCAAGTTTGCCATCAGACGTCGTAGACCAGCACATGTCTGAGCTTGTCCCGTAAATACAAACTCCAAAATGTCACTGAATCCATCAATATCTTGACTTGGAGGATTTTTGCTGTCAGATGAAGGCCAAACAAGATATCCAATGCTGTTTACAACAAATAATGAGAGTGAGTTCAGGTTAACATTTCCATGCTGGATATCAAGATGTTTCAACCCTTTCAAAACGCCATTGTATTAAAATACAGAGTTATTTAATTACCAACCAATAATAGAGAATTTATCATACCTAACAAAGTTATAGGTTAAAAACTAAAAATATTTATAAAATTAACTACCTAAAAATTATTTTCTTCAAGTCTTCAGTCGGGGGTTCCCCAGTTAGAGGATTGATAATGTTGTTTGCATTGGTTTGCACCCATGATTCTAGAGTGTATGTTCAGTCTTCTGAGTGATGATCACATGCATGTTTTCATATACTTCGCAGATATGATCTGCTTTCAGGAGATGTATTGACCTTGATGCGTTGTAGTGATACCAAGAAAAAGCTTCAATCTTATTCAATAAATAATAAGACACCTTTCTTGCTAACCATTCCTTCAAACACATTTTGAATGTTGGTCGGCCTTGTTTCCAAAATTTAAACAGTAAATTATACAATCATAGTAATAAAGTGAAAACTTAATCATACAAATAGTAATAAAGTGAAAACATAATCATGCAAATAGTAATAAAGTGAAAACATAATCACTAATTTATGAACAAAAAAACACTTACAAATTGAGTATTCTTGGGTCACTGGCCATCTCGAAACCGTCAACTGAAAGTGGATTAAAGAAACAGAGAATCAGAATTGGGGAAGAACACGAAACCTTATAATTGCAGAGAATCGCAAAACATAAGTATTCAGAAGATGTAACGGAAGCAGTAGAAAACATAATCATACAAATAGTAATAAGGTGAAAACATATTCACTAATTTACAAACCAAAAACACTTACAAATGGAGTATTCTTGGATCACTGGCCATCTCGAAACCGTGAATCGAAGGTGAACGAAAGAAACAGAGAATCAGAATTTGACAGAATTGGGGAAGAACACGAAACCCTAGAATTGCAAAACAAAAGTATTCAGAAGATGTAGCGGAAGCAGAACACATAATCATACAAATAGTAATAAAGTGAAAACATAATCACAAATTTATAAACAAAAAACACTTACAAATGGAGTATTCTTGAATCATTGGACATCTCGAAAACCGTGAACCGAAAGTGGACAAAGGAAACAAAGAATCAGAATTTGATGGAATTGGGGAAGAACACGAAACCCTAGAATTGCAGAGATTCGCAAAACAGAAGTATTCAGAAGATGTAGCGGAAGCAGGAAAAAGATCCAAAATCGAACTGTCAAGCTAAGAAGCTTTCAGGCGATTGATACATGGCAACAGACATTGTTGCAGAGAAAGAGAATCGATAGTTTGTAGAGAGAGAAAGAAGCTTGATGAAGAAGTTGGTGCGAGCCGTGCGGCTTTACATTCGGTGCGGCTGTTTTTGGTTGGGAGGGTGAAACGGAGAAAATGAGGAGAGGGACGGGCGCAGGTAGCCAGGTATGCTAGGGTAACTAATGTTGGACTAGACTAAAGAGAGGGAGTGGGTTTAACCTCATAATAGGTTAGTAATAATATAGTTCAAATTTGATATCTTCTTAAGATATTATTTTGACAAGTTTAGATATTGAAATAGTTGTATCTCTACACCCAACTTATCCATCAAACATTCAATTTTACCCTTAAATAAATAAATTAAAATAATAATATTACAACCCTAAACCCACTGATCTAAAAGGAAAACACTTTTTTTTTTTTTTATCTCTACATCCCTTCGTATTTTCATGTAATCCCACATCCCTGACGATTTCAACGACCACAATTCCATCTTCACCTTGTGCTGTAAGAACAAGCCAAATCATATTAGCATGCTTTGCTAGATTACGATAAAATGTAATGAGAAAAACCAAAAGTTTTGATGATGATACGATAATTTTTAGATTTAGTATTATAAATAATCACGGTTGTGTTGTAGGGGTATTTTTATAGATGTTAATTTGTTGGGTTTTTCATGAATGGTGTTGTATGATTTGGATATGGCTCTCAGTTTCCTCCCTAATGTCAATTGTAATAATCGATATCTTCTTATTCTTATTGGAATCTTATAATTGTATATAAGAAATATCGCATATGGGGATTTTGATTTTGATTTGAAGAAGATGTAACCGGCCCATTCTTTTTGCTCAATGATTCTTGTTCAACTGTTATTATTGAATTCTGTGTGGAATGCCGTTTGGTTTTGGGTGGTATTGTGTTTGGACCGGTTTTCTGTTTTCTGTTGTTGATTGAAATCAAATCTTTGAGAGTCTCTTTTATTTTTCATTATTTTGAAGTTGCTTGAGTTTTCATCTCTAAACTGTACTATTCTATACTACACATTATTCTCTTTGACGGTTTTCTTGAGATTAATTATTGGTCACCTATTCCTACTGATGATCCTACCCAGGACAAGATACAAATGTCGAACAAGGATTGCTATTTTTACGTGCAGTTTCTGAAGCGAGTTTGCAAACTTAACATCAGTCAACTGTTACTATTCAAAAAGGGATCTACTTCTAAGAGGCCAGAATTTGAAGTTGTGCTTGCCAACCAAGATGAAAAATTTCCCCTCTGGATGGGAATACTTATCAAGGGTTCCAATATGCATTTTGTTGGGGGTGACAAGTATTTCAGGTCTGAGAATTTTTCTTACTCTGAGTTGTGCCTGTGGACTCTGCCCAACTTAGAGGTCTACACCCTTGACCCTACATCCCAAACCCTCTATAAGGACAGTAACTTTCCCAACCTTTCTGGTCCCAAGTGCACACCTATCGTGGTCACCCTTGGGGATGAAAACAAAGCATATGTCCTTTCAACAAATGCAAACCACTTTTCTGATATAGCTGAACCACCTTTCGAGGTTTTTGATTTTGTTTCAAAAACCTGGGAAGCTCTCCCTCCCCCCCCTGACCACCGTGGCCATATCATTTCCCACTATGCTATTGGGCGCAAGCTGTATGTTAATGCCGAGCTATTTTCATTCGTTTTTGATGCAGGCGAAGCCATATGGCACCGTGACATCCCATTTAAGTTTCCCCATCTTGCATGCTCTCTAGAGTATAATGGCTTTCTAATTGCCCAGCCCTTCAACTTAAGAGGTCTTGTTGCCTATAACTTGGACTCATTTGGGATCAAAAGTCCTTATCAGTGTCTAGATCAGCTACAAGAAGTATTCGAGGATCGCTTTTACGACTCCGATTGCTCTCTCACCCGTCTTGACGATAATGGCCGCATGTGCCTCCTTTATCAAGGCATGCCTTTCAGCTATTCCCTTAGGTTGTGTGCACGTGTAGCGGTGTTTCAAGTATTTGTCTCAAACTCTACCGACAATCCAGTTGTCACTGCCGTTCTAGAGGCTGTCGAAGAGTATGATATCCAAGACTTTACACTTGGTGATTACGGTGCTTATTCTACATTCATCATGTAAGCAAACGTTTTCCGATATCCTTTTTCTTTAAGTTTTGCTTTAACATTGATCTGCATTTCGATTACCATAATGGTGATGTATTTCTTAGTATATTATATATGGCTGTGACATACTTCAATATATGTTTGCCTTCTTTCATGCATTATGGTGTTTTTTGAATTCCAAGTGTTTCGTATCCTTTTGTACATTCCCAATACTTTAGCCTAGGTGAAGTCCTGATTACTTTAGCCTAGGTGAAATCCTCATTCCCTGCTGGTCATTTTGTAGGTATGATGGTCTGAACAAGGACGATACTGAGGCTGATGTCACAAACTCAACTCTTTCTGGCTTGGACAGGTGCGGTCTGCGAGTGAGACCGTAATTGTAACGGTCATTGTTTGTATGTGTTTGTTAAATTTTGTATGATCAAATGCATATTTTATGTTATTGTAAGTGGGCAACATGTTTGTAAACCGGATCACAATGTTCCTTATTGCCTTCTTGTCGATGAAATTACGTTCCCTGTAATCAAATGTTTTGTTTGTATTCTTGACAGTCGCAGAGGCGTGGGCAAGCATGCCGCGGAGTTTGTCACTGATGCTGATATGCATAAAAAACCAAAAACTACACTTTGTTAAATAGGCGAGGTACACAACTGAATTTGTTTCTTTTTTTCATTTACTTTTCGTAAGTTCTGATTCCAGTCAGTCTTTTAACTTGATAATTTCTCCGTGAGTTGTTCAATTTTCTCTCCTCTCCCCCTTGGATCTAGATCGTCGATCTCTTGATAAGGCTTATATGTATGTATATTAAAGACAAACCCAATGAAGGGTTATATATTATATATGTATCAAATGTTATTTGTTAAATCCAAAATACCCTTTGATCTCTAATATGTGTGGATGACGGGGATGTAAATTTCTCTAATATGCTCCGTAAACCTCTTGTTTTTGCCTCTGATTGATTTGGGAATAATATGTGTTTATAGCACGTGAAGGGATCTTGAGACTACTGAACTCTGCATTGACTAACGTACAAGTTTTCTGGTTGCAGATTTGGTAATGCAGTGTCACGGGACACGGTTTCTGGGCATGGCATGGAACTAAAAATCATCTCTGAATGCGCTAGCGCTGAGAACAATAGCTATATTACTTAGCAATGGGTATTCTACTCTTTTATCTTGATCAATCAACTCTTATAACTGTAGTAGCAACTTAATTTCATTAGCACTGTCGTATTTAATCAATTTCAACTCACTTGGTAATGAATGGTTGCGTATGTAGTTTTATGCAATTTGCTGGTTCAAATGTGCAAACATTCTTTCTTTATTCAAGGCACTGTAGTGTCGGATTTGGCCGGTAGCGTAAACAGTAATATGTTGATTATTTTATCTAACCCGTTCATATTATAATTTATCTGCAACATAACGTTAAGGGAAATCGATAAGCATACAACTTTCAAGCTTGGGTGTAGTTAATAGTTAAAAGTGCATATTCTGCTTGAGTGGGGAATGCTGCACGTTCCAAGCTGGAGATTCTCGGGTACTTGAGTTTCTTTCTTCCCTTCGAGTGCCTTTTGAATTTTAACCTAATATGCAGAAGATAGGACTGATAAGAAACGTTAGGGATGAGACCGCTTCTTCGGGCAGTTTCCCATGCCTGTTATTGATCCACTGAGACTTCTCCTAGCGATTTAGCGAAGTGAAGCATTCAAGTGAAATACATAACTACATTTTTATTTCTCTTGATTTCGTGTCCCCATTGTAAACTGACTTGAAAATGCTCGATCAAATACAATCACATAAGTGAGAATTAAGAGATATGTTAATGAGTTTCTTTTAAAAGTATGATTCTTTATAGATTCTATTTCAACTCATGTTTCGAGCATAATGTTTTATAGTATTAGTAAAACACTTAACGTTAAACTGTAAAGTAATAGGTTGAACGGTAAGGTGACGGATAATTTTTTGAAACAGTTTCCTTGGCATTCCACGAGAATCAATCATTTGGACACGCCGGCCATTTGTCCACTTCCCACCACCTTGACTCTTGAAAGTCTCGGTGTTGGCATCCCCGCCTTTTTTTGCTAGAAAAAAAATACACCATCAAGATCTTGTGTTTTCACTGCAAACTATGAACTGGCAACGTACGATGATTGGCTACTACGGAAATTAACCTATGAAGTTAAATCTTATATTCAGATCCTTTTCAATGCGCTCCAGTGGCTCCACCACGAATAAATGTCTTTGTGTGGTCCCACTTTAGCATGTTCCATATTTGAAAACTCATGAAGTTTGTTTATTTGTCTTTTTTTTTTTTTTTTGAAGAAACGATATTATTAACATTAAGAGGGATGAGATGGACTTAGCATTATAATAAACTAGCAATAATATGGTTCAAATTCGATTTTGACGATAATCGAACCTATGACCTCTCACTTACAAGTGAAAAGGAATACAACTAGACCGTAGTACCATCCATTTCTTCTTCCACTACCTTGGTCCATCGATATAGTGCCTCATTCAATAAACCTGGTGTTTGGATATTTTTTGTACACCAAGCTCTGATGAATAAAAGAAAAATAGCGCCATGTGAATGTGAAACACAACAAATGATATTCTTATTATATATTCTTATTATCTTTCTAATAAATATGAGACCGATATACGTTTGTGAGTCCTACCTCTATTAGATCTGATACAAGTACAAATAGTGGTAATTCAAGAACTACTCGAAACACAAAGCTCGGTGCGAGTACCTACACGGTAGACTCGCTTATGAGCAGTTCCCCTTGGCCTTCAAGGAACCACATGTCACCACCATTATGCGCCATCTGTTCTCTCTCAAACTCTCTCTCTCTCTCTCTCTCTCTCTGTCTATACCAAACGACGAGTTGTCTGGAAAGAAGAAGCTAGACTTTCCGATTATCTGTGCTCCGGTACTCTCCGTGAAAGCAAATCGAAGAACCAAAACTTAAGAAACCCTAGAAAAAGGAGGGATTCTGAAGAGGAAAATTTGAAAAAATGAGGATGGTCGTGTCGCGGTTGATCCAACCAAGATCATCACTTCCAAGGCTCTTGTATGTCGTCTATTTTCAATTTTGGCTTTTAATTTTGTGTAATTGATACTTAATTTCACATATCTGCACTGCTAATTTAAGGTTTTGAATGTGATTCTTTTGGGAATTTTGTTTTTGTTTCTGCAATATTATGCAATGCATTGCTTGGCTGCTGATAAAGAGTGGGAATTGGGAAAATAATGCAAAACCCAAAATTGATTGATTGGTATCTTCGTTTATTAGGTTTCGTTTTCAAGTTCTGTGTTTTGGGTTCTATACAACGAAATTGTATCATCTGGGTTTATGAATATGTTAAACTGTTTTCGGATTATATAAAGCCGTGGGTTGTTCTGCCTTGTTGAATTTGTGGTTGAAAATGAATATAATAATGTTTAAAAAAAAATTATGTACTTTTTTTTGTATTTGGTTTACTTTTTGGTTCCGGAATCCAGTAGGGTTCTAACAATGATAGTAAGAGGAGAATTGGGTTTTCCTTACTTTCTGATTTCTGTAAAAGCAGTGTATCGGATGCACTGAAGAATGGTAGGTATCTAACAACAGACTCTAATAAGGTTGATGAACCCTTCAAAGTTGAGGAAGCTGAGACTGTCAACATTCCCCCTCCTCCAACTGATAAGGTACTATATCGTGGCAAAGAGCGTTGGAGATTTGAAACTTCTATTTCATCATATAATTTTATCGTCTTCATCTCTATCATGTAGTATTATATTTTTTGACTTCTAAGCTTCGTAATTTAGTTGCTTGTCTTGGGTGGAAATGGATTTGTTGGCTCACATGTTTGTAGAGAAGCATTGGGTCGGGGCTTGTCTGTTGCTAGCCTTAGCAGGTATAACTCAACTCTATATATTTGATGTTTGGTTTCTGCGTGCTGGTTAAGTTGATGTCCATGGATTTTTCATTATTGTTGATCAGTTTAGGCCTGTACCCATCTCAATGCTTGCTATAAAAGAAGGGAATACCATCAGACTGTGATGTAATTTATTTCCGAATTATTTCTTGGAGACCAATTTTCCTAATTCTTTAGCCTACTAGATAAGGAAAATTTTACACTCCCATCACCTTGTATTTGATTGTTTTGATTCCATACCATCTCACTTTTAATGCTTTCTTATTTTCCTTCTCAGATCTGGTAGGTCAAAATTACATGATTCGTGGGCCAACAGTGTGACCTGGCATCAAGGTTTGCTTTGTTGCAATAGTATTTTATCGACGACCCATAATTGTGTTTTTTGGTAGATACTCCTCTAAAAAAATTTCCATTTTCAGGAAACCTTCTATCGCTTGAGTCATTAAAGGATGCTTTCAATGGTGTCACGTCCGTTGTATGTATTCCCTTAATCCTCTGTCTTACTTGATCTCAATCCACTGATACGTAGTAAAGACATATGTGTACACATGTTCTCTAACCACGTGATATATTGTCCTTCCCCTCCCCCTTCCAATTTTGTTCAGGATGTGCTTGTTTTATAGAATGAAAACTCTCCATCCCATTGTTCTTGTTTTATAGAATGAAAACTCTCCATCCCATTGTTCTTCATGCTTAGCTTTCATTACTGGATCAGGTTTGGATTGTTTTCCTAATAAAGTTTCTTGTCCTAGATATCCTGTGTTGGTGGGTTTGGCTCCAATTCTTACATGTATAAGATTAATGGGACTGCCAACATCAATGCAATTAGAGTTGCCGCTGAACAAGGTATATATTCATTTATGTTCTTTTTCTCCGTCAAGCTACTTCTTTTGCTTATTTATGGTTAAACAATTGGCGTTGATCCTGCAGGCGTGAAAAGATTTGTGTATATCTCTGCTGCTGATTTTGGTGTGGCAAATTACTTACTGCAGGGATATTATGAGGGAAAGGTGCCATGCTCAATGATAACTACGTATATGCTTTATTAAAGTTTACTTGTATGTTTGTCGCTAGTTTTTAACGACTGCTGGAAGAATTAGCATAATGAGTCTGCTTGTAATGCTTAACATTTCTAATTTATCTGACACAAAGTCCTTTACTGTATCTTGGTCAATCTAGAGAGCTGCAGAGACAGAGCTACTAACCAAATTCCCATATGGAGGTGAGGTTTCTTACTCTCATCATTTTTTTTCTTCAATTGATGGCTAAAATATGAGAAATTATTTGGTCATCGGTTACATCTTGTCTCAAATTTCAATCAATATCTTCTTAAACATTAAGTTACTATGTTCTTGAAACCAAGCGCTGTAGACTGAAGCTTTAGTTTCATGGTTTTTGTTTCTTACAATTGGGACGCTTCTATTCACAATTTACTTGCCCTTTTTCAGGAGTGATTTTGAGGCCTGGATTTATATATGGGACTCGAAGTGTTGGGAGTGTGAAGATACCTCTTGGTGTAATTGGTTCTCCACTTGAGATGGTAAAGTGTTAGTTCCTCGTGTATTCTGCATTGATGGCATGTTTACTTTCAAGGGAATAGGAATTGGAATCATTCCGATTCTTCACCTCCCTGCGTTTACTATATCATTGGTATTAAAATCGTTCCAATTCCCAACTTCCCCGATGTTTATTAACACATGAAATTGGAAAACGTGCACTTGTTATTTTTCCTTTGTTCTTGACAAAAATATTCTCAGATTAAGAAACCTGAAGGGATTAACTGATTCATATTCAAATATACGACTGCAGCTATTTCAAAACACGAGACCCCTGAGCCAGCTGCCACTTGTTGGGCCTCTCTTTACTCCTCCAGTGAATGTAACCTCTGTGGCAAATGTTGCCGTTAGAGCAGCTACTGATCCTGTCTTCCCTCCTGGGATTGTAGATGTCCAGGGTATCCAGCGTTATACCCAGAAGAAGTAGAGATGCATAGAGCCCCTTCCCTTTTTGTTTCGTTCATCAGTGCAGGCTGCAGAGTATGATGTTAAGCTGCCAAAATTTTTTCCATGAAGATCCTGGTTTTTCGCTGTTAGCCGAGAATCTTGATATGAAGATTTCATCGGTTTCTTTGTCTTCACATGTTGCAATGGTTAATAACGTGTTAAAAAGCACAGATTTACTTGTTCAATAATTGCTTCCCCAGCTGAACATGTTACGAGTTTGGCGTGAAGAGGATGACCGTTACTTTTCGGTCACTTGATTTATCATTGTATCTTGGTCCCTTGCAACCTGGGATTAAAATAGCAAACTTCTGTCCCTCGGATTTTTCTTATTTGAAGTGAAAATAAGAGCTCGTGTTTTTGTTTGAAAATGCTTTTAAAATATCTTCTTGTTATAAATTTGTTGAAATTGTCATTATAAGTAGACGCTTCCTGAAAAAGGCACTTGAGATTGAGAGTGCTTCACCTTTAGCGGGTTTGCTTTTTCTAGAACGAGTGTTTTTACGTTGCATACACTTATTAAGTTTTCTTGCTCAACGTGGTTAAAAGTCATTTTTCGGTTGACAGAACACTTGTAGATTTTACAGAAGCAGTGGCAAACATGCCCTAGAGAAGTGCTCATGCACAAAAGTGCTTTCTAGAAAAGTACTTTTAAACCGGCTTGGAAGTTGGAACACATCCTACTGGAGTACTAGTAACCAAAACGGGCAATTGGATGCGGAAATAGATGAACCCGACCCGGTTAAATAGTTTACTTGTATAAAAATAGGCCAATCAATGAACATCCTAGAGAAGACTGTTAACAGTCTGCACAGGCAGTCACAAAAGATCATATATTGGTATTGGAAAGAGAGAGAGGGAAAGAAGATGAACCAGAACCCAAATCAGAACCAGAACCAGCAACCGAGCGACGGCGGAAAGCACGAGGATGACGCCGCCCTCACCGACTTCCTCGCCTCCCTGATGGACTACACCCCCACCGTAAAATCCTACTTCCCAATCTCATTTTTTCCTGCAAATTCCGATCAAATGGAAATCAAAATCCTGACATTTTGTGATTTCAGATGCCCGACGAGCTCGTGGAGCATTACTTGGCGAAAAGCGGCTTCCAATGCCCCGACGTTCGATTGTAGGTACTTCTTTCGATTTCGAATTTTGGGAAGTTTTGCAATTTTCTCAGTTGAGATTTCAGTTTTCGTTAGGGTTAGCTGATATTGATAATTTGAGTTTGTCAAGTGTATATTGTGTATCTGTTCGAAAATTTCAAATTTCAAGTCCATTAGATACTCATGCTATGTGAATTTAGCTGTAGGTAGAGTCTGTAACTGGTGTGGGATTCACTCACTCATGGTTGTCCGTGATCGGTTCCTTCTTTTCGTTTGGGCTTCAGGAATTGTATCTATTTTACACATTCGTTTATTAGCCTTTGTTGCAATTAGCGGTTTCAAATTTGAGTTTCATGGTCGTCTATTTGATGATTGAAAGTTTGTGCTTTTTGACATAGATTGCATCACTGCAATCATTGATATAGAGCAGCTTTTGATTTAACTTTCTTTTGAGCTGAGAATGGCAATATGCTGCTAATTTTATTTATTTTTCTTGGATTTGTATTGAATGTAGTTCTTCGCATGTACTTGTATACTGAATTGGTTTTTGTTTTCTTTTCAGAATTAGGCTGGTAGCTGTCGCCACACAAAAGTTTGTTTCTGAGGTTGCAACTGATGCTCTTCAGTAAGTTGCTGAATTCCGTGGTTGTAATTGCACTCTTAGGTTTTTGGTCCAGAATTAATTTAGCTATATTCCTTGGTTGTTGCACTTGTAGTTAGCCAGCGTCTAAGGTATTACAATTGGGGAAGGTATTTACACGCTTATGCTTCTAAATAGGCAATGCAAAGCGAGGCAGGCTTCTATAGTCAAAGACAAAAGGGACAAACAACAAAAGGTACTCCAATCATTGTGCTCGTGGGATGTGTGCTTATGCTTATCTAGGTACGGGCGGTCTTAACTATAATCTTGAAACAGGATAAGCGTCTAATATTGACAATGGAAGACCTGTCAAGAGCATTGCGTGAGGTAAAAACTACGATCTTTCAAATTACTTGAGCTTGATAAACTACCTTTTCATGCACCTCAGTATGCCTCTGTCTATAAAAATTAACTGGAGAGCCTTTTGAACTTGCGAATGAGTTTTTGTTATATTCTATCCTATTACAGAAGCATGGGATTCATAGAATCTTTTATGTTGATACAGTCTTGTTGTCATTTTCAGAATTGCTAAATCTGGCTCGCTTGGCCCTAATTAGATTTTTAGGAGTTCATATCTTTAATTTATGCGTAATCCAAACTGATTATTTTTCACTTATTGTTTCTGTGTTAATTTTTCATTGAACTAAACTGCTCCTCTTGTAATTCTTAATTGAGCAGTATGGCGTTAATGTGAAGCACCAAGAATATTTTGCGGACTGCCCTTCGAATGGGATGGATCCTGCAACACGGGAAGAGTAATTTGCAATTAGATTTGTGTTATACCATTTACAGTCTGGTTGTATTAATAAATCTGAGGGGATTAGGCGATGCTCGATCACTCATTTCTTTTGCTTTGCGACTCTTTTCTTTTGCTTCGTGTACTTGCAATTTTTGAGGCGGAAGTTTTTCTCGATATCAAGTAGTTAACTTGTACATGTATGGATTTATTAGTAAAATGATTGCATCTCGTTTAGTTCATTGTCATGTGCTTCACATCATCTCTTGTCAAGTCTTTTCTTGTGATGTAAAACTATTGACAATTTGACAGAAGAATTGTGTTTACTTTGATTTGGTCAAGGTAGACGAAACTTACACCGGCTTTCCTTCCTTTCTTAACAAATTAAACATATTATCATGTGCAAAGAAATTGTTTGAAATGATTAATTAATCACGTATTTTATAGTAAAACTTTAGCCGGTCGGCCATCCTAACATTTTTCATGTAAAATTTCTTCCCCAGTAATAAGATCATCCAAGTTTGCAACTGCAAAGACACAAATTCAAGATGAAGTTTAGGAAACCAACCAACCTCATAATTTGTACCTTCTTCTTCCTGGTTTCTTTGAGTATGAATATTTCCTTTGCCATGCGGGTGAAGTCGCAGAACACAACAATCCCAGTGAATGTTGGTGTGGTTTTTGTTCAGCTGATTAATCAGCTGATGCGGGTGAAGTCGCAGAACACAACAATCCCAGATGCAGCTGATGCAGGTCTCTCTCGCTCTCTCTGGTTTCCCTTTATATAGTTTTTCGTTGAATATGACCATTTTTAAAGGAAGAGAAGCATTGAAATTACTTGATCTCGACACCATACTCTTTTTCTCTGTTTGTCAAATAGCTGTGGACCTGATCAAGAATCTACAAGAAACTGCAGGGTCGAAGTCTTCGATGCAAGCCAACGTTGTAATTGATGATCTTGGAGTTGGAGAATCTTCGTCAATTCTGGAATTCGAGATAGTGAATGTAACGAATGGTGATGCAGCAATAGCAATTGGATTCTGGACACCACGATGTGGACTTGCGAAAGGATTGAATTTAACTCCAAATCGAACAATGATTTCGTCGGTCAAGTTTTTCTTGGGGTAGATCATCTTTATTTTGAACCTTGTCGAATCTGTTTTATGAATGTAACGGAAAGAAAATTCAGATTTTCTGAAAAAATTGAAACTTTGGTATGTTAAATTTATTCTAGACAGGATTACGATGCTTTAGCCGCAGGCATGACAATTAGAGCAAACAGTTCTTTGTATGTGGATTTCACAATGCCATACACGGAATCAGGTGTGGCGATGGTGGTGCGAACGAAAGATTACACGAGCAAAAATGCATGGGTTTTCTTGAAGCCTCTTTCATGGGATCTCTGGCCGATTTGTCTTTGCTTTTTCATCTGGACTGGTTTCGCGGTTAGTGTTCTTGAACACCGCATTAATGAAGAGTTTCGTGGTCCTCCCTCCGATCAAGTTGGCACAAGATTTTCAGGCCCCATACTCATTGCTGGGGTGGCTTCGTCATTAGCTCTCATCATATCTGCAGCCTCCTTCTTTTACAGGTACGGGTACGTCTTAATGACAAGAGTCGCCTTCGTGTGGAGAAGAATTCGGGACATGTTTGGAACGAAGAATTCGGGTCTTGATGCCATCGAGTGTTTGCCAGCAGCACCTGCTAGCCAAGCCCCTCAAGCCATTCAAATCACGCAGATCTAGCCTCACCATTCCTTGGAAAACAAGGCATTTGAAATATAAGTTAGAATTTATAGTGGAAGAGGATGTATTGGTGAGAGTGGTATGTGTATCTAGTGAGAGAAATGTTAATTTTGATTTAGGAAACTCGTAAGTGTACTTTATTGTGGTAGATTTAGTTATGAAAACTTTGCTTTGTATGTGGGGTTGATTTTTTATTCTCCCGCCGTATTACTTGGTATGTCTACTCAACGAGATTTGACTTTATGTCCCTCTCTTTTTATTTTAATAAGATTATGGGGATGATCGGTGAACAATATCACCCATCCTCTAAAAAATATTTAAGTCAACTTTGCTCTCTAGTCCAATATGTTCAAGTTGTGTGCCTCTCTCTCCTCGTTGAACTTTCTTTTTGCTTGCCATTAGCGCTATTTAATCACTTCATTTGTAAGTGTATGATTTTAAGTTTGACTAGCTTGAATTGCTAACAATATTTTGTCATTGTATTAATTCAAAGAAAAAAAAAAAATCTTTCTTTACGATATTTCTAAATTTCTCTAGGCACTGATATTGGAACTTGGAAGTACCATTAATTATTATTATATATGCATTTCTGTGAGATCTAAGTATACTTAAACAACCATTAAGTAGGTAATTAAAGCAAGCTTGCACAATCACGGAAATAACTTGGAAGCTTTCGTGATTAAAACAAGCAACCAACTCTGCATAGAATCTTAGATAATAATGAAGATAGCGCATGTTAGGTAAATAACAATTTGTGGTTGAAGTATATTATACACAACCAGTTTGACCCGGTATTTCTATACACTATACAGTATTTTATTCGTAAGTTACGTATATTATATTTACTTTGATTCGGTCTTAATTCGTTCTTTGTTTGTTTAACAAATTATAATTTTGATCTACTCTAACAGTACGTTATGAATGGATTAAATATAATAAGAAACTGTTTGATATAATCAACCATGTAATTTATTCCACGAGTTTGCTTCTGTTAGAATCTGAGATATTATTCTGAAGCTATAGGCACATGGTCAGCAATCCTGCCTGTATAAAAATCCTTTATACTAATCACATTATCGAAGCTTGGTGATCGAAGATACGGACATGGAGTTGAAGAAATCAATCAACCTTGTTTGTTCTTTCTTCTTCCTTGTTTCTTTCAGCATTCAAATTTCCTTTGTCATTGGACAGAAGTCGCAGAATAGAACAATCCCAGTGAATGTTGGTGTAATTCTTGATGACCCTGATTCGGTGAGGGGAAAGATTCGGTTGAGCTGCATTGAAATGGCGCTCTCGGACTTTTATTCCTCTCACAGTTCCTCTAGAACTAGACTGGTCTTGAGCATTAGGGACTCTAGAAAAGACGTTGTCGATGCAGCTGCTGCAGGTCTCTCCCTTTTTCTCCTTTTCGGTTTCATTTTGAGTCCCAACCTATTCTTTTATTCAATGAGACTGCTTGAGTCTGCATTCTAATTGCGTCCTGTTTTCATTTTCTCTTTTGTTACCACAGCTTTAGACCTGATAAAGAATCTTCACGTGCAAGCAATCATTGGTCCTACATCATCAATGCAAGCAGACTTTGCAATTGATCTCGGAGACAAAGCCAAAGTTCCCATAATCTCATTTTTGGCAACAAATCCTTCCCTCACTTCCCTTCAGGGTTCATACTTTTTCCGAGCAGCGCAAAATGATGCCTCTCAAGTGAAAGCCATAACTGCTATCATCCAAGCCTTTGGATGGAGAGAAGTGGTGCCCATCTATGTAGACAATGAGTTTGGTGAGGGAATATTACCGTCCTTGGTTGATGCCTTAGACGAAGTTCAAGCTCGTGTGCCCTACCGGAGTGCCATACCTTCAATGGCCACTGATGACCAACTTGCCGAAGAGCTTTACAAGTTAATGATAAAGCAAACCAGGGTCTTCATCGTGCACATGTCACCCTCTCTTGGATCTCTTCTTTTCACCAAGGCACAAGAGATCGGTATGATGAATGAAAGCTATGTTTGGATCATGACCAATGGCCTAACAAATCATGTAAGTTCACTAAATTCTTCAATCATCAAGTCAATGCAAGGTGTGTTGGGTGTGAGAACTTATGTACCGAAAACAGAAGAGCTTATCGATTTTAGAGTTCGATGGAAGAGGCAATTCCAACAGAAAAATCCATCTTTGGTTGATGTCGAATTGGATGTTTTTTCAATTTGGGCTTATGATGCTGCTTTTGCATTAGCCATGGCAGTTGAAAATGTTGGGACTAGAAACTTTGGCTTTGTAAAGACGAATGCTTCCATCAACTCATCCTCAACAGATCTTATAACTTTCGGGGTCTCTCAAAATGGTCCAAAACTTTTTGAATCCTTATCAAGTTCTCACTTTAAAGGCCTTGCAGGAGATTTCAGTTTTGTCAATGGGGAATTACAGTCTTCAGTGTTTGAAATAGTCAATGTGAATGGTAATGGAGCAAGAGAAATTGGTTTTTGGACACCAGAAAGTGGACTCATGAAAAAATTCATAAACCCCACAAACACAAAGAGTGTTACATATTCAACTTCTAGATCCAACATGGGATCCATCATATGGCCTGGAGATTCTACCTCTGTTCCAAAAGGATGGGAGATCCCCACGAACGACAGAAAATTGAGAGTGGGAGTTCCGGTGAAGATTGGTTCTCCGGAGTTTGTTAAGGTGGTACGTGATCCTAGTACTAACACAACAGATGTTTCTGGTTACTGCATTGACGTCTTTAATGCTGTCATGGAAAAATTACCATATGCTGTTATTTATGACTTCATTCCCTTTGCAAAACCTGATGGTACAACTGCTGGCACTTACAATGATTTAGTCGACCAAGTTTATCTCGGGGTAAAATCATCTTAACCTCATTTAATAGTTTTTTATGATTAAAATGCAGCACAGTTCAACGTAATTCTGTTGGTATGTTTGATTTGTTTCACAGAACTACGACGCTTTGGCTGCAGCCACGACAATTAGAGCAAACAGGTCTTTGTATGTGGATTTCACATTGCCATATACGGAATCAGGTGTAGTAATGGTGGTGCGAACGAAAGATTACAAGAGCCAAAATGAATGGGTTTTCTTGAAGCCTTTGACATGGGATCTCTGGCTTACAAGTTCTTCTTTTTTCGTTTTCATTGGTTCGGTGATATGGGTTCTCGAACACCGCATTAACGAAGATTTTCGTGGCCCTCCCTCACATCAAGTCGGCACAAGCTTGTGGTTCTCCTTCTCAACCATGGTTTTTGCACATCGTAAGTAGAAGTGCCGTAAGCAGTAAGCATGTTGAAATACTACAAGCTGTTGTTTCTACATATTTTTTACCTCAATTAATTTACGTGCAGGGGAGATAGTGGTTAGTAACTTGGCTAGGTTTGTGGTGATAGTATGGCTATTTGTAGTGCTAATCCTTACTCAAAGTTACACGGCTAGCCTGACTTCAATGTTAACCATCCAAAAACTCCAGCCAACCTTTTCTGATCTGAACGAGCTTATAAACAAGAAGGAGAGTGTGGGATATACGAATGGCTCATTCGTCTACGAACTTTTGCTAGATAGAGGTTTTGATAAACAGAAGATTAAAGCCTATACATCTCCAGAAGAATGTGACGAACTTTTGACGAAAGGGGCTGCAAAAGGTGGCATTGCTGCCGCTATTGATGAAACCCCAAACTTGAGGCTTTTTCTCGCAAAATATTGCTCCAAATACACCATCGTTGGGCCAATATTTAAGACATCAGGCTTTGCCTTTGTAAGTCCTTAATTCCTTTCTTTCTCACACACATGGACAGAAACACAATCGTGAGTCCTATATATGTTTCTTGAGTAATGCTCAATGATCCAAATTCACAAATTGACAACATAAGTTTATGTTGTCGCACAGTTTCTTAAGAGACAACATTCCTCATACGTCCATGTATGTGTCTACCTCATACGTCTTTTGTGTATGTATCTAGGTTTTCCCCAAAGGTTCGAATCTTGTACCCGATGTTTCAAAGGCGATTCTGAACCTGACAGAGGGAGACGAGATGAAAGAAATCGAGATCAAATGGTTCGGGAAACAAGCCACTTGTATAGACTCTCAGTTCTCCAATCAATCCAACAGGCTTGGCCTTAATAGCTTTTGGGGCCTCTTACTCATCGCTGGGCTGGCTTCATCATTAGCTCTTGTCGTATCTGCAGTCTCCTTCCTGTATGTGCACAGGCAAACCCTAATGACAAGAGATACCTCTGTATGGAAAAGAATTCGGGTCATATTTAGAACCTTCGTCCAAAAAGATCTCACTTCCCATACTTTTCGAAACCAGAATGTGGGGAATGCGGAGTCCTCAGCAGCCTTCAGCACCGGCCAGCCGAGCCCGTTTAGCCTCTCAAATCACACGGGTCCAGTCTCACCTTTCTTCAGTGAATTAGGAACTCCTGTTGCTGTTGGTCAAGAATCTCCAGCATGTTTAATGCCACCTGCATGTTGATGAGCTTGATCTTCGTAACCCACATATATTACTACTATTCAAACATCTGTTTGACATTCAGTAGTTTTGGTGTCATTTGAATCTCTAGTTTCTAATGAAAGCTTTCTTAAATTATACATCACAAGATTTTGACTTAATACAGGTTTTTACATGCCCTTTCTCATAGACTGAATTATATGTTTCTAAATAGGAGAGGGAGTGTACAGAAGGAGAAAAAATGTCGTGCAAAAATTACCTTTTTAGACTGAATTATACGATATATAGGGTTAGGATTGGGAATATGCGCTTTTGACACTCGTTTTTTTGTGGGGTTCTCTCTATAATATATTTCAACAATCCAAATCATTTGTCTTTTAGGTCTCTCCTAAAAAATCATGTCTACCAAAAATCATTCAAATCTAAAATCATATCACCGTTGAATTAAATTTAGTGGTTCTTTGTAACACAGTATTAGTCCATTTTCTTTACTCAAATCTTAATGAATTTTGGATTTGGCAAACTTTTTGTAAGAATGATGTACTAACATATGGGCGGATATCATTGAAATACATTACGAAATGAGCCTTATAAAATGGGTGCTAATATGTGTGTCCCCGGATCCTAACCCAAACATTCTTAACAACTAGTAATACTTGCTAAGTAACTATAGCACAAAATCTCATATCATAAAACATTGGTGACCTTATTGTTGTCTGTAAAAATTTCTCTTGAGCTTTAATGGCATACAACGGTCGCACAGCACACCCGATGAACTCTTCCACTTTATCCATCCAGCTTATATTCTACTGTTGAGATCTCTATTCAATTCTCCGTTCCTTTGCAAGGTAGATCCAAGATAACGAAACCATTCACTCTTGGTACTTTCTAATCTTCAATCAGATCAATCCTCACCCCTATCTCATTTAGACCCCCTTTCCCATTGAATTTGTATTCCATATATACACTATGTCTTTGGCCTACTTCGACGAAGACCTTTTGACCTAAACGTATAATGTATAATATGTATAAGAACAACACAAAATAAATTAAGGATGGTTAGGTACTGAACTATAGTTTATCATGTCGAGATGATGGTATCTTATTTTTATGCAGTAGGTAAATGTGAAATGAAAGTCCCTGCATGAGAAGATTCAAAACTCCAAAGACTCCAGACAGAACAAAATTAGTTAATTAGGTATTTCTTCGCTTAAGGTAACTATTAAGGATTACTAAAAAATCTTACTATGAATTAACAATGTATACGAAACTAGTTATTGACTTTGTGTGTGCCACACACAGCTCTGTGAAAATTCCATGTAACAAGAGTCTTTGGGTCTTCTACGATTATAACTGACATATAGTATATAATACATACATTAATGTATTGTCTATATTACATAGTTGACAAGTGACAACACTTTGTATATTGTCCCTCCTACTCACTGCTGTATTGTCTTTTTCATGTAAGTAAATGCATAGATGGCAATTATATATATATATATATATATATATATATATATATATATATAAACACACACACACACACACACACACATATATATATATATATATTAGTAATTTAAGAGAATACGAATGATTCAATGATATCGACTTATCAAATACGTTTCGAAAAATAAAGAACAGGCATCCCTTTCATAGCCACGCTACATTTATATGTATAGACTTTTGACCACCAATAGAGATGACGAGACTCACATGTTTGAGAGATTCTTCAGTGTGATTGTCACATAAAGTGGTACACCACGTGTCTCTATATAAATGATGAGATATGTGTGTTAAAATGTTAATAACTTAAAAATTAAAAATTTCCATCATTTACATAAAAACACGTGATGTACCATCTGTATTTCTGTCACAACTAAAAATTTCTCCACATGTTTATTAGTTCTAGAAAAAATTGAATGCACATTAGATGATTGGTTAAAATGATAAAAATACTAAGAGTATAGTCCATTGCAACAATGTTGCTATAGATTTGATTAATTAAATAAACTCACAGTCTGAACTTTCACAAGAATTATTGATAAATTACTAGAAAGACTATGAATACCTGAAAGCAATCAAATGATTTTAAACCTTTTTAGATGTAGAGTCAGATTCTAAAACTTTGATTCTGCATTGAAATACTACGTACACACATTTTTCTCAACTGCTAAATTCGCAATAAAAGAAAAAAAAAAAAACTCTTAAACCAATTTTTGAAAGTGTTCAAATCCATCTCTAAATGTTTGAATGGGGTGCTTTTTGCTAATTTATTTATACCAGTTGATTACACTCCAAAAATGTAGCCAACTTGTTTAATTTAAAGTTTTAAAAGTACGTGGGAGTTTTGTAAATTATCTTATTGCTAATCTCAGATTTAATGAAATCAAATTGGAGGTAGCCATATTTTGGTTGTGCCACAATGGAGCTAGACTTTATTGTCTAAAGTATTGAGGAAGTTTTTTTAAATTTTTTTTTTTATGAATGGTAGCTTAAACAGCTTCCTGACATATATTTCTTGCGGGAGAGACGTGGTTCTCCAATACAATTAATTGTGATTGTGAAAAATTGCTCGAACAAATAATGAGGCCTATGATTTGCATGGAAAAAAAAGTTTTGAGACTAACATTTGATGCATTGAGGGGATGGAGAATTAAGCTTACGTGTTGAATAGTTAGTGATGACAACCAATCTATTTTGAGCAGTGCTACACTTATCATTTATTTTTACCTTTGTTTGTATGAAGTCTTTCCAATTTACCACGAATTGGGATAACAGTAGATTGAAAAGACTTTTTTTTCTCTCTAAAAGAAGTGAGGCCCGCCAACACATATGAATCATATCTCTATTAAAGACATGATACAAATAAATAGTAAGAATGTTATTTTTGATCTATTTTATTGAAGATCCCATGATGTATAGGTTCAAGGGAAAAACAAGTCATTGATTAATTCATGCTAGTACTATTCGATTAATGCTCTATGGTGATCGTAGAGAATAGTACATGACCGCAATTAAGTTGTAACAAGTTGTGACGATGAGTTTATGTTCCTAATTAATCCATAGCCTATGTTAGTGTGGAATTGAGACCGCTTCCCACATAAGTTCTAGGCTTAACTTCCTATGAAGCTACATGAACTAATAAAAAATAAAAAATTCTGACTTAAATTGTGGCTTGCATAAACTTGACTTTGCACTGCATTTGTTTAGTATTTACCCCCCACAATGTTGGGAAAGTTCTTGAGTTTGAATCTTCCTCCCAACGTTCCAAACAAAAATTCTCATTTAATCATGCAAAGTTTTTCATTTCGTGGACTTCAGTCTTCTTAGCTAGAAGCATAAATTATTAATTTGATAATTAATACCAGGAATTCATATGTGAAGTTCTAATACAAACTTGTCAGGCGTATGCTTGTTTTTTGGGCCAAGAATAAATAATTTTTTTGGAGAATTTTGGTGTATGAGAGAATTTTATTGATATAGTAAAAAAAAAATTACACTTAGTCGGCAGAACATAAACCTTACTTCTCATAAAGTAAAAAAATCAAAATACAGGAAAAGAGGGGGGTTATAAAACTTACCATTCTTGAAAAGAAAAATACAAGAAAAGAAAGGGGATATAAACCTTATCCCTTTTGAAAATAAAAATACAAGTAATAGAGGGAGATATAGTGCCAATCCCATCTAAAATAAAGCTTAAAAGATTACCTGCAATATGCAAAACAAAAAGAAAAACCCAAAAGGATTGGGTCAAGAATATATGTTACGTCCATGAACTTTGAATCAAGTGGTGGATTAATTAGACTTAAGAAAGACTTAAGTTTATACCTTTTTGGCTTCATTTGCAATGCACCTTCGATACTCTCGACCATACACATGATGACAAGATATTGGTGGGTGTATTAATTCTAGATGTCCCTTCAATAAACATAGGGTAATGTTAGAGAGACTAAATTTGTAGAGAAAATTTACAAACTATAAACATATAATTCAATTAGTTGATTAATCTTTCAAAATCCATATACATAACCATTATTTAATTGTTCGACAAAAAAACCATTATTTAATTAATCTTTCAAATCGAAGATCGTAATTATCCAAATGTATAAAAAAAATTTGATGGTTCATAATATATTCATGATCAATCATCGATTTTTTTATATACATTTGGACGACTATCTTTGATTGAATGATTTTTTTTTTCTTAGAGATAATCTTCAAATAAAAATTAAAAAAAATGAACAATTATGATTATAGAGTTTATAATGATAAACATACGTTATTTGTAAAAGATAAAATATTTGCATTTCTAATGTAAGGAACATCGAAAAGTATTACGTAAAAATGTGATTAGTCTTTTTTAATTCTTTTAAATGATTCTGAATGGTTACATTGAGCAGCTTAATAAATTGATCTGTACGTACACGGAATGGGTCCTAGCGGGGAGACTGCCTTTTTTTTTTTTTTTTTTGAAAACAGCGGGAGACTGACCGAGTCCTTTTGAGTTTTTAATTTTTTACTTTTCCAGGGACTTTTCTTACCTTGCCTACTGCCTATAAGAATACCGTGATCTCCACTCCTATTATGTGCCTTGCAAATAAGGAAAGAATTCAAATTAACATAACCATGATCAAGAAGAACCGTAGCAGTATCCTCGTTCTTTTTATCTCTTTCTGCTTTCTCTTCCCCCTGTCATGGAGTTTCAATATGGCGGTCATGGCAGCTGCGGAAAACACAACGATCCCAGTGAATGTGGGTGTTGTTGTTGACCTCAATCAAACCAGTCAGAGAGGGGAGATGTATTTAAGTTGCATCCAAATGGCCCTCGAGGACTTCTATGCATCTCATGCTCACTTCAAAACTAGGCTCGTTTTGAACACTAGGAACTCCAAACAAACTGTTGTTGGTGCAGCTTCTGCAGGTTCTCTCTAAATCTCTCTCTCTCTCTCTCTCTCTCTCTAAACCATGCATTATAAACATCATCTGCTATACTGAATGAAGCCTTTAGATGCATCGATCCCCTGTTATATATGATTTGTTTAATTAATTAATTGTTCTTATATATGCATGTTAATTAATATTTTACCCCAAAAAATTCATGAAATATTACTTAGGATAATACAATTCACACATCCATTTTTATCTTCGCACATATTTGTTAATTTTTGGTTATTGATATTTTTCTATTTATTCGATTTGATGGTCCAAAAATGAGAAGAGTGTGTGAGAAGTAAAAATAGATGTGTAAATAGCACTACTTATACTTAAGGTGTTTCTCATCAAGTCATCTATAACTCTATGTGCAAGTGGGCTTAACTTGTACAAATTGCAAACCCTGCAATTGTCGATCTCACATTTTTCATATGGATAGTGTTATCCATACACCTATTTTTACTTCTCATACACTTTTCTTAATTTTTTACTATCGGATCGGATAAATTGAAAAAAAATTCATGGTAAAAAAATGAACAAGAATATGTGAAGGGTAAAAATGAGTTGTAAATATCACTGTCTGTTTATATAATACAAAGATTGTGACATTGCAACCAAAAAGAAAGGAACTAAGAACTATTTTTTTATTCTATTTGAAGAGCAACATAGAAATTCCATTAAATCAAAATAGGCTGATTACAAGTCAAAACATAGAGAGAGGACAACAGGCCAGCCCCGCACACAGACAATCAACCATTACATTCTACCACATAGAGGTCAGACATCAGGTCTGGCCGTTCCTTGAACCAAGACCAAAGACCATCACAATCCTTTTTTGAGGGTCGAAGTTGCCTCCAATTCCTTTTCTGAAAGACCTATAGTTGGTTTTGCTTTATTAAATTGTTAATATTTTAAGTTTTTGGATCTAAACAAAAATAATCTCGTCTTTATAGAACTCGTTTGGATATACTTTTGAAATGACTGAAAGAGTTTTTGATGAAAATATTTTTAGAACCAATTCTTAGTAAAAATGAAGTAAATTTTGGAAAAGCACTCAAAGTGTTTTTGGAACAAAAAAATATTTTTTCTAAAAGCGTTTTCAGTAATTTTAAAAACACATCCAAACGAGTCAATATGCATTGAGCCTTATAGGTCCTCAAAATAAGGACCTTAGGAGAGCAGGACTAAAAATAATTCTCTTAATAAGTTTAAGAAATCCTCCCTTTTTTATTTTGTTTTCCCCACCCTATGAAAGTTAAGATTTATGTCGCCCTGATTTGAAATAACTTCTTTTTTTCTCTTAAAAGGGGCATTTAGATTTTGGCTCAAAAAGTCAACATACTATATATTAGGTTAAGCTCAGTCACGTGTTACTCTTTCTTCCATCTTTTTTATTGTATTTTTTAATTTTGAATATTTAAAAAATTGGTTTATTTTTAATCTACTTAATATCTTCTAACAAAAAACTAATATACTAACATAAATCCACTTACAGAATATACGACCTAACTCAAGGATCAAATACACGAATGGATAATATACCTATCGTGAGTTATGAAACCCAACTAAAAGGTACATAAAGTATAATATACCTACAAGCAAGACACATTAATATGTGATACATGTTGACTATAAAAAAATAATAATGTCATATATGTAGATAAATAAAATTAACTTGTGATATAGGTTGATTTTAAAAATGAAAAATAAAATATATGAACGTGGTTTAGAGGAGGAAGAGGAAGAATAAACAACAAAAAGAAAAAAAATAAGAAGAAATAATTAAAGATTTAATTAAGGAGAGATTTAATTCCTATAGTAAATTTTATCATTAAAGGGATAATTATTGATAATTAAATAATCCTAAACTCAAACGATCAAACCCATTTTAATAAAATAAACTATTCTTAATATTGGTTCAAAAACTGAATTCATATCAAGTTTTCACTTCTTTTTAAATTCCGTGGTACAGCCAAGCTTTCTAAAAAAGTTTAATATAATCAAATGAATCAATCCTAACTTCCACTTTTTTTTTTGTTGGGACATAGCCCTAGATCTGATAAACAATTTAGAAGTGCAAGCAATCCTTGGCCCAGTGACATCAATGCAGGCAAGCTTCGTTGCTAATCTTGGAGACCGAGCTAATGTGCCCATTGTATCATTTTCTGCAACAAGCCCTTCTCTTACTTCACTCCAAAGCTCTTACTTCTTCCGAATTGCACAAACCGACTCTCACCAAGTGCAAGCCATAAGTGCCATTGTTAAAAATTTCGCCTGGAGACAAGTTGTGCCAATTTACGTAGACAATACGTACGGAGAAGGAATCATACCCCTTTTAACTGATGCATTACATGAGGTTGATGCTCATGTCCCTCATCGGTGTGTCATTCCCCCATCAGCCACTGATGAACAAATTGGCAGCGAGCTTTACAAGTTGATGACAATGCAAACTAGAGTCTTCATCGTGCACATGTTGCCCAAACACTTCTCTAAGCTATTTGCCAAGGCAAAAGAAATTGGAATGATGAGTAAAGGCTACGTTTGGATTGTGACCAACGGAGTAGCAAATCGTTTATGGTCTATGCATCCAGTCATCCTAAATTCAATGCAAGGAGTCTTAGGAGTTGAAACTTATGTTCAGAGAACAAAGGAGCTCCAACAGTTCGAAATGCGGTGGAAAAAGCAATTCCAACAAGACAATCCAGCCATCATGGAAGTTGATGTAGATGTGTTTGGACTTTGGGCTTATGATGCCACTTTTGCTCTAGCTTTGGCAGTTGAAGAAGTTGGAATTAATGCAAGCTTGGGATTGCGAAAGAGGAATTCATCCTTCAATTCGACAGATCTTAATACTTTCAAGGTCTCTCAATATGGATCAAAACTTGCCCAAGCCTTATCTAGTACTTCATTCAAAGGCATAGCTGGTGACTTCAGTCTTAAAGATGGGCAACTTCAATCATCAACCTTTAAGATAGTTAATTTAAATCGTTATAAGGTAAGAACAATAGCATTTTGGACACCGGAAAGTGGAATGGTGAAAACATTGAATTCAAAAAACACTAGTACACCTTCAATTTCGAGGATGTTTAATTTTGGAGATAAGATTATATGGCCAGGAGATTCTCTCTTTGTTCCAAGGGGATGGGAGATCCCAATAAAAGGCAAGAAGTTGAGGATTGGAGTACCTGTGAAGTTTGCTTTTACTGAGTTTGTTACGGTAACCAAGGATTCTAGCACTAATAAAACAGATATCACTGGGTTTAGTATCGATGTCTTTAGGGCTGCAGTGGAACTGTTACCTTACCCCCTTCCTTTCGAGCTCATTCCCTTTGCAAAGCCGGATGACACCAGTGCTGGCACTTACAACGATTTGGTCCGTCAAGTATATCTTCAGGTAAATTTGATATAAAAATAACCAATTAGTCAATTAGTTACGCACTGTGCCCATACATTTCTCTGATTTAATATGTTTGCTTGACAGAAATTTGATGCTGTGGTGGGAGATATAACAATTAGAGCAAATAGATCTTTATATGTGGACTTTACAATGCCATATACAGAATCCGGCGTAGTCATGGTTGTGCCAATCACCGACACCAGGAGCAAAAGTGCATGGGTTTTTTTAAAGCCTCTGACATGGGACCTATGGCTTACAACTTTTTGTTTCTTCATCTTCATTGGCTTTGTAATTTGGGTGCTTGAACATCGAATTAACGAAGATTTTCGGGGTCCTCCCTCACACCAAGTTGGCACAAGCTTTTTCTTCTCTTTCTCAACCATGGTCTTTTCAAATAGTAACTATATTCATATCACCTCTCCCAAATTTCGAGTAAAGATTTCATAATATTTGGACTGCGCTTGATTTTTCTTCCTTCAAGGTGTGCCTATATTGACACTTGAATTTGTTATTCACTATTATAGGGGAGAGAGTGGTTAGCAACTTGGGTAGATTCTTGATGGTTATATGGGTATTTGTTGTGCTAGTTTTGACACAAAGCTACACAGCTAATCTAGCATCACTACTAACGGCTGAGCAGGTGCGGCCAACCGTCACGGATATAAAGGATCTTCTAAGGAATGGGGACAATGTCGGCTACATGAAGAATTCTTTCGTCTATGAACTTTTGAAACAAGTCGGTTTTGATGAGTCCAAGCTTAAGGCTATGAAATCCACGGAAGATTGTGCTGAGGCTCTTTCCAAAGGGACCAAAAGTGGTGGCATTACTGCTTTTGTTAATGAAACCCCAAACATGAAGCTTTTTCTTGCAAAATATTGTTCAAAATATACCATGATTGGTCCTATCTTCAAAACGGATGGTTTTGCCTTTGTAAGATGATTTTTTGCCTAAATATATAACATATACCTATGTATATATTAGGATAGTGATTTTGCATTTTCTCATGCTCTACTCCGTTACAACAGATGCCAGCAAAAGATGATGACTTTTTCGAGGTGTCTTTGCAGGTGTTTCCATAGCATTCTCCTCTTGTGCCTGATATTTCACGGGCGATCCTAAACGTGACAGAAGGAGAAAAGATGAAGAAAATTGAAAGAAAATGGTTCGCCCAAGAAATCGATTGTGAAGATAACTCCAGCACTTCAAGTTTTTCAAGCGGCAGTCTTGGCCTTGAAAGCTTTTGGGGCCTATTCCTCATTGTCGGGTTGACGTCAATTCTCGCGCTAGTCATCTTTGTAGCTTCATTCCTTTATAATCATAGGCATATATTGGAGCACCCCAATTCAAGAGCTTCAAGATGGAGAAGGATTCGAGCCATGATTAGAATTTTCAACGAAAAAGACCTCAACTCCCACAAAAGCAGTCAACAACGAGATGGAATTGCTCGTGGTGGAGATGAAGTTAAGGCATCACCTGATAGCAACTGGCTGGAAGGTTCATTCAGCAATTTGAACCACACAGACGAGGATTTGGGATTGTATGAAGGGCAACAAACTCCATCGACTACTGGTTATTCGTCTCCGGAGATGGTTCCAACAATTCAGCTTGCTATCCTCAATGAAGAAAACAAAAAGTATTAAGTGGTGAAGAAAAAGAAATAGAAAACATTGTGGCCTTGTCAAATGCCAACTTGTCAATGTTTTTCGTTGCAACTTGAATACATTATCTGAGCATAGCATGGAAAGTGTAGATTCTTCTTTTACTTGTATTAATCTATACATTATTCATAATTAATACCCAGTTGAGAGCTTTCGGTGTACATTTCCTGATTGTTCTCTCCAATCTATCATTTTTTATATAAACGAAGATTCATTTTTACTCGATTCCATCAATTTCTGACCAAGCTTGAATAATATCAAACATGGCCAAAAATGCTAGCTGCACCGCCGTTGTTATCAATTGTGGGTTTATCAAATCCTTCATGGCTTAGACTGCATGAAGAATTAGAAACTAAAAGATGAATATATGCTGTAAATCATCATATAAATATAACTGCATTTAAAAAAAGAAGAAGGGAATGAAAAAATGGAATTCTATTTCAGCAGTATGTAACTGCATGAAATGTTACTTTGAATGCAGACTCAATCAATTTCCCCAAAGTCATTGTTTAACTGAAAATCAATACCAAACCCATAAATACAACCATTGAATTTGGCAAAACCCAAAAACAAAATACAAAAATTTACTCATATAATCACAGAAAGACATGAAATTTGAGCACCCATTTGGCCAAGTTAAAGGATAAAGGCACTCACATCATCACAGTACTCTTTGGGAAGATCTTCTAATACTGGTTCTTCCTTTTTCTTGCTCTTCCTCAGAACTGCCATAAAAAAACCCAGAGAAGCACACAAATTCAGAAAAGAAAAGGTCCAAAACTGCCATAAAAAATCCAGAAAGCATACAAATTTATTAGAAAGATAAGTTCAAATTACAAAAACCAACTGATGTGAGTGAGTAGTGAGAGGTTGTGGTAGGCACCTGAAACATGTTTTGGTTTCAATTGAGAGGGCCAGAGCCTTGCATGCGAGGAAGATGACGATAGGATTCCAGAGACAGAGAAAGGAGGAGTAAGACGACAAAGGCGAGAGAAGGGAGACGGCGGCAAGAAGAGGATAGGACGGAGGCGAGACCGTCTGTGGTGTGACACACAGTGGGTTTCACAGCTATTAATCAAAATACGCAACATGAAAGCCTGTTTGATCATTGTGCCAGAGTTTTTGCTTGTCTGCAAAATTGGCAAAATTGCCACACAGGTTCACAACTCGTCGTCTTCCCCTTATCAATGGCTCCTTTAAATATCCAAATGATCAAGGTCGATCGTGCTCGCAGAATACTTGATGAGCTCCTTTTAGTAATCCACCTAAAACAAATAAGCACAATATCTATGTAAACTGGCATTTCACTCAATTATACATTAGTTATGGCATCTTTGGAACTAAATGACTTCAACCTTAATATCCTATAAGCAGTATGTTTCTATATGTTAAATCCTGTTATGATAACAGGTAAATATAGATGATACAAAAGTAATTTAGTTCCATCATGCATGTTTTTGCACTATTTAGTAAAGAACTCGGCCGGACTCGATTCTGAACAACATTCACAATTTCATATAGAATTTCAATAGCCAGAGACTTTAGTGTAAATTACAATAAAATTTCACAAAGAAAGCAAATTGTAATATAAGTCTGATCTACAATTCGGATTTACCTGGCTATGGTAATCTATGTTTCCATCGGAAATTTTGCATGCATTTACATCTGGTGAAAAAAATAATACATCATTAGTTGGCAGGAAGGAACTTTGATAAGTGGATAAAGAAGCAAGATTGAATATAAGTTTCGTGTACCCTGAAGTTGTTTGTTCTTGCTACAGAAAGACTCGCATCCGTTGCAGCCGTTTCTATTTCTCATCCTAAATTAAATTAACAGTTCAACATTATTTGTTATAAGCTAAAAAAGTAGGATTAGTTATTTCAGTAAATCTATTTCTTGTAAACTTGCCTGTTCATTGAACATACCTGACAAATCGAGATCATTTGACATGGCTATCAATTGGAATGCATTCATAAAACTCGAGGATTTGGGAATTATTGTCTCCGCCACATTTTCCTGCAATGAAAATAACAATTGTAACAAAAATCAGATATTTGGATCGAAGGTAGGATTCTAGCATTTTCTCCGTGTGACAATCATGCAGAGCTTTTACCTCAATTGAATCAAATCCAACACCAAATCACTCAGAACATTGAACGCAAAAATCAACAAAATTTCACCATTTTAAATTATAATTCATTTCATATTCTTTAATCCACTAAAAAGCAAAAAAATTAAAATTAAATTAAAAGTGAACCGGGTGGTCGTGGGTGCCGCCGCCGATGAAGAGGTCGAAGGGATTGCTTTTAGCTTTTTCGTTGAAAAGCTGGCTTTCTTCTTTTCCTTGCGAATCGGATTCTATTATGTGTAGGTCTTCTTCTTTTTGTTCCTTCAAAACTTTTTTCAGCATTCGCCTTAGGAGAGGGGAAATGGTTCAGAGCGAGGTGTCTCCATTACTGCGACCCTGTCCATTGAACTTGCTGCAGTTGCTTTTAAGCTTCTCCCTCCCTCCCTCCTCTCTGCAAGTCGCATGCCTTCCCCTCACCAAACCCCTCTCTCCTTCCCTCCCCCTCCCTCCTTCCCTCCCTCTCCTCCTCTCTACAAGCAGCATGCCTTCCCACCAAATCCCACACTGAGCCATCGATCCCACCGAATGCAACCCTAACTGACAACAATGCCCACCCAACTTTTACCCCCAACCGTGCGATGTTAACCCTAGACGGGCATTCCCGTCATTCAAACCAATGGCATCTTCAGAAAAAGCTAAAAGCATTCGAGTGGCAATCTTGTAAATAAACTGAAATGTGGTTCAAAACACTGTTCATTTGTACAATGTGATTCTCCCACTTCTTTTAGACTAAAGGGGTGTAGTCAAATTAGGATTTTACATGATTTTAATGGACTTTAAAATTAAAGGATAGTCAATTAAGATTTTAGAAAAAGATTTTAAAAGACTTTGAAATCATGTTATAGTCAAATTAAGATTTAAGAAGATTTTAAAAATACATTCAAATCCAAAGGTACTCAAGTGAGATTTAAAAAACATTTTTAGAATGATTCTAAATCTATGGGTATTCAAAAAATAAAGATTTGATAGTATTTCATGAAGAAGTGGATTTCGTTGAATTTGAAAGCTTGAAGTATATATAGCCCACACCAAATATAATCCCACCTCAACCCCTGATTTCTTTCAAGCTTATGTTCCATTCTCTCTCTTCGGCCATCACTTCTCAGCCATAAGTAGTAGGAGAACTACTTCACTGGTCCATATACTGGTGAATCAATACTCACTCGCACACCTTTGACCCTTTCCACTATTGTTCTTTATATTTGTATGCCTCGATTTGATAAAGGGTCGGTTAAAGTCATTGAATCTGCCATGGAAGTGGCAAGTTTGTCAATAGAGTTGCAGATTGACTTGAGCTACAGAAATATACCATTTCAAATCAAACCCAGAAGTTTGATTACCAATCCAATCTGCAAAGTAAGACCAAAATTGAAAACCCACCTTCTATAATGTAAGAACATATCGACCCACTGGTAAAAAAATCAAAACCAAAGAAGAAGAATTTGATTTGCACCTGAAAATCCAATTGAATAACCCATCCATGCTCCGAATTGAATTTGAATAAAAAACAATCATTCTTCAGGTAGACAGAAAATCGATAAGACAATTAAAAAGTGTGAATTGGGTTGACAGGCCGGCTTGAAAAGGAAGCAGCTGCACAATCATGTTTTAGGGCATGGAGGGAGAAAATGGTTTTTCTTTTGCTATTTGAAAAAATAAATAAAAAAAACCTAATAAAGATAAATGAAAAGAAAAGACTATGCAAATTCATCAAAATTTACAAATAAAATCCATACAAATCCACAAAAATCTATAATATAAATCCATATAAATCTGTCAAAATCCATATAGAACTGTTAGTACATTAAAATCCTTTGAAATCTATCACTTAATCAATTAAAATCTTCTGAAATCCAAATTGACTACACCCCTAAAGTAATGGTTTACGTCTGCTTTCTTGGCAATGGCACAGGAAACCAAGACTATCCCAGTAAATGTGGGTGTTGTCGTTGACTCGAATAGCAGATTTGGGAAGATGGCACTGAGCTGCATCAGCATGGCCCTCTCCGACTTCTATGCCTCGCACCCTAGCTACAAGACAAGGCTTGTTCTGCACATAAGGAACTCCTCTTCAAATGTCGTTGCCACAGCTTCCGCAGGTAAGTTATCATATCGTTTTTCTTATGAGTTGGTATTCCCTTCTTTTGTATCGTATCTTGTTGCGCTAATCAAAACCTCATCTTATTCTTTTGTCGATGATGAGAAACTTTGCATCCTATTGCATTGACTTTTGTTTTTCTGGAATCTGATATATTCATTTTTCATTAGTTTTTATTTTTCCGAACTTTTGGATACGGACTGATATGATAATTTAATTATTTCTAGTGAACTGAAAAGTTAGAAAAATAAGTTGGTGCCTGGTACTACTTTCCTTTTTTGTTCACTGGCTCATTTAAAGTAGGAACTAAATGAGGTTTTAATTCAGTTCCCCATTTTCATTTTCGCATTAACAGCTTTACAGCTTACAAAGAATGCTAAAGTGCAAGCCGTCATAGGACCGGAGTCATCAACGCAGACCAACTTCGTAATCAGCTTTGGAGACAATGCCCAAGTCCCCATAATCTCACATTCAGCAACAAGCCCAACACTCAGTTCGATTCGAAGTGCATATTTTTTCAGAGCAACACATAATGACTCATTCCAAGTGAAGGCGATAAGTGCCATCATCCAAGCCGTTGGTTGGAGAGAAGTAGTGCCCATCTATGTTGACAATGAGTTTGGGAAGGGAGTCATACCTTACCTCTCTGATGCTTTGCAAGAAGTTGATGCTTGAATCCCCTACCGCCGTGTCATTTCTCCAACAACTACTGATGACCAAATTGCTGCTGAGCTCTACAAGTTGAAGGGAATGCAAACTCAGGTCTTCATCGTGCACATGTTAGAAGATCTTGGCTCTCGGATTTTCGACGAGGCAAAAGACATCGGCATGATGGATGAAGGGTATGTTTGGATAATGATTAATGGAATTACTGATATATTTAGTTCCATAAATTCTTCTGTTATAAGTATGCAAGGGGTGCTGGGTATAAAAACTTATGTCCCAAGTACAAATGAGCTTGGAAGTTTTAGGTTTAGATGGAAAAGGAAAATCCAACAAGACAATCCATCTGTGCATGATGTTAAACTCGATGTTTTTGGATTTTGGGCTTATCATGCAGCTAGAGCACTAGCCATTACAGTTGAGAAAATTGGGGCTAAATTCTTCATCTTCTAAAAGATGGATAATTCTGGTAATTCCAGTACTTCTGCTCTAGAAGGATTTGGGATCTCTCAAAATGATCCCCAACTTGTCCAAGCACTATTAGCTACAAGTTTCAAAGGCCTTTCGGGAGATTTCAGTCTTCTTAATGGCGAACTACAATCATCAACTTATCAGATAGTTGATGTCTTTGGAAATGGGGAAAAATTGGTTGGATATTGAACACCCCAAAGTGGACTTCACAGAAATTTCAATTCCACAAACAAAAGCAGATATTCTACTTCTGATGTTGTTGGTCTTCGATCAATTATATGGCCGGGGGACACCACCTCTGCTCCAAAGGGTTGGCAGATTCCTAAAAGTGCAAAACGGCTGAAAGTTTTAGTCCCAGTAAAGCCAGGGTTTTCTGAATTTGTGACTGTGACACACGATCCTAGGACTAAGAAAACCACTGTTAATGGTGGATACTGCATAGACGTCTTTGAAGCTGTAATAAAATCGTTACCATACGCTGTTCCTTACGATCTTCATCCCTATGCAACACCTAATGGTGAGGCTGCCGGCAGTTATAATGACTTGGTCGATCAAGTATATCTTGGGGTAAGACTCTTATTCTGAGCTCTTTTTCCCATTCTAAACAAAATCATATTTCTTTACTAACACAGTGACACTTTATCTTGATAGAAATATAATGCTGCAGTGGGAGATATAACCATTAGAGCAAACAGGTCCTCTTATGTCGACTTTACATTGCCATACACGGAATCTGGGTCCATGATTGTGCCAATTAAAGACAAAAATAGTAAGAATGCATGGGTGTTCTTAAAGCCTTTGACGTGGGACCTTTGGGTAACAAGCGCATGTTCTTTCATATTCATTGGTTTCGTTATTTGGGTTCTTGAACATAGGATAAACCAAGACTTTCGTGGCCCCCGCAGTCACCAATTTGGAACAATCTTATGGTACTCCTTCTCAACCATGGTTTTTGCACACGGTAAGTTCTTTAACCTTAATTTAAGTAATGATCCGTGCTTTTCAATAAACAGTAAACATTGATGTACTCTATATCTTAGGGCAACCCACTAACCAAAACAACTTTCTTACTAGAACAACTCAACAGTTTCTACTCTTTCCATTATAAAATATACCTAAAAAAGTAGATCCTAAATGGTACACAATGCGTTTGTTGTTACTTCTTAATCCAATGACGTACTCACTGCTGTTCGTTCCTTTTGTAGCAGGGGAGCGATTAGTGAGCAACTTGGCTAGATTAGTAGTGATTATATGGTGCTTTGTTGTCCTCATTCTTACTCAAAGTTACACTGCCAGTTTAGCATCACTTTTAACAGTTCAACAACTCCATCCAACTGTTACAGATGTAAACTTCCTCTTGAACAATGGGCACAATGTTGCATATCAAACAGGTTCTTTTGTTTGCAAGATTTTGAGAGATATGGGGTTATAGGATGAAAATCTTAAGACCTATAAATCCGCAGAAGAGTTGAACCAACTTTTTCTCAATGGTAGTAGAAATAATGGTATTTCTGCAGCTTTTGATGAAAACCCCTATATGAAACCATTTTTAGCAACATATTGCTCGAAATATACCTCCATTGACCCAACTTTCAAAGCCGATGGTTTTGCCTTTGTAAGTAACCTGTTTTCTATCCTCTCTATGATGTTCTCGATGTTTTCTCATGTAAGTGGGATAAATCAGTTTCCTTTGATTTAATTTGAATGTTGCAGGTCTTTCCAAAAGGTTCACCTCTTGCTCGTGACGTTTCGAGGGCAATCTTAAATGTGACAGAGGGAGAACAAATGAAAGGTGTTCAAGAAACAAGCGAGTTGTGCAGACCCCAACAACATGCTTTCTTCCAGTCCGCTCAGCCTTGATAGCTTTTGGGGCCTCTTTCTCATTGCTGTGGGTGTTTCACTAGTTGCTCTGCTCATATTTGCTGGCATCTTCTTGTGTAGAGAACTCGAGAACATATCGAGGGAACTAAAAGATCTTGATCAAGGAGCCTCATTGTGGACTACAATTGGTGTCATTTTAGGAAAATACGACCAATTGGACACCAAATCATTTGCTTTTCGGTGTAATGCACTTACACCAACAACCCCCCCCCCCCCCCCCCCCCACATGAACAGCCCGCTGACCCACCCGCTCCACTGCCTGCGGAACCACCCTCTCCACTGCCCGCTGAACCACCCGCTCCACTGCCAGCTCAACCTCCCGCTCTGCCTTGAAAGCTTAAATTCAATTTCACATGTCGCCACTTTAATCTCTCTCACCCTTTTGGTGCAATCGTCTAAGTTCAATGGTGGTCTACTGCTTAGAGCCAAGTTTGGCTACCTGATTCCTAGATTCTTATCCATCCATTGCAATTAACTTAAGGAGTAATTTGTTTAAGGTGCAAAATATTGTCAGTATTAATTAAGATTGAATCAAATCTGTTGGAGTTTTGACAAGGAAGAGAAGAAGAAAAATGAATGTCAAAACTCAGAGGGTGGCTCCAATGAAGTCCTAACTTGTTTCTATTCATTTTATGATTTGTTTGGTGTAGACCTTTCTCACCCCACATGGGAGGAGACTTGTTCTTCCTCTTTCGTATGGCTTCTGCACATGCATTTGTACATTGCTCTCTCTACCTCATTATATAGAGAGGTGTGTTGGTGTTCACTCTCTTGTACATGTTTTACTCTCTTGGTGCTCCTCAAGGATAGGTCCAATGTTGGCTATCAAGTAGGTTCTTTTGTTTACGGGATTATGAAACAAATAGGATTTCAGGATGAAGATCTCAAGATTCATAAATTCGCAGAAGAGTTGAATCAACTTTTTCAAAATGGTCAAAATGGTAGTAGAAAATATGGTACTTGGGCAGCTTTTGATGAAACACCCAACATAATATACCTCAATGGACCAAACTTTTTTCTTTTTGTTTATTGATAACCGATAACGTTAGTGAGTTAAATTATTAAATATTAAGGCTGAGAATGACTAATAGGGATCGAACTACACCAGGGTACATAGACATCATTACAAATCATATTGTAAATTTGTTATGTGGTTGCAAAGAAATCGGGAAAGATTACAAATTAAATAAACCAGCATCCTTGTTTCTCTTGGTACGTAGCTGACACTAAAGATGGCTTTTATCAGAATGGTGGAAATTGATCTGTTAGAAAATGCTAGAGTAGTCTATTGTCAATCAGAATGCTCTCATTTAAAGACTTTTACAAAGATATTTCAATTTCTATAAAATCGATAGGATACGATATGATAGAAAATAAAGGCAATTTACTATTATGGGTAGGCTTTATAGGTGCGGATAGGACTCGCACATCTATTCTCGTCAGATTGTTTTTCATTATTAATTTGTCTACTTGGCCTATACGTGTTGAATCTTACTAATTGATTTCAATCATATTGTGTATATAAATGAAATTCTGTAGGGTTTCTTATTCTATTTCTTCTAGTTTTAACATATCGGTCTTCTTAGCTTTGAGTACTGAAATACCCTTATTTCACTCTTGTGCGGGTTTAATTTCACATGTAATTTTTTCCACTGTTTTTTTCTCTCTTTCTTTAATTTCAAGTGTTTCATATCATTTGTTTCTCAATTAATGTCATGGTAAAGAATATTGCTTATTTGCTTGTACAAGGAGGAAGAGCCTTCAGGTAATCGTACATATAATGAAACTTTAGTGATTCACTAGCGACGCATCAATCGATTTCAAGTAGTCTTGACCCTCCTTCCCAGCAATTTCTCGTAAACTAGGGGTTTTCAACAAGTGTCCAAATTTTCCTTTAAAGAATCTCGAGTCTATTTTCTAATTGGAAGTCAGATATATTCTTTAATATATTTTCTGGAATCTCAGTTCAGATGAAGTGATCGTTTCTTACTATTTTTCTGAATGCTTGACCTAGTCATATCCACAGACTTTAGGAAAATTACTCACTTCATTCCCTACTTGTTCTTAGGTTAATTTGCTTCTTCTTTCTTTATTTTTAATTTGTCTACCTTAAGTTTTGCTTATACCTTTTTTTTTTTCTTTGAACAAAAGATATCATCTATATTAAGGAGGAGATGATGGGTTTAGCCTCACAATTGACTAATAACATGATTCAAATTCGCATTTGGTAAGAATTGAACCTCAAACAATATATTACAATGATTGCAAGGCTAAGGCCATATCCACAGGATTGTGCAATTTACATGGAAATGATAAACAAAGCTTTTGTTTTGTTTTAGCTTGAAATATTTTTACGCATCGTGAACCAAGTAAATCTTTGAACTTATTAAAGTTCAGATTAACAGTTTAACAATGTAACATAAGCGTATCATTGGCATTTGTTCATATACATTAAGGCATCGAGATATATATATTATTGTGGAGCCTAAAATAATCTCAAAAATTTTAGAGGCGACATGTGGATTAATTACCGAATCCTATATTTAATACATTTGGATTCCAATTGAAGATTGATTTCATTCAAGTAAGTAATCCCTATTTAAATCAATTAGGAATATTTACATCATTATCTCAAGATATTATATCTTATTTAGTGTCTTGAGAATATTCTCTCCATAAACCTTGGCTAATAGGATGTCGCCATGTGCAGGGCAAAACTCTAACACCATGGTTGGCCCTCTCCCCCTATATATACCTCTAATTCTACAAAATTTTGGTAAGCTACCCCTAAAAGCCCTAAACACATAGTCTTTTTAGAAAAACTAACTTAGGCATCGTAGATCCATTGGCCTAACCCCCACCTCATGAGCATGTGGGGCTTAGGTCTTTGATCAAAGGTGTTGATTATTTTGCATGTACATTTTTGTCAAAACAAAAAAACGATGGAAATTTGTATCGACAATTATCTAATACATGAAAGTGATCGGATATTAACAAAGTGGAACTGTATATTCTTCAGCAACTTTCACTTTATCGTTTTCAAAGATTGAAAATATATATAATATATCTTGAGTATCTTATGCATGAAAGTGATAGGATATTAATAAAATGGAACTATAAATTCTTCAGCAATTTTCACTTTTTATCGTTTTCAAAGATTGAAAATTCTCAAGAGACATTCATGGTTTATAAACTGACGATAGTCTAGAGTAATGACCGCCGCAAGACCATGACCACCACACTAGTGCAGAATTCTAAATCAGATTTTTAATATTTGCTTTTTGCAGCCACCATATGCATTCCAGAATGAATTGTTTGTTATTTAATTCCAAATTTCCATGAATGTTTTGAAGAGTTAATTTGAATTCTAAATTCAAAAACACTACTCTTATCACTTATTTATATTATCATTTGTACTATTTTTTTAACGGAGAGGTGTTCACATGTGTTTGTGAGCCCTACCTCTATTAGAGATATGGTACGAATATGTGGTTGATGTAGCATTACTCTTCTAAATTTAAAGTCAACTGTTTTTTATTTGTATAAGTTTTTTTAGTACAAGTGATATTCTACATTAATCTATACTAAGGGGAAGAGGAACCCGCATCAGGGTGCATAGTGTAACATCCCACATCGCCCAGGGGAATGATCCTTAAATGTATACTCTCATCCCTACCTAGCACGAGGCCTTTTGGGAGCTCACTGGCTTCGGGTTCCGTAGGAACTCCGAAGTTAAGCGAGAAGGGGGCTAGAGCAATCCCATGATGGGTGACCCACTGGGAAGTTGCTCGTGAGTTCCCAAAAACAAAACCGTGAGGGAATGGTAAGCCCAAAGCGGACAATATCGTGCTACGGTGGTGGAACGGGCCCGGGAAGTGGTCCGCCCCCGGGCCGGGATGTGACAATTTGGTATCAGAGTCAGTCCCTGGCCGGAAGTATGTCGACGAGGACGTCGGACCCCTAAGGGGGGTGGATTGTAACATCCCACATCGCCCAGGGGAATGATCCTTAAATGTATATTCTCATCCCTACCTAGCACGAGGCCTTTTGGGAGCTCACTGGCTTCGGGTTCTGTAAGAACTCCGAAGTTAAGCGAGAAGGGGGCTAGAGCAATCCCATGATGGGTGACCCACTGGGAAGTTGCTCGTGAGTTCCCAAAAACAAAACCGTGAGCGAATGGTAAGCCCAAAGCGGACAATATCGTGCTAGTGGAGTTGGCCCCCCGGGCCGGGATGTGACACATAGACATTATTACAAATCAAATTGTAAATATAAAGTCCACTGTTATGTGATTTCAAAAAATTCGGGAAAGATTACAAATTAAACATCATCCTTGTTTCTCTAGGTAGCTGTCACTAAAAGGGCTTTTTATCGTAGTGTTGGAAAGTAATAATGTTTATACATTTCGGTGCGGATTTAATTTCACATGTAATTTTTTCTACTTTTTTTTTTCTTTCTTTCTTTAATTTTAAGTGTTTCATATCCTTTGTTTCTCAAGTAATGTTATTGTAAAGAACATTGCTTGTAAAAGGAGGAAGAGCCTTCAGGTACTCGTACATATTATGAAACTTTAGTGATTCACTAGCGAGGCATCAATCGATTTGAAGTTGATCTATCAAATATATGCTGACAAAATAAAAGGAAAAAAGAATGGTTTTTAAAATAATTGTAAAGATTCAATTTGTTGTCTTGACCCTCCTACCCCGCAATTTCTCGGAAACTAGGGTTTGTCTTGGGCTGCAATTTTTCCTTTAAAGAATCTCGAGTCTATTAACTAATTGGAAGTCAGATATATTCTTTAATATATTTTCTAGAATCTCAATTCAGATGAAGTCATCGTTTCTTACTATTTTTCTGAATGCTTGACCTAGTCATATATGCAGAGTGGGAAAATTACTCACTTCATTCCCTACATGTTCTTAGATTAATTTGCTTCTTCTTTCTCTATTTTTAATTTATCTGCCTTAAGTTTTGCTTATACATATTAAATATACTACATTACTACTTTTTAAGACAAGATATTGCTATGCTGCAATCAGGCAAGGGGAAAATTCCGAACCCAAGTTACAGTGATTGCAAGGCTAACGTCCTATCTACCAGAGTTTTGCAATTTACATGGAAATTGATAGAAAGGTTTTGTTTTGTTTTTGCTTGAAATATATTTAAGCGTAGGGAACCAAGTAAATCTTCGAACTTAATAAAATTCATATTAACATTTGATAACATAACATAAGATCACATTAACTGGCATTTGTTCATACATCAAGCATCAAGATATATTATAAATATATTATATATATAGATATATATAGAAGACAGTATCTTATGCATGAAAGTGATAGAATATCAGTAAGGTGGAAATGTAAATTCTTCAGCAATTTCCACTTTTATCGTTTTCAAAGACTGAAGTTTTTCAAGAGACATTCATGGTTTTAAAATGACGATAGTCCGTAAGACCGTGACTACAATAATGCAGAATTCTATATCAGGTTTTAATTATTTTCTTTTTGCAGCCATTTCAGAATGAATTGTTTGTTATTTAATCCAAATTTCCATAGTTTTGAAGAATTAATTTGAATTCTAAATTTAAAGTCAACTGTTTTTTATTTGTGCAAGTTTTTTTTAGTACCTTAATCCATACTAACGGGAAGGGAAGAGTTTGAACCCGGAACGTAGTGGATTAAAGAGAAAGACTTAACCACTAGAGCGATTTACTACTTAAATTTCAAGTTGATCAACCAAACCCCTCATTATTCAATTCACATAAACTTTCTGTAAACCTAGCAATGGCAAGTTATCTTGTACTACTGTAAAAAAAAAATGTTTGTAATTTATTCACAGAATTAAGATAGCATCAGCCATCCATGCATTCACAATTAATTCACATAATTAATTAGTTATTTTCTTGTTAGTTATGTGGAGTGTTTAAATTTAGGTGGCATTTGATGTGTACAGTCACATCATTTGAATTAATCAGATTTTTAAATTTAGTTCATTATTTAATAAACTAATAATTAAGAAAAACTAGTTAATTAAAGGATGATTGTGGTATACGAGGAGTCTTTCTTATTCCTTTCCTTGGGTTTTGCAAATTTTTCAAATGATGTGGCTGTCTACATCAAATACCACTTAAGGTGGTATAGAAATGTAGTATAAAAATATGGTATGAATAGTATTACTCTTTCTGGGTGTTGAGTTTGGCGCCTTGGAGTTGGGATCTCTTCCCTTCTTATCGTTCTTGTAAGACTCCTCTTGCTTGTTTGTTGTTGCTCCTTTTTGTTTTATTGCAGTGTCATTTGCCAAAAGAAAATTTAGGCGCAAATATTCAACATTAAGAGCTCGTTTGGTTGGAAGTACTTTTAAAATAACTAAAAAAACTTTAGAGAAAATGTTTTTGAGCTCCAAAAGTACTTAAAATGCTTCCTACAAAAAGCGCCGGTTATAGGATTTATTTGCGTTTTTACTAAATATTGGTTTCAAAAATACTTTCACAAAATACGCATTTAACCATTTTAAAAGCATTAATTACAGAGAAGCCTTGGATTGGACATATCATTTTATCAAGTTTACTACTTACGTCACATAATATTATTAAGGGAGTTTTAATGAAACACTCCTAGTACTGTTCACTTTTAACGTTAAGGACATTTTTAACCTAAAAATTCACTACTCGTACTATTCACTTACACCTTTATTTTGTCATTTTGGTTAAAAACTAAAGTTTTCAAACCTTTTTCATTAGTTTTCTTTATTATTAATTCATGACATAAATTTTAAGTCACTCCACCGAATACGAAGACTAAAACCTAGAGGAAGAAAACGTAGTGACAACTCCACATACTAGATGAGCAAGTACGTGTACTTTTTTTTTTTGCCCAAATGGAAATGTAAATGTATCTTTATTTGTCAAAGCTGGACTTGGACAATATAATATGAGACAAATGGTGCCTTTGAATTGAATGTTTCAACTTTAGAGACATCTACCTTCCAGTGACTTGGAAAATCTAATTCAAACCTTCACCAAGAAGAAAGGGGTGCACAAAAAAATCCATGCTACTATTGACAATCTGACATTGACTCATTGAATGAGGACAGCAAACTAAATGCATTTTTGGGAGATGCTGGTAGCATGAAAATTACATGCCGTGACAGCCAATGGATTGTTGGATGCATCCTTTTACTTGTATTAATTTACGTAATTAACAATTAATTGACCCATTTTAGAGCTTTCAATCCACCGTTTTAAGTCTATATAAATAAAGACTCCTTTTTACTTGAAGTCATAAACTGCAAAGCTTGAAAACATGGCCAAGAAAGCTAGCTGCAGCAGCTCCCTTTTTACTTTGTTCTTCTTGTTCTTATTTTCTAAGACTACTTTCCTGGCCATGGCACAAGACAATACGACTATCCCAGTTCATGTAGGTCTGGTTCTTGACTTTGATGACTTGTATGGGAAGAGGGATCTGAGCTGCATCGAAGTCGCCCTATCCGATTTCTATGCCTCCAATCCTAACTACAAAACCAGGCTTGTTCTGGACAAAAGGAGCTCCCCTTCAGATGTTGTTGTCACAGCTTCTGCAGGTAATTTTCTCTCCTCTTTGCTCATGTTTTGTTTTTGATCGTTCCAATTAATCCCCGTTTGTTGACAGCCTTGCATAATATTTTAAATGATGTTGGTGCTTATCTAGTTTATTGTTCACCGATTTTGATTTAAACGCTTACATTCTAACATGAACCCGTTTATTATACTCAATTAGTTTTGAAGGTATGAATCTCACGTCGGGGAATAATAGCCTTGCATAATAGTTTAACAAATCTTGGGCATCTCATGTTCATTGTCAATGAGTTTTGAGTTGGACGGTCACGTTCTAACAATTGCCCGTGAAATTTTGAATATTCAACCAGTTTTAAAGCGTGAATCCACGTCGGGGGAGATTAATTTAACATGTTCTTGTTTGAATGAACAGCTTTAGACCTAATAAAGAATGTTCAAGTGCAAGCAATCATAGGGCCTGCATCATCAATGCAGGCCAAATTCCTAATCAGCCTTGGAGAGAAAGCCCAAGTTCCCATAATCTCCTACTCAGCAACAAGCCCATCTCTTACTTCGATCAGAAGTTCATATTTCATCAGAGCTGCGCAAAATGATTCATCCCAAGTGAAAGCCATTAGTGCTATCATCCAAGCCTTTGGCTGGAGAGAAGTAGTGCCCATCTATGTTGACGACGAGTTTGGGGAAGGAGTCATACCTTACATCTCTGATGCCTTGCAAGAAGTTGGTGCTCGAATTGCCTACCGGAGTGTCATTTCCCCGGCGGCCACTGATGACCAAATTGTTGTTGAGCTTGAAAAGTTGAAGGCAATGCAAACAAGGGTCTTCGTTGTGCACATGTTACCATCTCTTGGTTTGCGAATTTTCGACAAGGCAAAAGAGATTGGCATGATGGAGGCAGGGTATGCTTGGATAATGACTGATGGGATGACCAACATGTTTAGTTCCATAAATTCCTCTGGCATGGAAAATATGAAAGGGGTTTTGGGTATAAAAACTTATTACCCGAAATCGAAAGGTCTTGAGTATTTTCGAGTTAGATGGAAGAGGAAATTCCAACAAGAAAATCCTACTGTCCAGAATGTTAAGCTGGATGTGTTCGGATTGTGGGCGCGTGATGCTGCTTGGGCACTGGCCATGGCTGCTGAGAGAGTTGGGGATACAAACTTCAGCTTCGAAAAGACGAATACTTCCCGAAAATCGAGTACTACTGATCTAGAAAGATTTGGGGTCTCACAAAATGGTCCTCAACTTGTCCAAGAACTATCAGGTACAAATTTTAAAGGCCTTTCAGGAGATTTCGATCTTTTCAACGGCCAATTACAATCATCAACTTTTGAGATTGTTAATGTGATTGGAAGTGGGGAAAAACTGATTGGATTTTGGACACCCAAAAATGGCCTTGCAAGAAACTTAAATTTGAGAAACACAAGCAAATATTCTATTTCCAATGCTAGTCTTGGATCTATTTTATGGCCGGGAGACACCACCTCTGCTCCTAAGGGTTGGCAGATTCCTACACCCGGCACGAAGCTGCGAATTCTAGTCCCGGTCAAGCAAGGGTTTTCCGAATTTGTAAATGTCACATATCCTACAACCAACACAACCAAGATCAGTGGATATTGTATAAGCGTCTTCGAAGCTGTAATTGCAGCACTACCCTACGATGTCCCTTACGAGCTTTTTCCCTATGCCTATGCAATGCCTAATGGTTCGAGCACTGGCAGTTATAATGACTTGGTGAATGAGGTGTATCTCAAGGTAAGTCTTTTTTCCCTAATCTAACAAACTTATCTAATTTGTAACTAACCTGGTAACATTTTTTTTCTTGATAGAACTATGACGCGGCAGTAGGAGATATCACTATTAGAGCAAACAGATCCTTATATGTGGACTTCACGTTGCCGTACACAGAATCTGGTGTGTCCATGATTGTGCCTATCAAAGACAACAAAAGCAAGAATGCTTGGGTGTTCTTGAAGCCTTTGACATGGGACCTTTGGGTAACGAGCGGTTGTTTTTTCATATTCATTGGTTTCGTTGTTTGGGTTCTTGAACATCGGATCAACGAAGACTTTCGGGGGCCTCCACATCACCAAATCGGGACAAGTTTTTGGTTCTCGTTCTCAATCATGGTTTTTTCACACAGTAAGTTTGTTTGTCTTAATTTACTCTCCACAGAAACTATGCAAATTTCATGCTTTCCATTGTAAATCATGCCTTAAACTTCTGACATCCATGACTCATTATTCTCCATTTCTTTCATCTTTTGAAATTTTCGTTACAGGGGAACGAGTAGTGAGCAACTTGGCTCGATTCGTGGTGATAATCTGGTGCTTTGTGGTCCTCATTCTGACCCAAAGTTATACTGCAAGTTTGACATCGCTGTTAACAGTTCAACAGCTTCAACCAACTGTTACTGATGTTAACTTGCTCCTCAAGCATGGGGACAATGTTGCCTACCAATCAGGTTCTTTTGTTCTTGGAATTCTGAAACAACTAGGATTTCCAGATGAAAAACTTAAGACTTTTCGTTCCCCAGAAGAGTTGAATCAACTTTTTCAAAACGGGAGTAAAAAGGATGGCATCTCAGCAGCATTCGATGAGAACCCCTACATGGAACTATTTCTTGCACAGTATTGCTCGAAATACACCATGGTTGAGCCGACATTTAAAGCCGATGGTTTTGCCTTTGTAGGTTCACCTGCTTTCTCTCCTTTGTCTTTTATCATGTTCAAACACATGTTTTCTCATGTCATGTGGGACTATTCTGTGTTCTTTCTGTTGAGAGTTTGAATTTCACATCGGAGAATTTAGTGTTTACATGATATAGTTTAAATTATCGTTGGTATATATTTAACTCCTAAAATGTTTTCCAAATACAATCTTTTGACGCATTCATTTGTGACTTGTAGGCCTTCCCAAAAGGTTCACCTCTTGCTCGTGACGTTTCGAGGGCAATCCTAAACGTGAATGAGGGAAACAGAATGAAAGAGATTGAGAAGAAATGGTTCAACAAAGAATCAAGTTGTCCAGATCCTAACAGCCTGGTCTCTTCCAACAGTCTCAGCCTTGAGAGCTTTTGGGGCCTCTTTCTCATAGCCGGTCTTGCTTCAACATTAGCTCTCCTCATATATGCTGCCATGTTCTTATACGAACACAAGGAAATCCTCTCGCAACTCGATCCAGAAGCCTCATTGTGGAGAAAATTTTGTGTCATGTTAAGAATTTACGACAAAAAGGACTTAAAGTCATTTACTTTTAAGAATGGTGAACTGGAAGTGAACACCATCTTCCCCCCAAGTCCATCCGTCTACTCAAACAACACTGAATCACACATTGTTTTCGACGAGCAGATGAGAACACCTTCTACTGAGCATGGTGGTTTCAGTCCCAGTGATGGTTCGCCCAACGGAAGAGAGATGGAATCAGTCATTGAGATTAGTGAAAGGCCAACACCTCATGAGATTGCCCAAGAAAGCAATTGACAGTGTTCCTTAGTTTCACATAGTCGGTGCTAATTATAGATGTAGCACCTTATCGTTAGACTTAATTGTACATGGGTAAAAATTATTGTAAATTGGTTTAGAAATAAAATGATTATATATAACACATGAATATATACCACGGATTTTACAGAAAACAAATACTAACTATTCTCTCTAATAAATGCAGAACCTTTGTTACAACTGTAGTATAACCTCTCAAACGCCAAGAACCTAATTCTGCAGAAAGAGAAACCGACTAATAATCCCTAATGCACCTTTCAGCCCCGGAAATCCTTGAGAAGTTCCCTCTTTCACGTTCATCACGTCATATTGCGGATACCTTAGGGTTTGGAAGGCCGGATCAAAGAAGTCCTCAATCCCATGAACAATCAGTCGTCCGTCATTGTACACACCCCACTCCGTGACTTTGACTAGGTTGAGAGAAGCGTATCCGCCAGTGCCGGTGGGCAGGGAAGTAAGAACGAGAGGATGACCGGGCAGAAGAGTGTCGACCTTGGAACCATGATCGAAAGACGCCTCTACTGAATCTTTGTCCATCTTGAACGGCACAACATGATACTTAAATAGTGTCAACGGAGGCTGTCCATACTTGGAGTTAAAGAAAGCTTGGTCTTTAGGGCAAAAGAGGGTAAGACTGGTGCTGTGATTTAAGTTTAGGGTTGGAAATATCACAGCCTCAAGAATGGTGCCTAGGGTTAGTGCCATGGCGTGATACCCTTTGTCGGAAAGTACGCTGGATACCTTCCCCATGTTGATTCCTGACTGTTCCGGTTGGCTCGTTTGTTCATATGGTTGAACAGCTTGACCGGTAACAAAGAGGATTGAAGAGAGAAGAAAACAGATCAGTGCAAACTTGGAATCCATGGGAGAAGAGAAGAAGAAGGCAAAGCTAGGGAGGTATAATTGGGTGCAAAGAGACGAGTTTTGCAAAAAACAAAAGCCCAAGGTGATTACACAATATATAGTACCAGTACTTCCAAATCCTTCACGGATTCCTTTTCCCTTCCGGAAAATATATATCACAATATTTCACCAAAATGTTTTTGAATGGCTAACCGACATCAGATATGCTACTCTCTTTTTTTTACAATATTTTGTTTTTTCAATTAACCTTTTAGAACAAAATACCTTGATAAAAAACAGAAAAGCAAAGAAATATTAATAATGTTGAAAAATATGATTGTATAAGTTCTTATGCAGTTTTGATAAAAATAAAATAAAAAATAAAGAATTACGAACTTTAAAGGCGAAAAAAATTATGTCAAAGGAATTAAAAGTGGTTCATTGTCATTTTTAAGAGTAAATTGAAATTTTGACTTACGTTTCAGCATGCATTGTATATATTATTTTTTAAACGTTCGCTTCTCAAACATAGAAAGGATATTTTATTAAAAAAAAGTCGCCTACATATTTTGTCACGGGGTTCCGCCCAAGAATAAGTTCACCTTACTCTTTTTTTATTTATTTTTTAAAGGAACGTTTTGATATAGACGCCTCGTTTTTTAATTTTTTAGACTAAACATACTCATTTTGAAAATTTGATCAAGCATTTCTCTAAAATTTTGATTATTAATTTCAGTTTTTCACATAAGTTTATTTTGTTTAGAATTTTAGTTTTTCACGACTTTTCCTAGACATTTCGTTTTTTTTTTTTTCTTTTCCTCTTATCCCTATATGTATGCATTTATTATCCATCTCTATGCATTTTTTTATTGTTTGTTATAACCTTACTTTTTTTTTTTGTGAATATAGTAGAATATTTATAAAAAAAATTGTCAGATTTTATTATTTAGAAGACCTAACACATAATAAAGATTTGTTTGATTATATAGCTACATCTATATACATATAATATGGACACATTTAGTTTTATAGTGGATTTGATTTTTTGTATTTCTCGGTACATTTGGAATGTAAATGTACCAAAAGGGTTATCATATAGAGACATTTGGTTTTGTGGTACATTTGTGATTTTTTGTTCATTTGGTCTTTTGGTACATTTGGAATCTAAACGTACCAAAAGGGTTACCTGACAATGGGCACATTTGGTTTATTTGTACATTTGAAATCTAAACGTACCAAAAGAGCTACATAACAATGGGTACATTTGGTTTTATGGTACATTTGAATTTTTGGTACATTTGGTTTCTCGGTACATTTGAAATCTAAATGTACCAAAAGTCAATACTTTTGTTCTCAAATGTACCATAAGTTTTAAGTATATTTTTTATATATCTATACGTGAAAATATATATATTGAAGACTTTTTATTGAGACATTTTTAATAGAAAGAGATTTTTTTTTTTTAAATACTGATAATAAGGTAATGAGGAATTAGTTAATTAATTTTTTATTTTATTTTATTCAAAAAAATGTCATTTAATGTGTAGAAGGGAATTGACGATATTAAATTCCTATATTGTAGGCAATTAGTTGCTAAGTTACCTTATGCCTCTATATAAATGCATTTAAATTAATGACATGGAAATTAAATAAATAGAAAATTATTGAGGTGGCAATTGATCAAAGCACCTTAATCAAATCTTTAAAATGGATGAATGTTTAATCTAACAACTATAGACAAGATGTAGGGCATTCTAATTTTCGTTTTTTTAAATCACCTTACTCTAAATTACATTAACCAGCTCTCCAAAAACAAAAAAAAAAATTACAGTAATCGAAATAAAATTAGGGACAAAACACAATGACCAAAAATCATCTTACCTTATATAAAAAAAATACAACATAAATAAGCTCCCCACATGTATGGAGTTTAATTAATTTGTAGAGATTCCATATAAAATTTTGATTCAATGCACTCGAAATCTCATAGGGAGATGTGAGATTTGTGGATACTTAAAATAAACTACGAAATCTCTCTATTTCCCTCTAATTCCTCAACTTTATCAAATTCTTTAAAATAAATTTCTAATTGAATACACCTGGAATTTTATAAACTTCTTTAAAATCTTAATTGAATACACCTGGATTTCTAAGAATTTTAATAAACTATCTTAAAATTCTAATTGAATACACCTTGAATTTCATATAATCACTTAAAATCTTGATTGAATACCCCTAAATTCATTAAAAGAATTAAAATCCCTCAAAATCTCAATTGAATACACCTAAAAATTAATGGATTTATAAATCCATTAAAATCTCTCAAATTCTCAATCAATACAAATTAGGTTTTCTAATGTAAGGCCCGCATATTTCGGCTTGTTAAAAAAAGGCCCACATCTTTTAAGTTGGCTTCACCTTCTTCTTTTCCCCTCTTTCGACAATCCGAAACATAGTACCAAATCAAAATTCCCACTTTTTCCCTCGCTTTCCCACAATCCAAACACCCCCGAAACCGCCACTATGAGCACAATCAGCCTCCCCAAAGTCAACACCCGCCTCCCGCCAGAAGTCAACCGCGTGCTCTACGTCCGCAACCTCCTCTTCAACATCTCGAGCGAGGAGATGTACGACATCTTCGGCAAGTACGGCGCAGTTTCCCATCGGGAAGAACAAGGACACCAGAGGCACCGCATTCGTCGTTTAAGAGGACATCTACGACTCCAGAACGGCGGTGGATCACCTCTCCGGCTTCAACTTCCCGAACCGGTACCTCATCGTGCTCTGCTACCAGCAGGCGAAGATGGGCAAGAAGTCCGACACGAAGAAGAAGGAGGACGAGATCGCCAGGATGCAGGAGAAGTACGGCGTCTCCACCAAAGATAAGTGATTTCTCCGGCCGCTCTTTTGGTTAATATTGTGCTGTTTGGATGCTGGGATTATCTGATTATCATATTCCGGTTTATTTTTATTCTGGATTACGTGATATGCTATTTGGCATTCTAGATTTTAGAGGCGTTTGTTGCTTTGTTATCGTCAGCTTCGAATAGTGAAAACAGTTAGTTTTAATCTTGAACAATTTGATCTATTAGAGTTGTTGTTTATGTAATATTTTATAACCGTATAATGCTGTTAATATTTTGAGAGAAGATGAATACGATACATCGATTTCGGAACTTTCATAGCATAAGCAAACTATCATAGATGTTTTTATCAATTTCACATGTTGCCACTTTAGTATCTCTCACCCTGTTGGTGCAATCGTCTAAGTTCAATGGCGGTCTACTGCTTAGAGCCAAGTTTGGCTACCTGATTCCTAGATTCTTATCCATCCATTGCAACCAACTTAAGGAGTAATTTGTTTAAGGTCGCAAAATATTGTCAGTATTAATTAAGATTGAATCAAATCTGTTGGAGTTTTGACAAGGAAGAGAAGAAGAAAAATGAATGTCGAAACTCAGAGGTTGGCTCCAATGGGGTCTTGACTTGTTTCTATTCATTTTATGATCAGTTTGGTGAGACCTTTCTCACGCCACATGGGAGGGGACTTGTTCTTCCTCACTCGTATGGCTTCTGCACATGCACTTATACATTGCTCTCTCTACCTCATTATATAGAGAGGTGTGTTGGTGTTCGCTCTCTTGGTGTACATGTTTTACTCACTTGGTGCCCCTCAAGAATAGGCCCAATGTTGGCTATCAAGTAGGTTCTTTTGTTTACGGGATTATGAAACAAATAGGATTTCGGGTTGAAGATCTCAAGATTCCTAAATTGGCAGAAGAGTTGAATCAACTCTTTCAAAATTGTAGTGGAAAATATGGTACTTCCGCAGTTTTTGATGAAACACCCATGAACTTTTTCTTGCAACGTAATATACCTCGATGGACCAAACTTTTTTCTTTTTTGTTTTTTGACAAACGATAACGTTAGTGAGTTAAATTATTAATTATTAAAGATGAGGAGGACTGATAGAGATCGAACCGCATCAGGGTACATAGACATCGTTACAAATCAAATTGTAAATTTGTTATTTGGTTGCAAAGAATTCGGGAAAGATTACAAATTAAATAAACCAACATCCTTGTTTTCTCTAGGTACGTAGCTGACACTAAAGATAGCTTTTATCAGAATGGTGGAAATTGATACGTTAGAAAATGCTAGAGTAGTAGTCTATTGTCAATTAGGATGCTCTCATTTAAAGACTTTTCCAAAGATATTCTGATTTTTGTAAAATCGACAGGATGCTCTCATTTAAAGACTTTTCCAAAGGTATTCCGATTTTTGTAAAATTGATAGGATATTATAGGATAGAAAATAAAGGCAATTTACTATTATGGGTAGGCTTTATAGGTGCGGATAAAAGCTATAGGACTCGCACATCTATTCTTGATCAGATTGTTCTTCATTATTAATTTGTCTACTTGACCTATACGTGTTGAATCTTACTAATTGATTTCCATCATGCTGTGTATATAAATGAAATTCTGTAGGGTTTCTTATATTAGTATCTCCTAAAATATTTGATACGTCTCATTCTATTTCTTCTAGTTTAACATATCGGCCTTCTTAGTAAGATTCAACACGTATCAATCGATTTCAAGTAGTCTTGACCCTCCTTCCCAGCAATTTCTCGTAAACTAGGGTTTTTCAACAAGTATCCAAAATTTCCTTTGAATAATCTTGAGTCTATTTTCTAATTGGAAGTCAAATATATTCTTTAATATATTTTCTGGAATCTCAATTCAGATGAAGTGATCGTTTCTTACGATTTTTCTGAATGCTTGACCTAGTCATATCCACAGACTTTAGGAAAATTACTCACTTCATTCCCTACTTGTTCTTAGGTTAATTTGCTTCTTTTTTCTTTATTTTTAACTTGTCTACCTTAAGTTTTGCTTATACCTTTTTTTTTTCTTTGAACAAAAGATATCATGTACATAAAGGGAGAGATAGTGGGTTTAGCCTCACAATAGACTAATAATGTGATTGCAAAAAAGTCAAGAAAGATAACAAATTAAATAAATCATCATCATTGTTTCTCTGGGTAGCTGTCACTAAAATGGCTTTTTATTGTATTGTTAGAAAGCAATAATGTTTATACACTCCTGTGCGGATTTAATTTCACATATAATTTTTTTCTACTGTTTTTTTCTTTCTTTCTTTAATTTCAAGTGTTTCATATCCTTTGTTTCTCAAGTAATGTTATTGTAAAGAATATTGCTTGTAAAAGGAGGAAGAGCCTTCACGTACTCGTACATATTATGAAACTTTAGTGATTCACTAGCGACGCATCAATCGATTTCAAGTTGATCTATCAAATATATGCTGACAAAATAAAAGGAAAAAAAACAAGGTTTTTAAAATAATTGTAAAGATTCAATTTGTGGTCTTGACCCTCCTACCCATCAATTTCTCGGAAACTAGGGTTTGTCTTGAGCTGCAAATTTTCCTTTAAAGAATCTCGACTCTATTAACTAATTGGAAGTCAGTTATATTCTTTAATATATTTTCTAGAATCTCAATTCAGATGAAGTCATCGTTTCTTACTATTTTTCTGAATGGTTGACCTAGTCATATCTGCAGACTGGGAAAATTACTCACTTCATTCCCTACATGTTCTTAGATTAATTTGCTTCTTCTTTCTCTATTTTTAATTTATCTACCTTAAGTTTTGCTTATACATATTAAATATACTACATTACTACTTTTTAAGACAAGATATTGCTATGCTGCAATCAGGCAAGGGGAAAATTCCGAACCCAAGTTACAGTGATTGCAAGGCTAACGTCCTATCCACCAGAGTTTTGCAATTTACATGGAAATTGATAGAAATTTTTTGTTTTGTTTTTGCTTGAAATATATTTAAGCATAGGGAACCAAGTGAATCTTCGACCTTAATAAAATTCGTATTAACATTTGACAACATAACATAAGATCACATTAACTGGCATTTGTTCATACATTAAGCATCAAGATATATTATATATATATAATATATATTTCAAGCACTTGTAATACATATATATTATTCAGGATGCTTGCGAGCTCCATCTCTTTGTTTACTAGTTTCATCTGCCATTAGGCAATACCTGTTTGTTATCTGCATTGCAGTAAGTTTTCAATAAAACTTATTTTCCAAATATATTTGCATTATTACATTTAATTCATTACTTTGATATGCTACTCTGTTTTTATATGTTTTATTTCTGCACTTTAAATTCTATGGATGGCTATGCCTCCTGCTGCTATTTTATGTTTTACTTCCGCACTTTATATTCTATGGCCGGCTTTGCCGCCTGTTGTTAGTTCCGCCCCATTTGGTATCAGAGCCAAGTGGTTGGTAATTGCATTAGCATCTATCTGATCTGTTCATTGTTATTCACATACTTGTATCTTATCTGCATTTCTTAATCGTCGGTCCTCAGTTCTTCTTTCTTCCAGCCAAACAGTAAGACGTGGTCCAAACAATAAGTCCCAGGAGAGGCATGAGCGGAGCGCATGAGCGGGGGAAGAGTCTAGACATACGAGGAAGGTGAATCTTTTAAGTCTTGCATATAGTATACTTGTTTTGTGCATTTCATGAGTAGATTATTTAGATCTAGTTCAATGGCCAGCACTAGCTCTAGATCCACCTTAGGAACTATACCTGACATTGTCAATGAAGAACAAAAACTGGATTTTCAAACAGACGAAAGTATTGATTTTTCCGACTGGAACATTCCAAAAGTTTCAACCCAAAATATTTACAAGAAAAAATGGTCTTTGACCTCTTTTAAATCCGAACATCACGTCAAAACAGTTGAGAAGGCTTATGCTCTTAGCAAAGAACATGAGACTTGTCAATTATTTTCTCCAGAACAAATCAAAGCGCATCGCAAAAACGGTCATAACTATCTTCACATTGGTTTAGTTCAAATCGCTGTTAAACCTTTAACACGAAAAGGTCTTAATACGTCTATTCTTTTATGTCTTCGTGACGCCCGATTTACTGATTTTAACGATAGTATTCTTGGAATGATTGAATCAAGTCTTTATAACGGACCTATCCATTTTGATTGTTTTCCAGATCTCACAATAAGTCTTTCAGACCCACATGTTTTAAAAGCTCTTACTCTCAATATCAAAACCTCTGGGTACCAAGTCCTGGAAGGAACACAACCTTTGGCACCTATTTTTAGAATTTATTACAAAGTTACTGGCACAAACATGAATTTTCAAGCTTTGAACAAAAGTCCTCGCGACCACACTCTTTTAATCCAAACAACCCAAGAAAGCGCAAACATTAGAGTACCAAGAACCATTAGGTGGTCAGACATCAGTCTCCCCTCAGATTGGTGTTTAATTAATGAAAGTAAGCCGGTTTCCGTCCAAAACAGCCTCGTTAATCTCGACAACATTGAACAATATTTTGACGGCACAGTTAAAATCAATTTTGACCGTCCAGCAAGAAAATCTTGTGAATCAGTTTTGTCACACAAATCTTTTACTCCTAGCAGACAGTCTTTTTCTGGATCCACGTCAACCGATAGACTGGGTCGAGATCAAGATTTGATCAAATCTTTAGTAAACAAAAAGTTAAAAGAGTAGGAAGCTGCACAACAAGATCTAGTCAATGATTTACTCAAATTAAAGTCTGTCGACACTTCTTCACAAGTAGCACATCCTGTTTATCATCCTCCAAACCATGAAGAACCCACTTCTCCAACTCCTTCTGATTTTGAAACAACATCGGTGAATCACCAATTACTTGTTTTAAACAAACCACATAAAATCCGATGGAGGAAGCTTAAAGCAGACATCGCTTCTGAGGAAAATATTCCCAGAAGAAATATTTTTAGAAAAAAGTATTGTGATGAAGAAAAGCTAGCCATATATGCCGAATGGAAAGCTTTTGTAGAACAATACCAATTTGAAATATCTTTCTTTGATTTTATTGAAAAGCATTATGAAACAAAAAACAAAGTTACGGTTGTTACCAAAGAAAATTGGGTTAAGGAAGACAAAACTTTGGTTTCCTCTAGTCATCCTCCCAAAGAAACTATTTTAATTTCCACCGGTAATACCAACATTCCCGCAACTCCTTTCAAAATTCCAAAAGAAGATTCTGGTTTTAAACCTGTCATTGAACAGAATAATTTTACAAACCAAAGTCTTCATACTATTGGAAAACAGTTAGACAAAATTGAAACCAAAATCGACAAATTGTCTCAACCAAAATCTTTTCAAAAAGAAAAACCTTTAGTAAATTTTACTGATACTGCTTCAAGTTCCACTGCTTTAAAATCTATGACTACTTTACAAAAAATTGATCATATGCTCACTGAGCTCAAAAAAGAAAAAGTTGTTAATGTTTTGCAAAACAATTATGTTTCTGTCGAAGAAGAAAAAACATCTGATCCAGATTCTTCTCAGGACACGGAAACTAGTTCTGCTATTAAAAATATTGAAAATGCTTTTCACAACATTGATCTTCAACCAACTCTTGATTTAAAACATATTCGTACTCATCCGGTCAACCCTACTTCTCTCACAAAAAACTGGTATCCCAGGCCAACTCCTCCTGACCTTCAATTTGAAGAACGAAATATTCAAAATCAATTTTCAGTTTCAGCCGACAAACTTTATGAGTGGAACATAGATGGCTTATCCGAACAAGAACTTTTGAACAAACTTCAACACATGTCCATGGTTGCTAATAGCTACATTTCAAATCACAATTTTACACAAACACAAATCGTTGATCTTCTCGTCACTGGTTTCACTGGAATGCTTCATTCTTGGTGGGAGAAACACTTAACTTCTCAGTCCAGAGATGAAATACGTTTTGCGGTAAAAAAAGATGAAGAAGGATTTCCCATTTTTGACGAAACGATAGGACAGAGAATACCCGATGGAGTAAATACTTTACTTTATACGATTATAGAACACTTTATAGGAACACCCAGCAACGTTACTACTCGTATTCACGACCAACTGAGTAATTTAAGGTGTCCAACCTTAAGTGATTTCAGATGGTATAAAGATGTTTTCATATCCAGAGTTATGCTTCGGGAAGATAGTAATCAACCTTTTTGGAAAGAAAAATTTATCAATGGTTTACCAAATCTTTTTGCTCACAAAATTCGAAATGTTTTAGTAAATGAAGAAGGTGTCATACCTTATCATACCCTTACTTATGGTAACATAGTTAATGTTATTCAAAAGGAAGGATTGAAAATGTGTATCGACATGAAGATTTCAAAACAAGTTCATAAAGATAAATCTATTGCTAAATACGAACTTGGAACATTTTGTGAACAATATGGTTTACCTCCGATTGCTCCTTCGAGTAAAAAGAAAAAAGCCCAACAAACCAGCAAGTTTTCTAAACATCAATCCAGATTTTATAAAAACAAACGATCTTCCAACAAACCTTTTCAGACAAATAAATTTTATGAAAAACCATCTTCGAACAAAAAACCTTTTCGAAAGTCTAAAAAGGATTTTCAAAATAAAAAGGGAAAGTGTTACAAGTGTGGTAAATTTGGTCATTATGCAAATGAATGCAAGGTTAAAAAGGTTATTAACCAACTAAAAATCTCTGAAGAAGAGAAGGTTCAACTTATCCAGGCTTTAGAAATTAGAAATACCGACTCTAGTCAATCTGATAAAAATCCCGATTTTTCCGTTTCCGACTCTAGTAGTTCTAGCGACGTCTCCTCGCCAAACATTAAGTTTGGGTGCACGGACACCTGTTGTAACAAAATTTCAGTGCTTAATAAGCAAGAAGAACAAGAAGAGTTTTTAATGGAATTAATTAGTAAAGTCGATGACCCTGATTTAAAATCTTTTTATTTGAAAAAACTCAAAAATTTGATTTCTTCTCATGAACCTGGCACTAGTCAAATTTCTTCTCAAAAGATTTCTCTCAGTACCACTTTGGAACGTTTTAATAAATCCAAAAAGGAGATCACCCTCAAAGATTTGCAAAAAGAAGTTAATCAAATCAAATCGGAAATTAAGTTTTTAAAATCCGAAAATACCGAAATTCGTTCACAACTCAGTAGAGTACGTACGCAAGAACTCGTCCAAGAACAAAATGGTTCTTCCTCAAATTCCGATTCCGACGCTCACTCGGCTAAATCTTCTTCTTCAAAAGAACTTGTTTTAAGTCTTTTAGATAAAATAAGAATTCGAAAATGATATTCTAAAGTTACGATAGTAATCGAAGATTTTCATTTAGAAACCATCGCTTTAATTGATTCAGGTGCAGATTTAAATTGCATTCAAGAAGGATTAATACCTACTAAATATTTTCACAAGTCTACGGAAACACTTAGCGCTGCAAATCAATCCCCGATGAAATTAAAATATGAAATTCCCAAAGCCCATGTTTGTCAACAAAATATTTGTTTTAAAACTCCATTTGTTTTAATCAAAAATATTTCTGATCCAGTTATTTTGGGACTCCCTTTCATTGCATTAATTTATCCTTTCAAAGTTCACCATAACTGTATTTCTACCAAGGTTTTTGGCCAAAACATTACTTTTGAATTTTGCATGGAAACAGATCTTAAAAAGTTAAAACAACTTCAAAAAGATAATGTTTCGAAAACTCTCAACCAGATTACTGCAAAATCCCAACAACTTGCTTTTTTACAGGAAGAAATTCTTCACAAAAGAATTGAAGAACAATTAACAAACAAATCTTTATTAGATTCTATTCGCCAGTTTTCTGATAAGCTTACTAAAGAAATTTGTTCCAATCTTCCAAATGCTTTTTGGCACAGAAAACAACATATTGTTAAACTACCTTATGTTAAAGATTTTATTGAGTCAAAAATCCCCACAAAAGCACGACCGATTCAAATGAATCAAGAAGTTTTAGAGTTTTGTAAAACTGAAATTAATCAACTTTTAGAAAAAGGAATTATCCGTAAAAGCAAATCTCCATGTTCTTGCCCTGCTTTTTATGTCCAGAAAAACGCAGAATTAGAACGCGGTGCTCCACGACTGGTTATCAACTACAAACCATTGAATGATGTTTTAGAATGGATCCGATATCCAATTCCTAACAAAAGAGATTTGATAAAAAGACTTTCTCAGGCCACTGTTTTTTCTAAATTTGATATGAAATCAGGTTTTTGGCAAATTCAAATTCATGAATCTGATAAATACAAAACTGCTTTTGTAACTCCTTTCGGACATTACGAGTGGAATGTAATGCCTTTCGGCTTGAAAAATGCACCAAGTGAATTTCAAAATATCATGAATGAAATTTTTAATCAATACAGCCATTTTTCGATTGTTTATATTGATGATGTATTAATTTTCTCAAAATTAATAGAAGAGCATTGGAAGCATTTGCATGCATTTGTTAGGATCATTAGGTCCAATGGGTTAGTTGTTTCGGCATCTAAGATTAAGTTATTTCAAACCAAAGTTAGATTTTTAGGTTACCATATTTACAGGTCTACCATTCAACCAATAGATCGAGTCATCCAGTTTGCTGATAAATTTCCAGATCAAATTATTGATAAAACCCAGCTTCAAAGATTCCTTGGATCTCTCAATTATGTTTCAGAATTTTATCCTCATCTGCGTCAACAATGTAAGCCCTTGTTTGATCGTCTCAAGGAAAATCCTCCATCATGGTCACAAAATCATACTTCCATTGTCAAACAGATCAAAAATCATGTCAAGACTTTGCCTTGCCTTGGCATTCCAACTCCTGGCTCTCTCAAAATAGTCGAAATCGACGCATCTGAAATCGGTTATGGAGGTATCCTTAAACAAAAAATTTCTACTGAAGCTCCTGAACAAATTGTTCGTTTCCATTCAGGAGTTTGGAATTCTGCTCAAGCTAATTATAATACTATTAAAAAAGAGATTTTATCTATTGTATTATGTATTAGCAAATTCCAAGATGATTTATTAAATCAAAATTTTTTAGTTCGTGTTGATTGCAAATCTGCAAAACATGTTTTACAAAAAGATGTTCAAAATATTGCATCAAAACAGATTTTTGCACGCTGGCAAGCCATATTAAGTATTTTTGATTTTGATATTGAATACATTAAAGGCAGCCAGAATTGCATCCCAGATTTTCTAACCAGAGAATTTTTGCAGGGGAAGAATGGGTACTAATCCTACTCAGCAACGAAGGCTCCCGGCCACCCTTACCCAAACCCCAGCACCAGTAAAACAAGAGTCTATTCCCAACTCTTCATCGGCCCTCGCCATTACAAACAGATTTACTCCCTTAGGATCAACAGTAGGAAATATCCGACCAAATTACCAAACGGCCTTAGCCACCCCTTATGATCCTTACTCATCAGTTCGTTCTCCAGCTCCCTCACAATCAAAAACACCTAGCTATGCTAAATCATCACCATATGTCCAGATATATATATATATATATATATATATATATATATATATATATATATATATATATATATATATATATATATATATATATTGAAGAGAGTATCTTATGCATGAAAGTGATAGAATATCTATATTTATTGAAGAGAGTATCTTATGCGTCAGAGTGATAGAATATCAATAAAGTGGAACAATAAATTCTTCAGCAATTTCCACTTTCATCGTTTTCAAGGACTAAAGTTTTTCAAGAGACATTCATGGTTTTAAAATGACGATAGTCAGCAAGACCATGGCCACAATAATGCAGAATTCTATATCATGGTTTTGAAGAATGAATTGTTTGTTATTTAATTCCAAATTTCCATGGTTTTGAAGAATTAATTTGAATTCTAAATTAAAGTCGACTGTTTTTTTATTTGTGCAAGTTTTTTTTTAGTACATTAATCTATACTAACGGGAAGGGAAGAATTTGAATCCAGAATGCAGTGGATTAAAGAGAAAGACCTAACCATTAGAGCAATTCACTACTTAAATTTCAAGTTGATCAACCAAACCCCTCATTATTCAATTCACATCAACTTTCTGTAAACCTAGCAATGGCAAGTTATCTTGTACTACTGTAAAAGAAAATGTTTGTAATTTATTCACAGAATTAAGATAGCATCAGCCATCCATGCATTCACAATTATTCACATAATTAATTAGTTATTTTCTTGTTAGTTATGTGGAGTGTTTAATTTGTAATTAGGTTTTAATTACTCTTTCTGGGTGCTGGGTTTGGCGCCTTGGAGTTGGGATCTCTTCCTTTCTTATCGTTCTCGTAAGACTTCCCTCGCTTGTTAGTTGTTGCTCCTTTTTTTTTATTTTTTTATTGCAGTGTCATTTGCCAAAAGAAAATATAGGTGCAAATATTCAACACTAAGAGCTCGTTTGGTTGAAAGTGCTTTTAAAATAGCAGAAATTTATTTTTAGAGAAAATTTTGAGTTCCAAAATCATTTAGGAGTATTTACGGAAATATAGATTTGTAGCGGGTTGGACTTGTGAGTTTGACCCGTGGACAATAGTTTTGGATGATTTTTTATTAAATTTTGAGTCATTTTGGTTAAATAACATTTTATGATGATTTTTGGTTAAATATTTGTTGGCCCAAATCCTTTTCATTAAAACTCCCAAATATAAATGCATCTTTGATTTGTCAAAGCTAGACTTGGACAATATAATAATATGAGACAAATAGTGCCTTTGAACGTTTCAACTTTTAAAGAAGCCATTTTTATTAAAGCTCCTAAATATAAATGCATCTTTGATTTGTCAAAGTTAGACTTGGACAATATAATATGAGACAAATAGTGCCTTTGAATGTTTCAACTTTTAGAGACATCTGCTTCCCAGTGATTTGGAAAATCCAATTAAAACCTTCACCAAGAAGAAAGGGGTGCACAAAAATTTTTTTGTCAAATCATTTTGACCCATTATTTATTAAAGTGTAGGTATTTTTGTTATTTGGTCTTTAATTTTTCAATGAATGATCAAAATGATTGATGATGGACAAATTTAGGGACCACTTCTATTGATTTCAAATCTTAAGGACCAAAGTAATGAGTTATGCAAATCTCAGAAACCATTTTGGCTAAAAAACCTTTATGTAATGAACAATTAATTGATCCAGTTTAGAGCTTTCAATCCACCGTTTTAAGTCTATATAAATAAAGACTGCTTTTTACTTGAAGTCATAAATTGCAAAGCTTGAAAACATGGCTAAGAAAGCTAGCTGCAGCAGCTCCCTTTTTGCTTTGTTCTTCTTGTTCTTATTTTCTAAGACTACTTTCCTAGCCATGGCACAAAACAATACGACTATCCCAGTTCATGTGGGTCTGGTTCTTGACTTTGATGCCTTGCATGGGAAGATGGGTCTGAGCTGCATTGAAGTCGCCCTATCCGATTTCTATGCCTCTAAACCCAACTATAAAACTAGGCTTGTTCTGGAGAAAAGGAGCTCTTCTTCAGATGGTGTTGTCACCGCTTCTGCAGGTAATTTCTCTTTTCTCCTTGTTCATGTTTTGTTTTTGATCGCTCCAATTAATCCCCGTCTGTTGACAGCCTTGCATAATATTTTAAATGATGTTGGTGCTTATCTAGTTCATTGTTCATCGACCTTGAGTTAGACGCTCACATTCTAGCATGAACCCGTTTATTATACTCAATGAGTTTTGAAAGTATGAATCTCACGTCAGGGAATAATAGCCTTGCATAATAGTTTAAGAAATCTTGGGCATCTCATGTTCATTATCAATGAGTTTTGAGTTGGACGGTCACGTTCTAACAATTGCCCGTGAAATTTTGAACACTCAACTAGTTTTCAAAGCATGAATCCACGTCAAGGGAGATTAATTTAAGGGATTTTTGAACTTTAATCCTTGAAGAAGATTAAAATTCAATAAAAACCTGGTGTTAGATTGGATATTGATTTTAGTCCTCTAATGAATACTTAATTTAAATTTATATTATATTTTTGTTTTAATATTTAATAGATATCTTATTTAATGTCATTACATTAAAATTAAAATTATTTATTATTATACACATTTTAATTCACTATATTTATTTTACTTCCTCTAATTAGTGTACTTAAACGTCCGTAATATAATATATTTTGCTAAATTAGTGTACCGAAATGTCCGTACCTAAATATATTGTAGTGAACTAGTAACACATAAGAAAATATGCAAAGACACAAGTGTACCGAAAAATTATGTACCTAAATATATGATACTAAACTAATGTACCGAAACGTCAATGCCTAAATATATTATAATAAACTAGTGTACCAAAATGTCCGTACCTGAATATATTATACTAACCTAGTGCACCAAAATGTTCGTACCCAAATATATTGTAATGAATTAGTGGCACATAAGAAAATATGCAAAAACATGTGTACCGAAAAATCTTTACAAAATTATTTTCTTATATAAGATACTTACCATAATGAGAATTAAAATTTACTGAAAATGTGACTTTAACCCCTTCAAACTCTTTTTTTTTTTTTTTTTTTTTTTACATAAAACCCACAATAATATATTTTTTTCTAACAAAAACCCGATGACTAGGCTCCACCTAAGCAAATTACCTAATCGAGATTGTGTGTCGTATTTAATATTATTTGGATTTCCCAAATTACCCTCAATTAAGTCTTATGTTGATATCAAAATTAAAATGAAAAGCTTTTTTATTTTCTTGTAACTTGTGTAATGGCTTTGAAATTTTAAATGACATAGGAATAAAAATTCCCAACGTTTTGAATTCAACAATAAATTTTCAGATTTATGTACCCTATTGATTTAATAAAAAACCATGCCTTTGTTTTCTTTAAAACAAAAAGGGTAAAAAAATGACGTGTCTAGTATGTTTTGTTTTATTTTTTGAATATCAATGTACCCATTTTTTTGTTTTGAAAAAGATTAATGTTGTCGCATCCCAGTTTCGGCTTCGTCGTAGCATGATATTGTCTGCTTTGGGCTTACCATTCCCTCACTGTTTTTGTTTTTTTTTTTGGGAACTCACGAGCAACTTCCCAGTGGGTCACCCATCTTGGGATTGCTCTTGTCTAATCTCGCTTAACTTCAGAGTTTCGATGGAATCTAAAGCCAGTGAGCTCGTAAAACGCCTCGTGTTATAAGGAGGGAAGTATGTACATATAAGACACATTACCCCTTCTCCGTTGGTTGATGTGGGATCTCACAAATGTACCTACTTAATACTAGTAGTTTTGGTTACTTTGAAAAATAATGCACCTGTTATCAAATTTTTGAATCTGGAAAATATAGGTAATTAGTATAAGATTTCATACATACTAATAGTTTTGGTCACATTAGTCGGCATATTATTGATATTTCTCATATAAATATATTTATTAGGCATACTATTGATGTTTCTCATATAAATATATGGGTTTTTTTATTAACATCGCACATGTTGTTGATTACACCCCACTTAAAAATGTAATACTAAACAACTTGTAACTCTAATATGAAATGACTACTCGAGCCCTCAAAGCTACTCTTAGTCTCCATTGTAGAACAAAACCCTAAAAACACAAACAAGTTGATGAAAATATATCTTTTGATGGACGGAACAAAAAATCAAGTTTTGCTCCTCGTTCATTCGTTGGTTTTCACATTTAAGAAATTATTTAAATAATGGAATAAAAATTTGACTTTTTGCAAAGCCCTGCTCTAGTTGGAATCCAAGAAATAGGAAGAAAACTAGAGAATGTTGTAAAATTTTACGAAGTAATACATGTAATATTCTTATGGCAATTTGATGATGAAGAAATTCAATGTTTTTTGGCTAGTTGGAACTGACATGACCTTATAAGAATAGTTCCTACCGTTTGTCCATCAAGCTTCTTAGAATCCAACATGATTGTTCAAGAAAATTTGACAGATGTTTATAAATCAAACGGCAAGATGGAGATTTTATACAATTTAATTCATCTTTCTTGTCTTTAAAATGTGGATTATTCTATTGTGTGAAAGAGATGAAGAGTTTGATGTGTGGTTAATTAGTTGATGATTGCGGGGTGTGTGAGATGTGAGGTGTGGGGTGTACGAGATGTGAGGTGTGAGGGTAGTATTGGAAAATATGTGGGATGTATTAAGAAAAAGTTTAATTTAAAAAGTAAATGTGGAATGTATTAAGTATGTGGGGTGTGGTCAACAAAATATGGAGTGTTAATAAAACAAACCAAATATATTTTATTATTTACATTAGTGAATCTACAAAATATAGGTAAATTAGTATAATATTTCATACATGTTTATCATGCATATTTCTCAGATAAATATACTTATTATTTAATCTACAAAATATAGGTAAATTTGTTGGTATAATATATTAATAGTATAGGGGCTTGTTGCTCATCATAATTAGGGTGAGTTATGATAACCTTTATTGACTTAATTAGGGAGTTGTGGCATAAGTTGTATATATATTGTAATAATAGGTCACTAATTTGCCCACATGTCAGTTTATTTGAAACTTGGGTTTTATTTGGAGATTTAAATTTATGTGGGTTTTTGTTTATGAAATGCAACTTGTCTGGGCTTATATGAGTTATATCTAAAGAACCCTAAAATTTGCAATAATTTCATAAAATTTAATTTATGAACACCATAAAATTATAAATAAATTTTTTTTTAATATGCTGGCATTAAATAGAGTCCAAAGACTAAAATTAATTTTTAATCTTGTATAAGACATTTTTTAAAAACTTCATCTCATTTAGGAATTAAAATCTAGTTTTCTATTAATTTAACATGTTCTTGTATGAATGAACAGCTTTAGACCTAATAAAGAATGTTCAAGTGCAAGCAATCATTGGGCCTGCATCGTCAATGCAGGCCGAATTACTAATCATCCTTGGAGAGAAAGCCCAAGTTCCCATAATCTCCTACTCAGCAACAATCCCATCTCTTACTTCAATCAGAAGTTCATATTTCATCAGAGCTGCACAAAATGATTCATCCCAAGTGAAAGCCATTAGTGCTATCATCCACGCCTTTGGCTGGAGAGAAGTAGTGCCCATCTATGTTGACGACGAGTTTGGGGAAGGAGTCATACCTTACCTCTCTGATGCCTTGCAAGAAGTTGATGCTCGAATTGCCTACCGGAGTGTCATTCCTCCGGCGGCCACTGATGACCAAATTGTTGTTGAGCTTGAAAAGTTGATGGCAATGCAAACAAGGGTCTTCGTTGTGCACATGTTACCATCTCTTGGTTTGCGAATTTTCGAAAAGGCGAAAGAGATTGGCATGATGGAGGCAGGGTATGCTTGGATAATGACTGATGGGATGACCAACATGTTCAGTTCCATAAATTCATCTGGCATAGAAAATATGCAAGGGGTTTTGGGGATAAAAACTTATTACCCAAATTCAAAAGCTCTCGAGTATTTTCGAGCTAGATGGAAGAGGGAATTCCAACAAGACAATCCAACTGTCCAGGATGCTAAACTGGATGTGTTCGGATTGTGGGCGCATGATGCTGCTTGGGCACTGGCCATGGCTGTGGAGAAAGTTGGGGCTAAAAACTTTAACTTCGAAAAGACGAATACTTCTGGAAAATCTAGTACTACTGATCTAGAAAGATTTGGGGTCTCACAAAATGGTCCTCAACTTGTCCAAGAACTATCAGGTACAAATTTTGAAGGCCTTTCGGGAGATTTCAATCTTTCCAACGGGCAATTACAATCATCAACTTTTGAGATTGTTAATGTGATTGGAAGTGGGGAAAAATTGATTGGATTTTGGACACCCAAAAATGGCCTTGCAAGAAACTTAAATTTGACAAGCACAAGCAAATATTCTATTTCCAATGCTAGTCTTAGATCTATTATATGGCCGGGAGACACCACCTCCGCTCCTAAGGGTTGGGAGATTCCTACACTTGGCAAGAAGCTGCAAATTCTAGTCCCGGTCAAGGAAGGGTTTTCGGAATTTGTAAATGTCACACATGACCCTATAACCAAGGTGGTCAAGGGTGGATATTGCATAGACGTCTTCGAAGCTGTAATTAACGCACTACCCTACGCTGTCCCTTACGATCTTATTCCCTATGCAAGGCCTAATGGTTCGAGCGCTGGCAGTTACAATGACTTGGTCGATCAGGTGTATCTCAAGGTAGGAGTCTTTTTTCCCTAATCTGACAAACTTATCTAATTTGCAACTGACGTGGTAACATTTTTTTTCTTGATAGAAATATGATGCGGCAGTAGGGGATATCACTATTAGAGCAAACAGATCCTTATATGTGGACTTCACGTTGCCGTACACAGAATCTGTTGTGTCCATGATTGTGCCTATCAAAAACAACAAAAGCAAGAATGCTTGGGTGTTCTTGAAGCCTTTGACATGGGACCTTTGGGTAACGAGCGGTTGTTTTTTCATATTCATTGGTTTCGTTGTTTGGGTTCTTGAACATCGGATCAACGACGCCTTTCGGGGGCCTCCACATTACCAAATCGGGACTAGTTTTTGGTTCTCGTTCTCAACCATGGTTTTTTCACCCAGTAAGTTTGTTCGTGTTAATTTACTCTCCACAGAAACTATGCAAATTTCATGCTTTCCATTGTAAATTATGCCTCAAACTTATGACATCCATGACTCATTATTCTCCATTTCTTTCATCTTTTGAAATTGTCGTTACAGGGGAGCGAGTAGTGAGCAACTTGGCTCGATGTGTGGTGATAATATGGTGCTTTTTGGTCCTCATTCTGACTCAAAGTTATACTGCAAGTTTGGCATCGCTGTTAACAGTTCAACATCTCCAACCAACTGTTACGGATGTTAATTTGCTCCTCAAGAATGGGCACAATGTTGCCTACCAATCAGATTCTTTTGTTCTTGGAATTCTGAAACAACTACGATTTCCAGATGAAAAAATTAAGACTTTTCGTTCCCCAGAAGAGTTGAATGAACTTTTTCAAAACGGGAATAAAAAGGATGGTATCTCGGCGGCATTCGATGAGAACCCCTACATGAAGCTATTTATTGCAAAGTATTGCTCGAAATACACCATGGTTGAGCCGACATTTAAAGCCGATGGTTTTGGCTTTGTACGTTTACCTGCTTTCTCTCCTTCGTCTCTATCATGTTCGAATACATGTTTTCTCATGTCATGTGGGATTATTCGGTGTTCTTTCTGTTGAGGGTGTGAATTTTGCATCGGAGAATTTAGTGGTTACATAATATCGTTTAAATTATCATTGGCGTATATTTAACTCCTAGAATATCTTCCGAATACAATCTTTTGACGTTTTCATTTGTGACTTGTAGGTCTTCCCAAAAGGTTCATCTCTTGCTCGTGACGTTTCGACGGCAATCCTAAACGTGAACGAGGGAGACAGAATGAAAAAGATTGAGAAGAAATGGTTCGACAAAGAATCAAGTTGTCAAGACCCTAACAGCCTGGTCCCTTTCAACAGTCTCGGCCTTGAGAGCTTTCGGGGCCTCTTTCTCATAGCCGGTCTTGCTTCAGTATTAGCTCTCCTCATATATGCTGCCATGTTCTTGTACGAACACAAGGAAATCCTCTTGCGACTCGATCCAGAAGCCTCATTGTGGAGAAAATTTTGTGTCGTGTTCAGAATTTACGATAAAAAGGACTTAAAGTCATTTACTTTTAAGAAGGGTGAACTGGAACTGAACACCATCTCCCCCCCAAGTCCATCAGTCTACTCAAACGACAGTGAATCACGCATGGTTTTCGACGAGCAGATGAGAACACCTTCTACTGAGCATGGTGGTTTCAGTCCCAGTGATGGTTTGCCCAAATGAAGAGAGATGGAATCAGTCAATGAGATTACTGAGAGGCCAACACCTCATGAGATTGCCCAAGAAAGCTTGACAGTTTTTTTGTTTCGCATAGTCGGTGCTAATTATAGATGTAGCACCTTATCGTTAGATTTAATTGTAGATGGGTAAAAAATATTGTAAATTGGTTTAGAAATAAAATGATTATATATAACACATGAATATATACCACGGATTTTACGGAAAACAAATTATTTCTATACTAAAACCCAAACCAGCGTTCACTGTTCACGGACAGTGAGCGGACTTAAATGGAGCCTAGGCTTTTTTCCTCTCTCACGCCTTCGTTGTTCTTGCTGTCCACCCTTCGCATCTTTCTCTCGCCGATTATCCACGGCCGTTTTCTTTCTAGAAAACTAACGTTCTCTGGTGAGTCATTTGCGTTTGTTACCGTATCTGATTTCAATTTTTTTTTGTTGTTTGGGTGTGGCTTTGTGATGCGGTTTGATTTTTGGTTTAAGGAAAAGTTATGGATACGATCTAAGGTTTTCTGCTTTTCTGATTGTATGTTGTTTGATTCTTTTTCGTGCTTTGGGTCTGCCTTTCTGATCTGCTTTCATATTTGATTTCAGCAAAATTTGTTGTTCAAATTTTGGCCTTTCTGTCTGCAACCTTGCAAGCTGTTTGCGATCAAGGTATATAAGCTTTTTTTTTTTTTTTTTCCGTGTTGGATCTTTCTCCGGTGATGGTTTGTTTGATTGGTCAAAAAATGAAAGAAATAAATTACGAAATTTAAACTGAATTATGCTTCATTTAATTAAAGCTTTGGTTTTGTTGGGTTGTCATTGTTTGCCTTGTTTTCAGAGTATTCCCCTCCTTTTCGGTCTGCGATTGCAGAGTTGTGACCAGCTTTCTGGCGACTTTTCAGTCCAATCTGGGCATGGCCTGCCTTCAGATCACTGTCAAACAAATTCCATTGAACTCAGGTAGATTCTATAACAGCTGTATGTGAGTTTTTATTTCGGATTTGTGTTTATTTGAACGAAACTCTTAACGGTTTGGTTTTGCAGTCAGCTGTGGCGGTTTGTCGCGGCTTTGCTGACTAAAAGGGATTTTGTGTTTGGCTTCCTCCCCTGACTATTCTAAATACATTTATTTGCTGTCTTTTCTACGATGAAAATTATTTCTTTTGTGCCTGATTCCCGTGTCAGCTAAATTCACAAACTTGCTTTGTTGTAGTTTAGATATTTTAGAATCTCTAACGGTGGATCAATGGATCAGAGCATGCTGCAGATTTACTCATTTACATAAGTAATTGTACATGCTGTTATGTCCTCGAGCAGAGCATGCCTGCAAATCAAATCACGGTTTTATCTAATTTTGTTGTTTAACATCATGTAAATGATATTTAGATTACTGGTTTTCTTTTTAAGATAAAGTACAAAAAACTATCTCAACAATTGATGTCACGACACTTTCATACCTCATCTTTTTAAAATGACAATGTCATACCTATCTTACGAATTTGTGCCAGTGTCATACCTCCGTCAGTTTTTCTGTTAAGTGCTGACGTGGCTAGATACTGGGGCTACTCACTAATCCAACTGGATTAAAATATAATTAAATACATTTATTTGCTGTCTTTTCTAAGATGAAAATTATTTCTTTTGTGCCTGATTCCCGTGTCAGCTAAATTCACAAACTTGCTTTGTTGTAGTTTAGATATTTCAGAATCTCTAACGGTGGATCAATGGATCAGAGCATGCTGCAGATTTACTCATTTACATAAGTAATTGTACATGCTGTTATGTCCTTGAGCTGAGCATGCTTGCAAATCAAATCACGGTTTTATCTAATTTTGTTGTTTAGCATCATGTAAATGATATTTAGATTACTGGTTTTCTTTTTAAGATAAAGTACAAAAAACTATCTCAACAATTGATGTCACGACACTTTCATACCTCATCTTTTTAAAATGACAATGTCATACCTATCTTACGAATTTGTGCCAGTGTCATACCTCCGTCAGTTTTTCTGTTAAGTGCTGACGTGGCTAGATACTGGGGCTACTCACTAATCCAACTGGATTAAAATATAATTAAATATATTTTTTAATAATTAAAAATTAAAAAATTAAAAATAAAATTATTTTTTTTATATAAAATTGTGGATCCAACCTCTCTCTCTCGCCTCTCTTCTCTCTCTCTCCTGGACACCCACCTGCATCCCCAAAACCTTCCCACCCTTCCCACCCATCCCCCCCAACCTTTATCCCCCTCACCGTTTCTTCCCCCCGCTCCCATCTTCTCTGCGCAACCTCTCCCTCCAAAAACTCTCCCATCTAGAGCCCCTTGACCTATCCGTCTCTCACCTCTGCTTCGCCACTATCCCGCCCCGCCACCCCTCTCTCTCAATCACCTGCCTCACTGTCAACCACAATCTTTTCTACGTCGCATCGGGCCACGAGTAATGCCTCTGGATCTCCTCTGTGTCGAGTCGGTCAAGGCGCATGAGGATGTCGTGAATGCGTTGGCAGTGTCGAATGACGGGACGGTGTACACCGGGTTGATGGATTGTCAGATTTGGATGTGGTCCAAACCATTTGGGGAATAAGGAGAAGACGGGAGCGGGGTGGGATCTGGGTTGGGTGGTTCTAGTTTTGAGTTTGGAGCGGGGTGGGATCTGGGTTGGGTGGTTTTTGGTTTTGAGTTTGGGGAAGACGAGGAGCGAAGGGAAGAAAGGGTGAGGGGGAGGAAGGTTGGGGGGGACGGGTAGGAAGGGTTTGAGGGATGCAGGTAGGTGTCCAAAGAGAGAGAAGAGAGAGGCGAGAGAGAGAGGGTGGTGGAGGAAGGTTGGGGGGACGGGTGGGAAAGGGTCGAGGGAGGGGGGGTCGGGTGGGAAAGGGTTTTAAGGATGGAGAGAAAAGAGATATGCGAGAAAGATGGGGGAGAGAGAGAGAGATTTAATATAAATTTTAAATTTTTTTTTAATTTTTAATTATTAAAAAATATATTTAATTATATTTTAATTCAGTTGGATTAGTGAGTGGTCTCCGTATCTAACCACGTCAGCACTTAACAAAAAAACTGACAAAGGTATGACATTGACACAAATTCGTAAGATGAGGTATGACATTGTCATTTTAAAAAGATGAGGTATGAAAGTGTCGTGACACCAATAGTTGAGGTAGTTTTTTGTACTTTACCCTTACTTCTTCTATGTTAAATTACTCATCTAGAAGTTAATTTTGTTCAAACACTAAGTATTGTTCTTCAATTAGAGATTTCTGAGTTTCTTTTTGCTTATTTTATGTTAAATTACTCATCCAGAAGTTAATTTTGTTCAAAAACTAAGTATTGTTCTTCAATTAATCTTACAAGAAAGTATATGAGAACGTGGCACACTAGGTCATTGTCTGCTACATTTATCCACAACTTACTTCAATTACATTAAAACCAGTTTTAAACAAGAAAAATTGTTCCATCAAGTAGATAGCAATGTTCCTAACTTTTCCAATTCTGAAAACAATTCTATGCATAAAAATTTATTCCTGCTCATCCCTTTCCCAAACTCCTCACTATCTTCAATATTATTTCTCCCCTTAGTAAAATATTAATTACATAAACACTTTCCTGCATGTTAACTATCAATTTACTTAGCAACTCTTCATAAAATCACATTTGAATCAACATTTTTTCAATCTACAGCAAAACTTTACCCTTTGAATTACAACTACATTGTTTGTTACAATTACTCCATTACCAGATCAACACTGAACCATCTCTTATTCATGTATGTTTGTTCCTTGATGTAAATACAATGAATATACATACATGTCTGTAAAACTTTCTACAAATTTTATCCATACACTTTTAAACCCGTAGCAACGCGCAGGCACAATGACTAGTACTAACTATTCTCTCTAATAAATGCAGACAACTGTAGTATAACCTCTCAAACGCCAAGAACCTAATTCTGCAGAAAGAGAAACTGACTAATAATCCCCAATGCACCTTTCAGCCCCGGAAATCCTTGAGAAGTTCCCTCTTTAACGTTCATCACGTCATATTGCGGATACCTTAGGGTTTGGAAAGCCGGATCAAAGAAGTCCTCAATCCCATGAACAATCAGTCGTCCGTCATTGTACACACCCCACTCCGTGACTTTGACTAGGTTGAGAGAAGCGTATCCGCCAGTGCTGGTGGGCAGGGAAGTAAGAACGAGAGAATGACCGGGCAGAAGAGTGTCGACCTTGGAACCATGATCGAAAGACGCCTCTACTGAATCTTTGTCCATCTTGAACGGCACAACATGATACTTAAATAGTGTCAACGGAGGCTGTCCATACTTGGAGTTAAAGAAAGCTTGGTCTTTAGGGCAAAAGAGGGTAAGACTGGTGCTGTGATTTAAGTTTAGGGTTGGAAATATCACAGCCTCAAGAATGGTGCCTAGGGTTAGTGCCATGGCGTGATACCCTTTGTCGGAAAGTACGCTGGATACCTTCCCCATGTTGATTCCTGACTGTTCCGGTTGGCTCGTTTGTTCATGTGGTTGAACAGCTTGACCGGTAACAAAGAGAATTGAAGAGAGAAGAAAACAGATCAGTGCAAACTTGGAATCCATGGAAGAAGAGAAGAAGAAGGCAAAGCTGGGCAGGTATAATTGTGTGAATTACACAATATATAGTGATAGCCAGTACTTCCAAATCCTACATGGATTCCTTTTCCTTTCCGGAAAATATATCACAAAATATTTTACCAAAATGTTTTTGAAGGCCAAACCGACTACTCTTTTTTACAATATTTTGTTCTTTCAATAATAACCTTTTAAAACAGAAAAGCGAGGAAATATTAATAATACTGAAAGACAAAAATATGATTATATTAGTTCTTCCGCAATTCTGACGAATATTTTGCCGACCTCTAAAGGCGAAAAAATTATGTCAAAGGAAACAAAAGTGGATAATTGTCATTTTTAAGAGTAATTTGGAATTTTAACTTATGTTTCAGCATGGACAGTATATGGATCATTCTTTTAAGCGTTCGCTTCTAAAGCATAGAAATTAGACATAAAAAAAAAATACATATTCCATCAAGGGTTCCGCCCAAAAAGAAATTCACCTTAATATTTTATTTATTTATTTGGAAATCACCTTACTCTTAAATTATAGTAACCAAAATAAAAACAGGGACAAAACATGGAGTCGGATTCCGCTCCCCCCAAATTCCTCTCCCTCTTCATTCCTCTTTTATTTGAACGGTCACAATTGAATCATGTCAACATTTTGTGTTGATTTTTTTTATAGAGAAAAAGAAGGACAGAGGAAAGTAAGAGAGAAGATGAGAGGATTTGAGAGATCCTACTCCAAACATAGTGACCAAAAATCATCTTACGTTATTAAAAAAAATACAACAGAAAAATAAGGTCCGCATGTAAATTGGGTTTTCTATTTCAGCCCATTTCATTAATTCAAAGCCCACATATTTTAGCTTGTAAAAAAAAAAAACGCCCACATCTTATAAGTCGGCTTCACCTTCTTCATTTCCCCTATATACAATCCGGAGCCCTAATTTATTCACAAGAGTACCAAATCAAACAGTTCTCTCCGTCTCAAAATCCCCAATTTTCCCTCGCTTTCCCTCACTTTCCCGCCATCCAAGCACCCCCCAAACCGCCACCATGAGCACAATCAGCCTCCGCAAGGTCAACACCCGCCTCCCGCCGGAAGTCAACCGCGTGCTCTATGTCCGCAACCTCCCCTTCAACATCTCGAGCGAGGAGATGTACGACATCTTCGGCAAGTACGGCGCAATACGGCAGATTCGCATCGGGACGAATAAGGACACCAGAGGCACCGCATTCGTCGTTTACGAGGACATCTACGACGCCAAAACGGCGGTGGATCACCTCTCCGGCTTCAACGTCGCGAACCGGTACCTCATCGTGCTCTACTACCAGCAGGCGAAGATGGGCAAGAAGTCCGACACGAAGAAGAAGGAGGACGAGATCGCCAGGATGCAGGAGAAGTACGGCGTCTCCACCAAAGATAAGTGATTTCTCCGGCCGCTTTTCTGGTTAATATTGTGCTGTTTGGATGGTGGGATTATCTGATTATACTATTCCGGATTATCTTTATTCTGGATTGTGTAATATGCTATTTGGGATTCTAGATTTAGAGGTGTTAGTTCCTTTGTTATCCTCAGCTTGGAGTAGAGAAAACAGTTGGTTTTAATCTTGAACAATTTGATCTATTAGAGTTGTTGTATATGTACAATTTTATAACCATATAATGCTGATAATATTTTGAGAGAAGATGAATATGATACATCGATTTCGGAACTTTCATAGCAGAAGCAAACTATCGTTGATGTTTTTATCAATCAGGTAGGTAGTGTCAGAGGCGTACTTAAAATTTTGTAATATTACGCGGTATCTGTTATAATCTTCCGGATTATCTTTAGTCTGGATTATGTAATATGCCATTTGATATTTAGTTTTTGGATACGTTTGTTTGTTATCCTCGGCGTGGAATAGTGAACACAGTTGCTTTTAATTTTGAACAACTGATCTTTTGGAGTTGTTGCATATGTACAAGTTATAATTAGATGCTACTGATGTTTTGAGAAGAAGAATATGGTACATTGATTACTAAATTCATTAAAATAATTAAAATCCCTCAAAATCCTAATTGAATACACCTAAAAATTAATGAATTTATAAATCTATTAAAATCTCAAATTCTCAATTGGATACACCTCTCACAAATTAGGTTTTCTAATGTAAGGCCCACATATTTCGGCTTGTTAAAAAAAGGCCCACATCTTTTAAGTCGGCTTCACCTTCTTCTTTTCCCCTCTTTCGACAGTCCGAAACATAGTACCAAATCAAAATTCCCAATTTTTCCCTCGCTTTCCCACAATCCAAACACCCCCGAAACCGCCACTATGATTTTTATCCTATTCCGGTTTATTTTTATCCTGGATTACGTAATATGCTATTTGGCATTCTAGATTTTAGAGGCGTTTGTTGCTTTGTTATCGTCAGCTTCGAATAGTGAAAACAGTTAGTTTAAATCTTGAACAATTTGATCTATTAGAGTTGTTGTATATGTACAATTTTATAACCGTATAATGCTGTTAATATTTTGAGAGAAGATGAATATGATACATCGATTTCGGAACTTTCATAGCATAAGCAAACTATCATAGATGTTTTTATCAATTTCACATGTTGCCACTTTAGTATCTCTCACCCTGTTGGTGCAATCGTCTAAGTTCAATGGTGGTCTACTGCTTAGCGCCAAGTTTGGCTACCTGATTCCTAGATTCTTATTCATCCATTGCAATCAACTTAAGGAGTAATTTGTTTAAGGTCGCAAAATATTGTCAGTATTAATTAAGATTGAATCAAATCTGTTGGAGTTTTGACAAGGAAGAGAAGAAGAAAAATGAATGTCAAAACTTAGAGGTTGGCTCCAAAGAGGTCTTGACTTGTTTCTATTCATTTTATGATCAGTTTGGTGAGACCTTTCTCACGCCGCATGGGAGGGGACTTGTTCTTCCTTTCTCGTATGGCTTCTGCACATGCACTTATACATTGCTCTCTCTACCTCATTATATAGAGAGGTGTGTTGGTGTTCGCTCTCTTGGTGTACATGTTTTACTCACTTGGCCCAATGTTGGCTATCAAGTAGGTTCTTTTGTTTACGGGATTATGAAACAAATAGGATTTCGGGTTGAAGATCTCAAGATTCCTAAATTCGCAGAAGAGTTGAATCAACTCTTTCAAAATTGTAGTGGAAAATATGGTACTTCCGCAGTTTTTTATGAAACACCCATGAACTTTTTCTTGCAACATAGTATACCTCGATGGACCAAACTTTTTTCTTTTTTGTTTTTTGACAAACGATAACATTAGTGAGTTAAATTATTAATTATTAAAGATGAGGGGGACTGATAGGGATCGAACCGCATCAGGGTACATAAACATCGTTACAAATCAAATTGTAAATTTGTTATTTGGTTGCAAAGAATTCGGGAAAGATTACAAATTAAATAAACCAACATCCTTGTTTTCTCTAGGTACGTAGCTGACACTAAAGATAGCTTTTATCAGAATGGTGGAAATTCATACGTTAGAAAATGCTAGAGTAGTCTATTGTCAATCAGGATGCTCTCATTTAAAGACTTTTCCAAAGATATTCTGATTTTTGTAAAATCGACAGGATGCTCTCATTTAAAGACTTTTCCAAAGGTATTCCGATTTTTGTAAAATTGATAGTAATAGGATAGAAAATAAAGGCAATTTACTATTATGGGTAGGCTTTATAGGTGCGGATAAAAGCTATAGGACTCGCACATCTATTCTTGATCAGATTGTTCTTCATTATTAATTTGTCTACTTGACCTATACGTGTTGAATCTTACTAATTGATTTCCATCATGCTGTGTATATAAATGAAATTCTGTAGGGTTTCTTATATTAGTATCTCCTAAAATATTTGATACGTCTCATTCTATTTCTTCTAGTTTAACATATCGGCCTTCTTAGTAAGATTCAACACGTATCAATCGATTTCAAGTAGTCTTGACCCTCCTTCCCAGCAATTTCTCGTAAACTAGGGTTTTTCAACAAGTATCCAAAATTTCCTTTGAATAATCTTGAGTCTATTTTCTAATTGGAAGTCAGATATATTCTTTAATATATTTTTTGGAATCTCAATTCAGATGAAGTGATCGTTTCTTACGATTTTTCTGAATGCTTGACCTAGTCATATCCACAGACTTTAGGAAAATTACTCACTTCATTCCCTACTTGTTCTCAGGTTAATTTGCTTCTTTTTTCTTTATTTTTAACTTGTCTACCTTTTGCTTATACCTTTTTTTTTTCTTTGAACAAAAGATATCATGTACATAAAGGGAGAGATGGTGGATTTAGCCTCACAATTGACTAATAATGTGATTGCAAAAAAGTCAAGAAAGATAACAAATTAAATAAATCATCATCATTGTTTCTCTGGGTAGCTGTCATTAAAATGGCTTTTTATTGTAGTATTAGAAAGCAATAATGTTTATACACTCCTGTGCAGATTTAATTTCACATATAATTTTTTCTACTGTTTTTTTCTTTCTTTCTTTAATTTCAAGTGTTTCATATCCTTTGTTTCTCAAGTAATGTTATTGTAAAGAATATTGCTTGTAAAAGGAGGAAGAGCCTTCATGTACTCGTACATATTATGAAACTTTAGTGATTCACTAGCGACGCATCAATCGATTTCAAGTTGATCTATCAAATATATGCTGACAAAATAAAAGGAAAAACAAAATGGTTTTTAAAATAATTGTAAAGATTCAATTTGTGGTCTTGACCCTCCTACCCATCAATTTCTCGCAAAACTAGGCTTTGTCTTGAGCTGCAAATTTTCCTTTAAAGAATCTGGACTCTATTAACTAATTGGAAGTCAGATATATTCTTTAATATATTTTCTAGAATCTCAATTCAGATGAAGTCATCGTTTCTTATTATTTTTCTGAATGGTTGACCTAGTCATATCTGCAGACTGGGAAAATTACTCACTTCATTCCCTACATGTTCTTAGATTAATTTGCTTCTTCTTTCTCTATTTTTAATTTATCTACCTTAAGTTTTGCTTATACATATTAAATATACTACATTACTACTTTTTAAGACAAGAAATTGCTATGCTGCAATCAAGCAAGGGGAAAATTCGGAACTCAAGTAATGTTATTGTAAAGAATATTGCTTGTAAAAGGAGGAAGAGCCTTCATGTACTCGTACATATTATGAAACTTTAGTGATTCACTAGCGACGCATCAATCGATTTCAAGTTGATCTATCAAATATATGCTGACAAAATAAAAGGAAAAACAAAATGATTTTTAAAATAATTGTAAAGATTCAATTTGTGGTCTTGACCCTCCTACCCATCAATTTCTCGCAAAACTAGGCTTTGTCTTGAGCTGCAAATTTTCCTTTAAAGAATCTGGACTCTATTAACTAATTGGAAGTCAGATATATTCTTTAATATATTTTCTAGAATCTCAATTCAGATGAAGTCATCGTTTCTTACTATTTTTCTGAATGGTTGACCTAGTCATATCTGCAGACTGGGAAAATTACTCACTTCATTCCCTACATGTTCTTAGATTAATTTGCTTCTTCTTTCTCTATTTTTAATTTATCTACCTTAAGTTTTGCTTATACATATTAAATATACTACATTACTACTTTTTAAGACAAGAAATTGCTATGCTGCAATCAAGCAAGGGGAAAATTCGGAACCCAAGTTACAGTGATTGCAAGGCTAACGTCCTATCCACCAGAGTTTTGCAATTTACATGGAAATTGATAGAAATTTTTTGTTTTGTTTTTGCTTGAAATATATTTAAGCATAGGGAACCAAGTGAATCTTCGACCTTAATAAAATTCGTATTAACATTTGACAACATAATATAAGATCACATTAACTGGCATTTATTCATACATTAAGCATCAAGATATATTATATATATATATATATAGATATTAAATATATATATATATATATTTAAGAGAGTATCTTATGCATGGAAGTGATAGAATATCTATATATATTGAAGAGAGTATCTTATGCGTCAAAGTGATAGAATATCAATAAAGTGGAACAATAAATTCTTCAGCAATTTCCACTTTCATCGTTTTCAAAGACTAAAGTTTTTCAAGAGACATTCATGGTTTTAAAATGACGATAGTCAGCAAGACCATGGCCACAATAATGCAGAATTCTATATCATCGTTTTGAAGAATGAATTGTTTCAACATTCATGGTTTTAAAATGACGATAGACTTGGACAATATAATAATATGAGACAAATAGTGCCTTTGAACGTTTCAACTTTTAAAGAAGCCATTTGTATTAAAACTCCTAAATATGAATGCATCTTTGATTTGTCAAAGTTAGACTTGGACAATATAATATGAGACAAATAGTGCCTTTGAATGTTTCAACTTTTAGAGACGTCTGCTTCCCAGTGATTTGGAAAATCCAATTAAAACCTTCACCAAGAAGAAAAGGGTGCACAAAAAAATTTTTGTCAAATCATTTTGGCCCATTATTTATTAAAGTATGGGTATTTTTGTCATTTGATCCTTAATTTTTCAAGGAATGACCAAAATGATTGATGATGGACAAACTTAGGGACCACTTCTATTGATTTCAAATCTTAAGGACCAAAGTAATGAGTTATGCAAATCTTAGAAACTATTTTGGCTAAAAAACCTTTATGTAATGAACAATTAATTGATCCAGTTTAGAGCTTTCAATCCACCGTTTTAAGTCTATATAAATAAAGACTGCTTTTTACTTGAAGTCATAAATTGCAAAGCTTGAAAACATGGCTAAGAAAGCTAGCTGCAGCAGCTCCCATTTTGCTTTGTTCTTCTTGTTCTTATTTTCTAAGACTACTTTCCTAGTCATGGCACAAAACAATACGACTATCCCAGTTCATGTGGGTCTGGTTCTTGACTTTGATGCCTTGCATGGGAAGATGGGTCTGAGCTGCATTGAAGTCGCCCTATCCGATTTCTATGCCTCTAATCCCAACTATAAAACTAGGCTTGTTCTGGAGAAAAGGAGCTCCTCTTCAGATGGTGTTGTCACCGCTTCTGCGGGTAATTTCTCTCTTCTCCTTGTTCATGTTTTGTTTTTTATCGCTCCAATTAATCCCGTCTGTTGACAGCCTTGCATAATATTTTAAATGATGTTGGTGCTTATCTAGTTCATTGGTCATCGACCTTGAGTTAGACGCTCACATTCTAGCATGAACCCGTTTATTATACTCAATTAGTTTTGAAAGTATGAATCTCACGTCAGGGAATAATAGCCTTGCATAATAGTTTAAGAAATCTTGGGCATCTCATGTTCATTATCAATGAGTTTTGAGTTGGACGGTCACATTCTAACAATAGCCCGTGAAATTTTGAACACTCAACTAGTTTTCAAAGCATGAATCCACGTCGAGGGAGATTAATTTAAGGGATTTTTGAACTTTAATCCTTGAAGAAGATTAAAATTCAATAAAAACCTGGTGTTAGATTGGATATTGATTTTAGTCCTCTAATGAATACTTAATTTAAATTTATATTATATTTTTGTTTTAATATTTAATAGATATCTTATTTAATGTCATTACATTAAAATTAAAATTATTTATTATTATACACATTTTAATTCACTATATTTATTTTACTTCCTCTAATTAGTGTACTTAAACGTCTGTAAAATAATATATTTTGCTAAATTAGTGTACCGAAATGTCCGTACCTAAATACATTGTAGTGAACTAGTAACACATAAGAAAATATGCAAAACACAAGTGTACCGAAAAATTATGTACCTAAATATATGATACTAAACTAATGTACTGAAACGTCAATGCCTAAATATATTATAATAAACTAGTGTACCAAAATGTCTGTATCTAAATATATTATAATAACCTAGTGCACCGAAATGTTCGTACCCAAATATATTGTAATGAATTAGTGGCACATAAGAAAATATACAAAAACATGTGTACCGAAAAATCTTTACAAAATTATTTTCTTATATAAGATACTTACCATAATGAGAATTAAAATTTACTGAAAGTGTGACTTTACTCCCTTCAAACTCTTCTTTTTTTTTTTTTTTTTTTTTTTTTTTTACATAAAACCCACAATAATATATTTTTTTCTAACAAAAACCCGATGACTAGGCTCCACCTAAACAAATTACCTAATCGAGATTGTGCATCGTATTTAATATTATTTGGATTTCCCAAATTACCCTCAATTAAGTCTTATGTTGATATCAAAATTAAAATGAAAAGCTTTTTTATTTTCTTGTAACTTGTGTAATGGCTTTGAAATTTTAAATGACATAGGAATAAAAATTCCAAACGTTTTGAATTCAACAATAAATTTTCAGATTAATGTACCCTATTGATTTAATAAAAAACCATGCCTTTGTTTTCTTTAAAACAAAAAGGGTAAAAAAATGATGTGTCTAGTATGTTTTGTTTTGTTTTTTGAATATCAATGTACCCATTTTTTTGTTTTGAAAAAGATTGCGCTGTCGCATCCCAGTTTCGGCTTCGTCGTAGCATGATATTGTCTGCTTTGGGCTTACCATTCCCTCACTGTTTTTGTTTTTTTTTTGGGAACTCACGAGCAACTTCCCAGTGGGTCACCCATCTTGGGATTGCTCTTGTCCAATGTCACTTAACTTCAGAGTTTCGATGGAATCTAAAGTCAGTGAGCTCCTAAAACGCCTCATGTTATAGGGAGGGAAGTATGTACATATAAGACACATTACCCCTTCTCCGTTGGTCGATGTGGGATCTCACAAATGTACCAACTTAGTACTAGTAGTTTTGGTCACTTTGAAAAATAATGCACCTGTTATCAAATTTTTGAATCTGGAAAATATAGGTAAATTAATTTATGTAGGTAAATTAGTATAAGATTTCATACATACTAATAGTTTTGGTCACAAATGTACCTACTTAGTACTAATAGGTAAATTAGCATAATATTTCATACATGTTTATCATGCTTCCCAAGCCTCTATTAGTTGGCATATTATTGATATTTCTCATATAAATATATTTATTAGGCATACTATTGATGTTTCTCATATAAATATATGGGTTTTTTTTATTAACATCGCACATGTTGTTGATTACACCCCACTTAAAAATGTAATACTAAACAACTTGTAACTCTAATATGAAATGACTATTCGAGCCCTCAAAGCTACTCTTAGTCTCCATTGTAGAACAAAACCCTAAAAACACAAACAAGTTGATGAAAATATATCTTTTGATGGACAGAACAAAAAATCGAGTTTTGCTCCTCGTTCATTTGTTGGTTTTCACATTTAAGAAATTATTTAAATAATGGAATAAAAATTTGACTTTTTGCAAAGCCCTGCTCTAGTTGGAATCCAAGAAATAGGAACAAAACTGGAGAATGTTGTAAAATTTTAAGATGTAATAAATGTAATATTCTCATGGCAATTTGATGATGAAGAAATTCAATGTTTTTTGGCTGGTTGGAACTGACATGACCTTATAAGAACAGTTTCTACCATTTGTCCATCAAGCTTCTTAGAATCTAACGTGATTGTTCAAGAAAATTTGACGGATGTTTATAAATCAAACAGCAAGCTGGAGATTTTATACAATTTAATTCATCTTTCTTGTCTTTAAAATGTGGATTATTCTATTGTGTGAAAGAGATGAAGAGTTTGATGTGTGGTTAATTAGTTGATGATTGTGGGGTGTGTGAGATGTGAGGTGTGGGGTGTACGAGATGTGAGGTGGGAGGTGTGAGGGTAGTATTGGAAAATATGTGGGATGTATTAAGAAAAAGTTTAATTTAAAAAGTAAATGTGGAATGTATTAAGTATGTGGGGTGTAGTCAACAAAATGTGGAGTGTTAATAAAACAAGCCAAATATATTTTATTATTTACATTAGTGAATCTACAAAATATGGGTAAATTAGTATAATATTTCATACATGTTTATCATGCATTCCGAGCCTTTATTAGTAGGCATATTATCGATATTTCTCAGATAAATATACTTATTATTTAATCTACAAAATATAGGTAAATTTGTTGGTATAATATATTAATAGTATAGGGGCTTGTTGCTCATCATAATTAGGGTGAGTTATGATAACCTTTATTGACTCAATTAGGGAGTTGTGGCATAAGTTGTATATATATATTGTAATAATAGGTCACTAATTTGCCTACATGTCAGTTTATTTGAAACTTGGGTTTTATTTGGACATTTAAATTTATGTGGGTTTTTGTTTATGAAATGCAACTTGTCCGGGCTTATATCTAAACTCTAAAGAACCCTAAAATTTACAATAATTTCATAAAATTTAATTTATGAACACCATAAAATTATAAATAAATTTTTTTTTAATATGCTGGCATTAAATAGAGTCCAAAGACTAAAATTAATTTTTAATCTTGTACAAGACATTTTTTAAAAACCTCATCTCATTTAAGAATTAAAATCTAGTTTTCTATTAATTTAACATGTTCTTGTATGAATGAACAGCTTTAGACCTAATAAAGAATGTTCAAGTGCAAGCAATCATTGGGCCTGCATCGTCAATGCAGGCCGCATTACTAATCATCCTTGGAGAGAAAGCCCAAGTTCCCATAATCTCCTACTCAGCAACAATCCCATCTCTTACTTCAATCAGAAGTCCATATTTCATCAGGGCTGCACAAAATGATTCATCCCAAGTGAAAGCCATTAGTGCTATCATCCACGCCTTCGGCTGGGGAGAAGTAGTGCCCATCTATGTTGACGACGAGTTTGGGGAAGGAGTCATACCTTACCTCTCTGATGCCTTGCAAGAAGTTGATGCTCGAATTGCATACCGGAGTGTCATTCCTCCGGCGGCCACTGATGACCAAATTGCTGCTGAGCTTGAAAAGTTGATGGCAATGCAAACAAGGGTCTTCGTTGTGCACATGTTACCATCTCTTGGTTTGCGAATTTTCGAAAAGGCGAAAGAGATTGGCATGATGGAGGCAGGGTATGCTTGGATAATGACTGATGGGATGACCAACATGTTCAGTTCCATAAATTCATCTGGCATAGAAAATATGCAAGGGGTTTTGGGGATAAAAACTTATTACCCAAATTCAAAAGCTCTCGAGTATTTTCGAGCTAGATGGAAGAGGGAATTCCAACAAGACAATCCAACTGTCCAGGATGCTAAACTGGATGTGTTCGGATTGTGGGCGCATGATGCTGCTTGGGCACTGGCCATGGCTGTAGAGAAAGTTGGGGCTAAAAACTTTAGCTTCGAAAAGACGAATACTTCTGGAAAATCTAGTACTACTGATCTAGAAAGATTTGGGGTCTCACAAAATGGTCCTCAACTTGTCCAAGAACTATCAGGTACAAATTTTGAAGGCCTTTCGGGAGATTTCAATCTTTCCAACGGGCAATTACAATCATCAACTTTTGAGATTGTTAATGTGATTGGAAGTGGGGAAAAACTGATTGGATTTTGGACACCCAAAAATGGCCTTGCAAGAAACTTAAATTTGACAAGCACAAGCAAATATTCTATTTCCAATGCTAGTCTTAGATCTATTATATGGCCGGGAGACACCACCTCCGCTCCTAAGGGTTGGGAGATTCCTACACTTGGCAAGAAGCTGCAAATTCTAGTCCCGGTCAAGAAAGGGTTTTTGGAATTTGTAAATGTCACACATGACCCTACAACCAACAAAACCAAGGTCAATGGCGGATATTGCATAGACGTCTTCGATGCTGTAATTAAAGCACTACCCTACGCTGTCCCTTACGATCTTATTCCCTATGCAATGCCTAATGGTTCGAGCGCTGGCAGTTACAATGACTTGGTCGATCAGGTGTATCTCAAGGTAGGAGTCTTTTTTCCCTAATCTGACAAACTTATCTAATTTGCAACTGACGCGGTAACATTTTTTTTCTTGATAGAAATATGACGCCGCAGTAGGGGATATCACTATTAGAGCAAACAGATCCTTATATGTGGACTTCACGTTGCCGTACACAGAATCTGGTGTGTCCATGATTGTGCCTATCAAAGACAACAAAAGCAAGAATGCTTGGGTGTTCTTGAAGCCTTTGACATGGGACCTTTGGGTAACGAGCGGTTGTTTTTTCATATTCATTGGTTTCGTTGTTTGGGTTCTTGAACATCGGATCAACGACGCCTTTCGGGGGCCTCCACATTACCAAATCGGGACTAGTTTTTGGTTCTCGTTCTCAACCATGGTTTTTTCACCCAGTAAGTTTGTTCGTGTTAATTTACTCTCCACAGAAACTATGCATATTTCATGCTTTCCATTGTAAATTATGCCTCAAACTTATGACATCCATGACTCATTATTCTCCATTTCTTTGATCTTTTGAAAATTTCGTTATAGGGGAGCGAGTAGTGAGCAACTTGGCTCGATTTGTGGTGATAATATGGTGCTTTCTGGTCCTCATTCTGACCCAAAGTTATACTGCAAGTTTGGCATCGCTGTTAACAGTTCAACATCTCCAACCAACTGTTACGGATGTTAATTGGCTCCTCAAGAATGGGGACAAAGTTGCCTACCAATCAGATACTTTTGTTCTTGGAATTCTGAAACAACTAGGATTTCCAGATGAAAAAATTAAGACTTTTCGTTCCCCAGAAGAGTTGAATGAACTTTTTCAAAACGGGAGTAAAAAGGATGGTATCTCGGCAGCATTCGATGAGTACCCCTACATGAAGCTATTTATTGCAAAGTATTGCTCGAAATACACCATGGTTGAGCCGACATTTAAAGTCGATGGTTTTGGCTTTGTAAGTTTACCTGCTTTCTCTCCTTCGTCTCTATCATATTCGAATACATGTTTTCTCATGTCATGTGGGGTTATTCGGTGTTCTTTCTGTTGAGAGTGTGAATTTTGCATCGGAGAATTTAGTGGTTACTTAATATAGTTTAAATTATCATTGGCGTATATTTAACTCCTAAAATGTCTTCCAAATACAATCTTTTGACGCTTTCATTTGTGACTTGTAGGCCTTCCCAAAAGGTTCATCTCTTGCTCGTGACGTTTCGAGGGCAATCCTAAAGGTGAACGAGGAAGACAGAATGAAAAGGGTTGAGAAGAAATGGTTCAACAAAGAATTAAGTTGTCAAGACCCTAACAGCCCGATCCCTTTCCACAGTCTTGGCCTTGAGAGCTTTGGGGGCCTCTTTCTCATAGCCGGTCTTGCTTCAATATTAGCTGTCCTCATATATGCTGCCATGTTCTTGTACGAACACAAGGAAATCCTCTTGCGACTCGATCCAGAAGCTTCATTGTGGAGAAAATTTTGTGTCATGTTCAGAATTTACGACAAAAAGGACTTAAAGTCATTTACTTTTAAGAAGAGTGAACTGGAACTGAACACCATCTCCCCCCAAAGTCCATCAGTCTACTCAAACGACAGTGAATCACGCATGGTTTTCGACGAGCAGATGAGAACACCTTCTACTGAGCATGGTGGTTTCAGTCCCAGTGATGGTTTGCCCAAATGAAGAGAGATGGAATCAGTCAATGAGATTACTGAGAGGCCAACACCTCATGAGATTGCCCAAGAAAGCAATTGACAGTTTTTTTGTTTCGCATAGTCGGTGCTAATTATAGATGTAGCACCTTATCGTTAGATTTAATTGTAGATGGGTAAAAAATATTGTAAATTGGTTTAGAAATAAAATGATTATATATAACACATGAATATATACCACGGATTTTACGGAAAACAAATTATTTCTATACTAAAACCCAAACCAGCGTTCACTGTTCACGGACAGTGAGCGGACTTAAATGGAGCCTAGGCTTTTTTCCTCTCTCACGCCTTCGTTGTTCTTGCTGTCCACCCTTCGCATCTTTCTCTCGCCGATTATCCACAGCCATTTTCTTTCTAGAAAACTAACGTTCCCTGGTGAGTTATTTGCGTTTGTTGCCGTATCTGATTTCAATTTTGTTTTGTTGTTTGGGTGGGTTTGTGATGCGGTTTGATTTTTGGTTTCAGGAAAAGTTATGGATACGATCTAAGATTTTTTTGTGAGTTTTCTACTTTTCTGATTGTATGTTGTTTGATTCTTTTTCGTGCTTTGGGTCTGCCTTTCTGATATGCTTTCATATTTGATTTCAGCAAAATTTGTTGTTCAAATTTTGGCCTTTCTGTCTGCAACCTTGCAAGCTGTTTGCGATCAAGGTATATAAGCTTTTTTTTTTTTTTTTTTTTTTTTCGTGTTGGATCTTTCTCCGGTGATGGTTTGTTTGATTGGTCAAAAAATGAAAGAAATAAATTACGAAATTTAAACTGAATTATGCTTCATTTAATTAAAGCTTTGGTTTTGTCGGGTTGTCATTGTTTGCCCTGTTTTCAGAGTACTCCCCTCCTTTTCGGTCTGCGATTGCAGAGTTGTGACCAGCTTTCCGGCGACTTTTCAGTCCAATCTGGGCATGGCCTGCCTTCAAATCACCGTCTAACAAATTCCATTGAACTCAGGTAGATTCTATAACAGCTGTATGTGATTTTTTTATTTCGGATTTGTATTGATTTGAACAAAAGATAAATTTGTTGTACCAGTAAAAAAGGAAGGCCTCGTGCTCTCCCCTTCGAAGGCCTTCCTCACCTCGGCCGGCGAAATGAAGGATGAGGGTGTTATAGTTGAAGAAGTTCTTGTGAAGCTTCTGAACTTCTTCCTTTGAGGGCTCCCGATCACCCCGGCTTAGCGTTTCGACGACCCTTTCGTCGAATAGCGTCTTCAGGTTGAGAGGTGAAGGGTATCCGGAGAGAGTGGCATCAATAGGAAGACCGGTTGGCAAGGTCCCAAGAAGGGCTGAGATGTCAAGGATCGTGGGGCCGAGAGGGCCAAAGGGCAGGACCATGGTGTTGGTGGCCGAACACCATAGACTCAGGGCCGCCATGAGCAGCTCTTTATCCATGGCAATCTCCATGGTCGACAGAATGATGGCGTCGTAGATGCCAAGAGCTTTCCACTCCTTGCCAAAGAAGGTGCTCATTCGGTCAACCCAGGCGGCCCAGGCCGTGGTGGTCGAGGGCCAGGCTCCCTGAGGCCGCGCCAAAATCCACTTTGACCAATCAAACCCCTGCAGCAGGGGTGTTAAACACTGCTCCTTGAGCAGGTTGGTGACAGACGACGGCACTGCGTCTCTGAAGAGGGGACCCAGAATCTGGTGGGTGGTAGCCATGTCATTTTCGAATCGCAGCGTCTTGACGGCGCTCCGATCGATGAAATCTTTACATTTGTTAATTTCATCAGAGAGTTTCGAGATAAAGAAGGCCATTGGTAAAGATGACAGGAGATAATTTGGGAGGAGAGGATATTGCAGAAGGAAGAACTGGAGAAAATATCGCAGATGGAATGACTAGAAGGTTTGGTTTGAATGAGCAAGGATGATAAATTTAAGATTTAGGGATTTCTGAAAGCGTAAGATGCGAATGACAGAAGTGGGAGTATTTATAGGCTTTCCAGAATGAAGATCAAACGTCTGGAATCCGAAAAGCACTGGAATTCAAAATGCAAGGGTTCAAATTGGGGGGAAATTTAACTGGGAAAGTTTGCAATCATTTCAGATATTTTGGGAACCTGCGAAAATGGGATCGAGGAGTCGAAAATCCAGGACGCACGATTGTGTGCGGCGTCAGTTTTAATGCATTAATGAGGATAAGGCGTTTCAGTTAATGCACGGTTTCGAGGCTCATGATTGAAAGTTTTTAAGAGCGGCGAAGAATCGACACGTGGCCACGCGTTGGGGGCAACGAGGAAAGTGCAATCATGTCTCATAAATGTGCAGGAATATTGGTCATTAAAGAAGTAAAGTCCAAAAAAGCAATAAACGTTTTCGCTTCTTCAAGGCCGAGGCCCGACCAAGAGTTAACAGTCGGCGACCTCAGAAGCGACGGGGCAATGTTTGGGCCCGAAATATTATTGTTGGGCCGAGCAGCAGGATGTGCTGGGCCCAAGGTGATGACAAATACTATGGGCCGAATAATGAAACCTGGGCCAGCTGGCAGGGTCGGCCAGATCCTATCCTAAGTAGTCCAGATGAATAGGAAAGGTCGAGGAAATCCTGGTACGACCAGGATTCTCGACCAGCAAGGAATAAAGCCCCAAAAGGGAGGAAAATTCAGAATCCCAGTAGGAGTTGGATTGTCCGAGTTAGAGGTGAAATGGGACAAGGACTCCCAATCCGAATCAGAACGCGAATTGATCTCAAGGAATGGGGTGCTATAAATACAAGAAATCACGTAATAGAAAAGCCATTCAACTCAGCATACAATTGCCCAGCGCAAAACCTCTCAAACACTTTGAGATTTTTCCTTTTCTTTTCCTGCCGACACACCTTCAGTTTGGATAAACAGCACTGTGGAAGCACCCGGCGAGCATCTTCAGTTTGGATAAACAGCACTACTGCCGCAGAATCAGCCGACCGAGAAACACCTTCAGTTTGGATAAACAGCACTGCGTCGAGGCCGACCGATTATCTATCTAAGTCTCGGCCGAGAAGGGTTTTCGAACCTTTGTTGGTAGAGGTCATCTCACTAGCCTTTCCGGCCTAGTTGGGTGTTACGAATTGCATTGCTCGGCGCATTGGACGCCGAGTGATTTTATGATTGGATACTCGCAAGTAAGTTTCAGGGTTCGGCATTCCAACGGTCGAACTACGTTTACCATCAAGACATATATCACATTTGAGTACCTGTGCCCATATAGTTTGGTCTCGATTCGGCGCGCTTATACTCTTACGAATATAATCACAGTGACCGAATCAGGCTCCGACGATTCGTGAACTCCGTAGAATTAGTAGCCTTGTCTTCAGGCTATAGAACCCAGAGACCGAGAGCGTTCCTTCCTCGGTCGCAGTCGCAAGATATAGAAGTCAACAGCGCGCCCAACGCGACATCATCAAATTTTACTCCTCGGCCAAGCTCGGCCGACGAGTTGGCACGTCCCGCATTCAACCGAAGGACGTAGTTAGCTTATTAGTTACTCGGCCTGCGCGCCACGTAGGTTTTGTAATTTTTAGAGTCAACAGAATTACAACTACATTGTTTGTTACAATTACTCCATTACCAGATCAACACTGAACCATCTCTTATTCATGTATGTTTGTTCCTTGATGTAAATACAATGAGTATACATACATTTCTGTAAAACTTTCTACAAATTTTATCCATACACTTTTAAACCTGCAGCAACGCGCAGACACAATGACTAGTACTAACTATTCTCTCTAATAAATGCAGACAACTGTAGTATAACCTCTCAAACGCCAAGAACCTAATTCTGCAGAAAGAGAAACCGACTAATAATCCCTAATGCACCCGGAAATCCTTGAGAAGTATCCTCTTTCACGTTCATCACGTCATATTGCGGATACCTTAGGGTTTGGAAAGTCGGATCAAAGAAGTCCTCAATCCCATGAACAATCAGTCGTCCGTCATTGTACACACCCCACTCCGTGACTTTGACTAGGTTGAGATAAGCGTATCCGCCAGTGCCGGTGGGCAGGGAAGTAAGAACGAGAGGATGACCGGGCAGAAGAGTGTCGATCTTGGAACCATGATCGAAAGACGCCTCTACTGAATCTTTGTCCATCTTGAACGGCACAACATGATACTTAAATAGTGTCAACGGAGGCTGTCCATACTTGGAGTTAAAGAAAGCTTGGTCTTTAGGGCAAAAGAGGGTAAGACTGGTGCTGTGATTTAAGTTTAGGGTTGGAAGTATCACAGCCTCAAGAATGGTGCCTAGGGTTAGTGCCATGGCGTGATACCCTTTGTCGGAAAGTACGCTGGATACCTTCCCCATGTTGATTCCTGACTGTTCCGGTTGGCTCGTTTGTTCATGTGGTTGAACAGCTTGACCGGTAACAAAGAGAATTGAAGAGAGAATTGAAGAGAGAAGAAAACAGATCAGTGCAAACTTGGAATCCATGGAAGAAGAGAAGAAGAAGGCAAAGCTAGGTAGGTATAATTGTGTGAATTACACAATATATAGTGATAGCCAGTACTTCCAAATCCTACATGGATTCCTTTTCCTTTCCGGAAAATATATCACAAAATATTTTACCAAAATGTTTTTGAAGGCCAAACCGACTACTCTTTTTTACAATATTTTGTTCTTTCAATAATAACCTTTTAAAACAGAAAAGCGAGGAAATACTAATAATACTGAAAGACAAAAATATGATTATATTAGTTCTTCCGTAATTCTGACGAATATTTTGCCGACCTCTAAAGGCGAAAAAATTATGTCAAAGGAAACAAAAGTGGATAATTGTCATTTTTAAGAGTAATTTGGAATTTTTAACTTATGTTTCAGCATGGACAGTATATGGATCATTCTTTTAAGCGTTCGCTTCTAAAGCATAGAAGTTAGACATAAAAAAAAATACATATTCCATCAAGGGTTCCGCCCAAAAAGAAATTCACCTTAATATTTTTTTTATTTATTTGGAAATCACCTTACTCTTAAATTATAGTAACCAAAATAAAAACAGGGACAAAACATGGAGTCGGATTCCGCTCCCCCCAAATTTCTCTCCCTCTTCACTCATTTTCTATTTAAACGGTCACAATTGAATCATGTTAACACTTTGTATTGACTTTTTTTTATAGAAAGAGAAGGACAGAGGAAAGTAAGAGAGAGGATGAGAGAATTTGAGAGATCCTACTCAAAACATAGTGCCAAAAATCATCTTACGTTATTAAAAAAAAATACAACAGAAAAATAAGGTCCGCATGTAAATTGGGTTTTCTATTTCAGCCCATTTCATTAATTCAAAGCCCACATATTTTAGCTTCTAAAAAAAAAAAAGCCCACATCTTATAAGTCGGCTTCACCTTCTTTATTTCCCCTCTTTATACAATACGAAGCCCTAATTTAGTCACAGAGTACCAAATCAAACAGTTCTCTCCGTCTCAAAATCCCCAATTTTTCCCTCGCTTTCCCTCACTTTCCCGCCATCCAAGCACCCCCCAAACCGCCACCATGAGCACAATCAGCCTCCGCAAGGTCAACACCCGCCTCCCGCCGGAAGTCAACCGCGTGCTCTATGTCCGCAACCTCCCCTTCAACATCTCGAGCGAGGAGATGTACGACATCGTCGGCAAGTACGGCGCAATACGGCAGATTCGCATCGGGACGAATAAGGACACCAGAGGCACCGCATTCGTCGTTTACGAGGACATCTACGACGCCAAAACGGCGGTGGATCACCTCTCCGGCTTCAACGTTGCGAACCGGTACCTCATCGTGCTCTACTACCAGCAGGCGAAGATGGGCAAGAAGTCCGACACGAAGAAGAAGGAGGACGAGATGGCCAGGATGCAGGAGAAGTACGGCGTCTCCACCAAAGATAAGTGATTTCTCCGGCCGCTCTTCTGGTTAATATTGTGCTGTTTGGATGGTGGGATTATCTGATTATACTATTCCGGATTATCTTTATTCTGGATTGTGTAATATGCTATTTGGGATTCTAGATTTAGAGGTGTTAGTTCCTTTGTTATCCTCAGCTTCGAGTAGAGAAAACAGTTGGTTTTAATCTTGAACAATTTGATCTATTAGAGGAGTTGTATATGTACAATTTTATAACCATATAATGCTGATAATATTTTGAGAGAAGATGAATATGATACATCGATTTCGGAACTTTCATAGCAGAAGCAAACTATCATTGATGTTTTTATCAATCAGGTAGGTAGTGTTCGAGGCGTACTTAAAATTTTGTGATATTACGCGATATCTGTTATAATCTTCCGGATTATCTTTAGTCTGGATTATGTAATATGCCATTTGATATTTAGTTTTTGGATACGTTTGTTTGTTATCCTCGGCTTGGAATAGTGAACACAGTTGCTTTTAATTTTGAACAACTGATCTTTTGGAGTTGTTGCATATGTACAAGTTATAATTAGATGCTACTGATGTTTTGAGAAGAAGAATATGGTACATTGATTACAAAATTTTCCTAGCACAAGCAAACCTCATTTTCTTTGTACACTAACTAACATAGGATTTTACAATAGATGTTTATATTAATCATCTAGGTATTGTTGGAGACGGTCCTTCAATTTTTGGAATGTTACGGGCTTTGGCACGAATGAGTCCATTCCACTTTTGAAGCATTCTTCTGCACTCTCTGAAAATGCATTTGCTGTCATCTGCATCATAACATGATGATGCATTAGTATATAGTGTTGTTAGTAGCTTAAGCGAAAAACTTAGATTAGTTAAATAGGACTGTAAATATAGGCGCACCGCTATGATGGGGATTCGCTTTCCAGAAGGTGTGCAACCATGACCGTTCTGTAATGTTTCTGATGAAGGCAGAGGAAGCTCAATTCCAGCTTTCTCAGCGGCATCCCAGTTGCCAGTTTCTTCGAAAGAACGTATAATTCTTGTAGTTTGAAGGCCATCCATAACTGGCATGTGAACATCCTGCAAAATTTACGACAACCATGAATACCAAGATTTGCGTGATTCTTTTGTCTCTATAAACGAACACAGCCTTTGGAGTTTTGTAGAAATTATGTACCATCAAGATGAGATTGTATCTACAGCGTTGAACTGCATGCACAGCTTCCATGCCATTGTTCGCAACATCAATGCTATGGCCTAACCGTTTCATCATGTTCTGTGCCACCATAACGTTAATCTTGTTATCTTCAACAAGAAGAATCCTAGGTTTCGATGTTGGTTTTGGTAAATTTGAACTGCTGCTGGTACTCTCTGAGTCTGCGTCGGGTTTCTCGTGCCTCTTGCATGTTCCTTGGGGTTCTCTTGTGGGTGCTGCTACAGCTGTTTCTCTTCTTTCCTCTGAAGGATGACTTGAATTTGTACTTCTAGAGTCTTGGAATCGATTATCCATGTCATCTCGACCCTGTTTGTTTGTACTAGCTGGATTTTCACTATTAGGATCTCGGATGTGGCTGGCTGAGGAGCGCTTTGGTTCTGATAATGTCTCGGCAAAATCACCTTCTGGGCAAGAGTTTTCAACCAAAGCGATCTCCTCCGATCCGATGCCACCGTTTGGAAACGAGTATGAGTTTCGTGCAAACCCATCGAGTTTATGTGAACCGGTAAACCCCATTTTGTGGGGTAATAAGTTTTGGGTCCTGGCAGCTCCATTAGAAGAGAACAGAGAACCTAAAGTTCGCGGCTGGAACTGGAAATAGCTGTCGGCTACTTCATCAGTTGCACCGTCTTGACTCGCTATATCCGATGCTTCATCAGAATCATCGGGGTCGTCGGAATGTTTTTCGGATGATGTCGAAACCTTGTACGGTAGGACAAACGTAAATGTCGACCCACATTTTTCTTTGCTAGATACTGTGAGCTGACCCCCCATTAGCTCAACCTACACCAAAACACATACAAACTTCTAAGAAAGCAGTAAAAAAAACTGGGTAAAAAAAAAAAAAGGATAATAGGTAATGGTAAATAAGTGTTTTACCAGTTGTTTGCATATTGCTAGTCCTAATCCTGTCCCTCCATATTTTCGAGCATGATCAGCACTGACTTGCATGTATCTTTTGAACAGAGAAGGTAAAGCATTTTCTGATGCATGAAAATTCAAAAGAACATAGTTAGAAATTTCAGATTTGGGGGCTTCCTTTTTCCGTGCATTGAAGAGATTACCACTTAAAAAGCATACCCGGTATTCCGATTCCGGTGTCGTAGACATCACATCGTAACCAAACCGTTTTCGTTTCGGGCAAACGAGGTTCATCCTCTTGATCTGCTGCATCCATCGAAACTTCACGCTTAGCCGGGGTTCTAGGTTCGTCGTTAAGTGAGTGATTTTGGTGTGGTCGGTCTCCATCGAAACCTTGTTGGTCACAAGAAGTTTGAGATGTTGGTTTCTCTGCTTCCGGTCCATTCTCTGAAACCGTCGATTGAACTGTATTCGGGTTTTGAGGGCATCCTTCGTCCTCTTCAAAAGACGGGTCCGATACCACGTAAAGTTTTATCCCAACTTTGCCTTCATGAGTAAACTTGATTGCATTACTGATCAAATTGGTTAGGATTTGACGAATTCTTAAAACGTCACCGATGACCTGAAATCGAAACATAAAAACCAAAGACACAATAATTTATAGATGTCCTTAGCAATGCAGAGGATGCAGGCGCTGCAATCTACAGCCCTTACCTCCACAGGAACATCCTCAGATACATGCCCTTCCAGGGTCAAAATTTTCTGCAACGATGCTGCCGCAGTCTGTAGTACGTGCCTTACTACCTCTCGTGGCCGGAATTTTGTAGTTTCCAACTTCATTACTCCTGCACCAGGTGAGTTAAGGAATATCAGATAACGCGAGATTGATTGTTTCGGTAGTGGTAGACAACAGGGAAAGGATGAGTTTTCAGACCTGACTCGACCTTGGAAAGGTCAAGGATGTCGTTTATCAGTTGAAGGACCAAATCTCCCGAAGATAACATGACGTCCAAAAGCTGGTGTTGCTCGCGATCAAGTTTTGTGGTGGTGAGAATCTCAGCCATGCTAACAACCCCGGAAAGAGGTGATCTTATCTCATGAGACATTGTTGCCAGCATCTGTTTCGCTCGCATTGTCTCCTCTGTGATGTGAATTGTTTTGTTCAGTTCTGTTTCCTTGGCTTTCTGGACTGCGATCTCTTCTCGAAGCTTTGCCATCTTCTCTCTTTTCCTCACCTGAATCGTTCACGAAGATGTACAAAGACCCCGATTTATAAGTTATCAGAAGAAAAAGCCTTGCATTGAAGCTAGAAACAAAGCAAATACCTGATCGGTGACATCCATCCCCATGTAATTTATACCAATTGTTTCTCCTGCCTTGCTGAAGACAGGTTCTACATATATCAAAAACGTTTTCGTCCCGAACAAGGGCGTTTCAAATGTCATCTCCCTTTTTGCAGGTATGCCTTTCTCAAGAACCTCTTTCTTGAAATCCTGAGCTTCTTTGACGCCGGCTCCAGAAAAAATTTCAACATCTGTTCTTCCTATAATGTCCTACAGAAAAACAACGAAAGCGATGAATTTGAGGTGGTTTAGTATCCCGCTTTTCACTTAGGCAATTCTGCGAAACAAGAAACGAAAAACGAGATTACAAGGAAGAAGAGGTGAGGATTAAGAACTGCTGTGGCACTTAATTACCTCCTCTTGCAAACTTGGGAAGTGATTATAGATGAACCGATACCGCAATTCTTTATCCTAAAACAGAAAGCAAAAGAAATGGAAATCAGAGATGAGTGAGGCAGTTTCGAACATACAGATTAGCTGTAGTTTTGCTCGCCTAATCCTTCGTTACTCTCGCTTTTGTTGTTAAGAAAAACCAAAACATAGGATTCACATGGTATTATCGATGTACCTGGTGGCCGATAACAACAGGTGCATTCTGAAGAACAAAATGCAAGAAATTATCAGCTCTTTTCAAAATCTGAGACAGCTCTTCGACCGGCGATGACTGACTTTCGAGACTCTGAATGCTTTCCTGCAATTTTTCCACAAGAATCTGCTCTCTCTCGGCGCTCGCCTCCAACACTTTCTCCAATTGCATTGCCCTCTGCTTCCAGTACGCAACAGTATCATACTCGGGTTCTACCTCGACCTTCTTTGTCTGCACAACAACGTCATGTTTCTTCGGGGCAATTTCCGGCCATATCTCATAAACTTCATCCAAAATCGAAATGGGGCGCTTGTCACCTCCATAACTCTCTGACTCGAAGAGATGGTCTTCCAATATCTCCAACTTCTTGAGCTCAACTTCCTGCCTCTGCTTGCTTAAGCTGTCGAGTTCTTCTCTGAGAAGGCGCACGGCGTTTGCCTGCTTATACTCCCAGTGTTTTACGAGGAATGCAAGTTGCGAAGAGCCCTTATCGGTGTAGTCTGTCAGCTCGACAAGACGCTGAAAATCAACGATTGTTGGTTCCTCTAAGAATGTCACCTCCTCCAACATGTCCTCATCTCGCCCCGGGTTGTCCATGTTGAATTGCTTTCCGCCATCAGCTCCGATGTCGTCAGGCCACATGGAACGGAGGACTTCCATGTCCATGTCGTCGATGTTGTCGGCGTCCATATCCCAAACCATCAAATTCGCTTCAAAAATTTACCACTTTCTCACTCTTTGCATTTCAGTAAATCGCAATTTTTAACTTTCTGCAACATACAAAAAATGACAGCTTTCCCAGGAACCTGAAGAAGAATCCCGATTCTGGTAAAAACTCAGAAGCCGAAAAAAAAATGAAAGTAAATCATATTCAAGAAAAGAACGCAGAAACTAAAAGTCTCAAAATTAATTGTTAAAAAAAAAAAAAAAAATCATTGCATTACAAAACTCTTGGATTAATCCTAATTAATTAAACTAAGAACAAAAGTATCAAAATCAACAGACTCTTTCATCAATTCTTTCAATTCTAAGTTAAAACTTAAATCACTTGTCATTTTACAATAGAAGGCAAGGAAAGAACCGGATTTTCGGCGCACAATGAAGCCGAGGTCCATGACATCAACAAAAACAAGTCAAACATGATTAGAAAATCAAATGAATCAATGGGGTTGATCAAGCTGCATAATTCGAAAAACTGAACAGAACCAAGCGAGAAATTAAGGCCAAAACAGCGAAATAATGACCGCCATTGTCAAAGAACTAACCTTTTCGCAGCGAAACGGAGGAAGAAGAAGATGAACAGAGTTCGAGAATGGAAAAATAGCTTTTACTGTAGATCGGGGGAGGAATATCATCAACTGTTTAGTCAATATAACTTTACTGGGATTGAATCAACGAGAGAGAGAGAGAGAGAGAGAGAGGAGAGCATGTGAGGGAAAAGAAAACCAAAAGAAAAATATTTGAGAGATATGAGAAAAAACCAAGAAGCCATGTCCATTTGGAGGTAAAAAATAGTAGAGAATCATATTGGTTCCTATTAAGATGGTCAATTTTTTAATTTAAAAGTTAATCTTAGTGAACAAAAAATGCATATATTTAAATCTTAGTTTCTCTTTCTCTGTTTTTTTTTGGAGGTTTGCATGCAGAGCTCCTCCTCCTCCTCCTCCTCTGCTTAAAACCCCTTAAAAAGGATTTGATCTTTCATACAAAAGGCTTGGAATTCTCTCTTTGTTCTTCTCTCTCTCTGGCAAATGTGGGAGTTGGAGGGAGAGGGGTTTTTGGGAGTTTGGAGGTTTTTATATGGGTGGACGCACGGGTGAGGGGGTTTGAGAGGGAGTTGACGCAATACAAATTTATGTGTTCGGAGAGATTTTTCAATGTAACGGGAATACAAGATGTTACATCATGTGTCATTATACAAATGATGAGACGTGTGTGTTAAAAAATTAATAACTTAAAAAATAAATTTTCCACCACTTATATAAAAACAAGTGGTATACCACTCATGTTCCGGTTATAATGAAAATTTTTTGCTGTGTCTATCACTGATCTGAATTTTAATTTTTTATGCATCAAATTTTAAAATATTCTGGAAAAAAAAAGTATATAAAAAAATTATGAAAAAAATTTGAAAAAAATGAAAATACAGTGAATAATACAGAGGAAAGCGGAGGGTAAAAAGAAGTGGAATCTTCTTATTTATAAACCAAGCTTTTATGCTTGGATTAGTTAATTAATTGGTGGTCTTATTTGTGGTTTAAGACTTAATTTCGCTTTTGCTTTGTTTTCAAAAGACAAAACAAAGGTTAGATCTTTTTAAGGATAATGAACCATATTGAAGAAACAGGACGTGGGAGGGTCAACCAAAATAAAGTAATGTTTCGTTGTAGTTGGATTATTTTTCATTTACATATGTCATTTATTCTAATTGTAAATGTCATTTATTCATTTACATATGTCATTTATTCTTATTATAACATATATAAAGCAGTACACTATACATTATTTTTTTTAATTTATTATAATTAAGGGGAGTGGGAGGATTCGCATGTAGTCAAATATCCTGTGTTGGATTTTTACATTTCTCTCCATGCGTTTTGTGTTCAAAACTCCCACTATAGAGAGGAGGAGCTTCGAACCCGAAAACCATGATGAAAACTCAATGTCTTATCCAATAGGATATTGAACTACTGTCACTATGTACATAAAACTTTCTTACAAAAACTAGTTACAATATGATGACGGTATTAGTGTTATTATATTTTAAATTGAATGTTAAGATGATTAGAGCGTTTTAGGGTTATTTTTTTATTTTGAATAGATCATTAGAAACTTATTTAACAAAATACTGATGTAATTAATCTGCATTGACATTTTCTTAAGGACGACCTTGGCACAATGGAAGGCAACTGAAATGTTGTTTTTTTGTGATCAAAATGTCACGAGTTTGAGTTGTGAAAAAATCTCTTTGTAAAAACAAGAATAAGGCCAAATATGATAGACATCCCCTTTTCAACTCTCACAAAACGTAAAATCTTATTAATTTAGGATCATCCTTTTTTAATCTGCATTGACATCTTTTTAGGGTTTTCATACATTGTTTTTATATGGCAAGTGACTTGGGGTCCGTTATCTCTGCAACAATTAGATAATATCTAATCGGGGGAAGGGTGATGCTCATATAATACGTACATAAGCACAGACCAAAACATGTGATGTGAATAAAATACACAATATTCAACTGCATCATGGGTGACTGCTCTAACCCCAACATGCAATCCACCATAAATTTTGGTGCCAATTAGAATTAGCCAGGTTTAACCAACAATTCAGCGCCACATGTCCTCCTCTGCAAGGTAACGTCGGTCAAAAGTTAACAGTGAAATTCACACACATGCATGTAACATATTGTTTGATTCCTAAACCTAGTTTCATCATTTCATATATAATTCCCTCCACAACAAGCAATACGTGATAGGTCCCATGCAATGAATTTGCGTTTGTTATAGAGAGATATATAATGTGTCGGAAACATTGTCTGATACATTAATTATAATAATACAATTGGTTGAAAACTTAAAAAAGAAAAATTCAACAAATTGTATTATAAAAATTGATATACCGGATCGTGTTCCTAATATACTAAAAAAATTTCATTATTATAATCAATTTGGTAATGTGCGCGAATGAACTGTTGATTTACATACAAACTAGAAGCGCATGTTGTTAATGGTATGTAATGGATAATGGTTACATCTGACCTTAATTAGTAAATATGCATTAAGTAGCATGCTAATATGCGTGAGTTAACAAGTTATGACTACAAATTCCATGAAAATTTTAGAACACATTTTGTTAACAACTAAAAATTAGTTACAAACATAAAATGAGCGATTGACATTAGCAAAAATTCGTACTTGTTATGCCATGCATATTGAGGCAGTACGAGATTTCGTTTGATCTTGGATCCATGCAGATAAACAAACAGTTTTTCTGTTCGCCTCAGACTCCCTCAGCATTCAGCTGCCTGCCGGACGGGGGCTCCGCACTTTCATGCTACTGCAGCCAGCATATTGGCCACGCAGAGTGCGGGACCCGTATGCTTTCCCACTTAGTGCGCACTTTTTCGAGATAGCTAGCTAATCTAATCCATTATCTCTCAATTCTCAGTATAAAACCAGCTTTGCTAGTTGCTACTGCAAATTTTCCAATATAAAATTAAAAAATATTGCATTGCTGATGCAAATTGACATTTATTTACCTTTTTGAATTCTTTATATTTTCGTTAAATATTAATAATATCCCACTAAAGCAAGGACCAGGATAATTTTTTTGTCGAAATAGACCACAATAATTAGATATTGTAGTTAGAGATAAGAGAGTTGTTAGGGTTCGAATTCAATGGGGGTCAACGATTGTGTAGTTGGATTTGTGAAGTCGAATGTGCCATGCACCAAAGAATGAAAAAAAAACGATGACAAGCATATTCTAATCTAAAAAAGAAAGATGGTAAGGGAAAGTGGCCTTTTTGAGTTATATATATATGGAATCTCAACAACGGAGTGAGGATTTTTAAATAATTCACAATATCAATAAAAAAAAGTTTTATTAGGCTATTTCATCAAGCATCTTGCAGATACTTGTCAATTTCTACCAACATATGTTGAAAGTTTATGCTAACATATGTCGGACTATTATTATTTATAGAGGTTTGTCGATGGTGGTTGCAATATACTGTGAAGTAATATTGAAGATTGCCAAGACTTGTCAACTAAAGTATTTTATCGAGCACATAATGCATACAATAGAATCATACACAAGAAGAGAGAATAAGGATGACAAGAATGATAGAAGAAAATAGAAGAAGTAGAAGAATAAGGTTGGAATTTAGTTGCCTTATGTCTATAGGGGTCAAATACAATACACAAACAAATATACATGAGGTTTCAGAAGTTGTTGGAGTCAAGAGCAACCAATGACCTCATGACGACTCCGCCAATGTCTTAAGATGAGCAAACGAGTAATACTAAATCTATCAACGGTTTTTAAATTCAACTATATTCCTCAACTTTGTTACGTAGAGTGAGTTTAATATAAGTGTTGCATTTTTATGGTTTGACATCATACTAGAGAGTTAAGTAAAACGTATGAAAAGGAAAAGATCGAGTACCATTCGCATCAATTGTTTTAAAATTCAACTATTTTCTCAACGTTCGCATTTTCATTATCTGACATCACATCAAAGAGTTAAGTAAAACGTCAAAAAGACAAAGATCAAGAAACCATTAACCTTACAAGTACTATTCAACAACGGGAGGATGAAATCAATGATGAATTGTGATGTATGATCTCCCACTCCCGGATTTGGGAACTTAGGAAGAGGAAATCTAGAAAACACCAAGAACAAACACAATCCACAAAGTCCGGAGCTAGCTAACCCTACTTAGTATTGTTAACAACCTTGGATGTATTTGTCATTAATTAATAGGATCACAGACAACTTCCGACAAAATGAACTATCAAGTTCCTGCACTTAAATTTAATAAATTACCCAAATTAACACGATTAAACAAAATAATAATATTAATAATCATAATTATGATTAATTAATCAATAATTTTTTGGTTACATATGAAGAAGAAGATAAAACGAAGGTGGACAACACCACTCCGGGTTTTCTTACTTAGCTCCCCACATCCAAACCCTACTAAATTGCTAATTAATCTACCTTTAGCCATGGAAATGTAAAAAAAGGTGAATCTATGGGCAAGGAAGAAGATAAAATGCATGTCGGTTTCATAGTTTCATTTGAAAGTGTTTTTGCACCCATTTGAACCAACATGCGTGTATATATACATATATATATATATGTGTGTGTATATATATGTGTGTGTGTATACATATTTCTTTAATGTGTGACAAGTTAGAGAGCAGCATTCATATACTTCTATTTCTCTCAATCCACATAACATAATTGGGTTTATTTTTTAGAGTTTTTTACACCATCATCTACGTGTAAAAATGTTTAGAGATAACTCATCTCCTTAATACCCCATCATAGGCTATCTGACTGTCGAAAATTAAATGGAATGCACGAAAAATAAAAATAGTATGTAGATAGCACCACCCTTCTTATAATGAAGCACTATCAATGAAAAATAGAAAGGAAGAGAGCCTTAATTTTGGATCGTTTCCCTTTCCATATGAAACAAAAATAAAGCTATAACCAAAAGAAATTATTAAATATAAAAACTTTCAACCAAAAAAATATAATTGTTCTTTTTATACCCAAAAAAAAAAAAAAAAAAAAAAAAAAAAAAAAAAAACTGCTGTTCTTCCACCCAAAATGAAATAAATTTTTTAGGATTTTCTTACTTTTATATTGAGCCAGGTATTTGGTGTCCAAGATTAATCACAATTCCTCAAACAAAGCTCTTACCCAAACCCACAGGCCCACAGTCCAGTGACAAACTTGCTAAATATGGATGATGAACCCAGAAAAGTATTAAGACGGCCCAATATGGAGTCGGGATTAAATAGCTTTCCGTTGTGAATTGTGCTACAACGGATTCTAAAGTGTTACACGTACACAATTTATAAAACAATCTCTTACAAAATAACAATTGAACAAAAAAACAATTAAAGCAATCCATCTTTATGGAGGCCTCTCGCATGCGCATGGGCATGAGCGGAGAGACTAGTAACAGAGAAAACATACCACAATCTTCTTGATCATAACATGTTTCATCGTCTACACACTCTATATACGGATCTGCTACCATGTAAGTTTTAACCTGATCCATTGCAATGTTCAATGTTGAAACTAATAATAATTAGTGGCACGAAAAGTACGTAGTTGTAAACATAAAATGCATATATTGTTCAATGAATTGTGTTGTTTCATAAATCATCAACAGCAAGTTCCAAAAGTGATTAAATTTCTCAGTGAAAGAAAAAGTGCATGATAAGATCATGGGAATTATAAGCTGACCTTTCGTTTTGTGCGAGTGCGACAGAAGCAAAATTGGATACCTTCTGAAGAAGAACAGAGTTTTAACTGATTTGCTCAAAAAGCCTTCACTGGTATTGAACCACAGAGAGAGAGAGAGAGAGAGAGAGAGAGAGAGAGAGAGAGAGAACCGAGAACCATGCATGTGCACTTGAGGTAAAAAGAAAATTATTAACAAGGTGAGTGAATTTTGTAATTTCTCATTTAATTCTAGCATCATTTTCTCTGTGTCTGTTAGTCAGTTTTTTGAGGTTACAATCGGAGTTCCTCTTCTGCAAAACCTGAGACTAACAGCAACCACACAAATCGTTATCAATTCACAATACAAAGCTTCGCGTTCTTTGGTTTGATAACTTATTAAAATGATAATGAAAGATATTTTTTACGATACTTCAGAATATGAAACAGTTTAAATAACCGCAATATTTCATACTCCAAAGCATCCTAGAACTTTTGAATAATGACATTATTCCACAATTATAATATATTGCATTTGAGATCGGGTGTACCATAATATTATGTCTATAACACATGACATATACATGAGACAAATGTTGCATGTAAAGTTTTCTCAAATATTGGTTATACAAAATTGATGAGGTGTTAGGTTTTATTAATGAGTAATGTTATACTTATCATCTATTTATATCATTTCTTTACTAAAGGTAGGATTCGCCGACATATGTAGGTCCTATCTTTATTAAAGAGATTGATAAAAGTAGCATTTTTGTTTACTGGCATATTTTTAGTTCAGTATTTCATGCGTGTCCAATTGTTGTTGGCTGGATTTTCATGTGTCTGATTATTGATTATGATCAATTACTTTGTTTTTTGCTGCTAAATGAATTAAATTAATCATACTTTTCCACCTACTTTATAGTTTTCTTTCCAACTTCCTTATATCAATACTCTCTCTTATTCATATTATTTTTTCTGCTAAACGGAGGCTTCCCAATCTCATAGCCAGGGTACACTACAGTTTTTTTTGAGGACTAATAGATGAGATCTTCTTTTCTTTTTTAGTTTTTACATACCGCCTACCAAGAAGGATTATCAGCAGTAAAATTCAAACTTAAGTTGTTGTCTGTCGAAAATAACGATATTTATTAACTTAACTAACCCTGTTGGCTTATTAATTTTTTTTAATTACTGCATAAAACTTCTTAATCATATCCAACAAAAGGAAACTGTCTGGATGGATGTTTGGCGCTGGCAGCATCTACTACTTGAACCCCCAACGCAATTATTCAATCAAAGGTTTCATCATTCCCCTTTGCTTTTTGCCATATTTGTAAAAAGCTGAAAAGTGAGACAATGAATCCATTTCTTTTGCTTGATGAACAGTGAATACATGCCTTCAAATGGCAAGTCCCCAAGACGCACCAATGTTCAAACCTAAATGTCCACGACGAGTAGTCAAGTTAGAGTTCGTCTAGTTCATCGATCGAAATTCATGACCAATGAATCCTTCATCAATTGATACTTTACGGATTCAACAATCATAAATATCGATCTTTGTTTTAGGCATGTTTTTATTAGAATTTTTTATTAAATTTATCAAAATATTAATTGCATTAGCATCTTGAACAACATGTTAGCAGTCGCTAAGTGTTAATGTGATCATGATTATTAAAAGGTCAAACACACCGCATAATTAAAATATTAAATGATCGAACAAGCTGTGTGATTAAAAAGACTAATAAAATAACATCTTCTAATTTTTTTTTATTTTTAGAAATTTTTTTTTGCTGACACCATAACTGTAATGTATTCTCTCACTGTACACCTATTCATTTTTCATGTGTACTTTCACTTAATTCTAGTTAATTTTCACATTAAATATTATATTTTCAATTTTGAAAAAAATTAACCAAAGTTAAATGAAATGACATGTGAAAAATAATTAAATGTATAATAAACATATACTAAAATTTATGCTGGTGAACAAAAATGCTCTCAACATTTGCTCATGCTCTCTCTATCTCTCTCTCTCTTCTAGAAAGATGATTCAAGAAAAGAAAGATAAAATTTAAAGTTTCTTTAACTTTATTCTTCATTGGGTGGAATAAATAAATAAAGTTTTCTTCTTTTTAATTTTTGGATAAATTACACATAACTACCTTAATTATTGAATTATTAACAGTTTCATACCTTGTCTTTAAAAAGTTTCAATATCATACCTTATATTCGAATTTGTTGCAATGTCATACATTCCGTTAATTGTCTGTCAATTCTTCTGTTAAATGTTGACGTGACTTGAGACAGGACCCACTTTCTATTAAAAATTAATAAAATAATAATTTACCCTTAAAAAAAAAATAAATAAACCCAATCATCTTCCCTGACCCCTTCCCCTTCCTTGCAACCCAAATCCAAAACCACTCCCACCTCTTCGACTCCCCTTCCCTCCGTTCATCTCCGTCCCTCCCTACAAACCCATCACCCCCTATCCCCATCAAAAATTTTCCCCGCTCCCGTCTTCCCCCAACCCAAAACTAGAACCACCCCAAACCTAGATCCCACACGTGGCAACATCCCTCACCCTCCCTGACCACTCATCCTACTCCCCTATTATTCTTATCTCTCCCCAGAAACAAACAAATTTTGAAAAAAAAAAAACCTAGAATATTTTGATTCTCGGCAAACCCAGCCAAATTCTTCAGCACACCTGCTACTCTTGATCAAAATCTCAGCGTCGGCGATGTGCGGTCGAGGCGGGTCAGGAGATGAAGAGTTTGGGTGTGACATCCCACATTGCCCAGGGGGGTGATCTTTATATGTCTATTCCCATATCTACCTAGCGCGAGGCCTTTTGGGAGCTCACTGGCTTCGGGTTCCATGGAAACTCCGAAGTTAAGCGAGAAGGGGGCTAGAGCAATCTCATGATGGGTGACCCACTAGGAAGTTGCTCGTGAGTTCCCAAAAACAAAACCGTGAGAGAATGGTAAGCCTAAAGCGGACAATATCGTGCTACGGTGGTGGAGCGGGCCCGGGAAGTGGTTCGCCCCGGGGCGGGATGTGACAATTTGGTATCAGAGCCTAACCCTGGCCGTGGTGTGCCGACGAGGACGTCGGGCCCCTAAGGGGGGTGGATTGTGACATCCCACATCGCCCAGGAGGGTGATCCTTATATGTCTATTCCCATATCTACCTAGCGCGAGGCCTTTTGGGAGCTCACTGGCTTCGGGTTCCATGGGAACTCCGAAGTTAAGCGAGAAAGGGGCTAGAGCAATCCCATGATGGGTGACCCATTGGGAAGTTGCTCGTGAGTTTCCAAAAACAAAACCGTGAGGGAATGGTAAGCCCAAAGCGGACAATATCGTGCTACGGTGGTGGAGCGGGCCGGGGAAGTGGTCCGCCCCGGGCGGGGATGTGACATTGGGGGTTTGTTTTTTAGGGTTTATGGAAGAGAGAGATGAGAGAGAGAGAGAGTGGGATCGGGTCAGGGAGGTGGTTGCGAAGGAGAAGACAAGGGGGATCGGGTCGGGTTCGAGCCCATGAGAGGTAGAGATTTGGTGGAACGGAGGGAGGGGGAGTCGAAGAGGTGGCGAAAGAGAGGTGGGAGTGGTTTTGGATTTGGGTTGCAGGGAAAGGGAAGGGGTCGGGGAAGATGATTGGTTTTTTTTTTTTTATATATATATTTTTAGGGTAAATTATCATTTTATTAATTTTTTAATAGAAAAGGGGTCCCGTCCCAATGCCACGTCAGCACTTAACAGAGAAATTGACGGACAACTAACTGAAGGTATGACATTGCAACAAATTCGAAGATAAGGTATGACATTGAAACTATTTAAAGACAAAGTATAAAACTGTTAATGACCTAATAATTGAAATAGTTCTATGTAATTTACCCTTCAAATTTTGAAAATTTTATAATTTTCTTCAAATTGTTAACGTAACCCCGAAGTTAGAGGAACAGGAAACACAGAAAGGGAAAGAAAAGCAGCTCTCTCTCTCTCTCTCTCTCTCTCTCTCCGTCTCCCTATCCCTCTCCCTCCATAAAATAAGCAGCTGCCTTTGTCTCCTCTAACACTCTCAAATTATCAATGATTTTAAAACCCTAATTTCTACCCCTTTCTCTCTCTCCGCTGCTAAAATATAAAAAAACGAAATTGCGAGAAAATCCCCAAATCAAGCTGTGAATTCACTGAATTGCATCGATTACTGGATAAATTATCGATGAGAAGAATTGAGGTTGCGGAGGAATCTGAGATCAAAGCTGGGGAGGCGTAGATGCATGTCGCGGGAGTGAGCTTGGATCTGAATTGGTTCCTGCACTTCATATTTTCGGTGTTTATAATCGCCTTCTGTTTGCTGCACCTGGTGAAGAACACGGCCTCGAAGTACTTTGAGGTCGACGCCAGCTTCGAGGGAGGAGGTGACGGTGGTGATCGGACCCCAATTCTGGGAGCGCTCATGGAGGATCCGGTTTGTGTCGTCTGTGGGAATTCCGGTTCCAGGAGGTGCTCTCGCTGCAAGGCCGTTAGATACTGGTATTGTTCTTCAATTAATTTGTTAATTTTTGTAGTGAATTTATGTGCTGCTTTAATCATTTTATGTAAAAGTTGCGTCTTGGCACTCAATTATGGTGATTTTAGTTTCGTAAGTATTGGTAATTTAATGAATTGGGGGCGAGGTTTTAGTCTTTGGTGAAATTTATACGTTGTCGAATATAATACAGTTAGTTATTTCTGTTAATCATGTTGTCTCGCAACAGTTATTTCTAAACTGCTTTTTAGTTAGGCTTTCATCCCAACTAGGCTATTTGATTCGTGTGGTTCAGTGTTATGCTGGGAGTCAATATGTTGCAAGCATCCTATGTTTAGGCTTGGGATTGATCCCTAACGTGGATAACTTTTTTTTCGGTGTTGATACTTGTAATGATATATGGGGTTGTTTACAGGAGATATATGAAGTAGCAATTGAGATGTTGGAACTTTGCTGAATGGGTGATTTGGTGGTATCAATCTAATGTTGTAAAAGTAGTCATTTGGTGTTTTGAATTCAATACTTGTAAGATGGTGAATGTTTTACAGACAGTGGTAGAGATTCCTATAAGCCTATATTCTTCCGTAAAAAATTTGTTATAACCTTTGTGATTTTTCAGCTCATCGAAATGCCAAGAAAAACATTGGAAGTTGGGACATAAGACAGAATGCAAGGACTTTCAACCATCTGGCAGAGTGAATTCAGCTCAGAACACATTGAGTAATAGGAGATTTAAAACTTCTGGTGTTGGGGGCAAAACATTCCCTGGACTTGCACTTGTTCCTGCTCATGGAATCTCTAAGCGTATCAAGAAGCCGAAAGAGGTGAATAGTTTTTTTTTCATAAGAAATGCTGCTTACAGTTTTTTTTTTCGTAATTCTTATCTGACACAGAAGTATTAACAAATGCTTAATACTTTTCAGATTCTTTTTTCCTATGATGAATTTGTTGAACTTTTCAATTGGGACAAGCCAGGGTTTCCTCCTTGCGGACTCTTAAATTGTGGAAACAGGTTTTTCTTTACCCTTTTTTACGGTTCATTTTAATACCACTAATTGGGTGCTTCCATTTGATCAAGCGGCAAACTTTACCACAGATGTCTTCATTCTTTATACACGCCTTTAGCCCGCAAGCACTCACACTTTCACTGACGCTCCTATCATACTTGTACTACCTATGATTTTGTATATGCTTCTAATTTCCCTTTTATTTGCAGTTGCTTTGCCAATGTGGTTCTACAGTGTCTTTCATCCACTCGACCGCTTGTTGCCTACTTGTTAGAGAAGGGCCATCGGAGGGAATGTACACTCTTAAAACCATTCAGTGCTACTTTTTTAGGATAAAGGTGCTTAAGCGAGTCTTGACTTATCAAACAATTATTCTCCTTTGTTTTTCAGGCATACGTGAAGACTGGTGCTTCCTTTGTGAATTCCAAATCCATCTTCAAAGAGCAAGCCAAAGTTTGCAGTCCTTTTCACCAACCAACATTATCTCTAGATTACAAAATATTGGTGGTAATCTTGGCTATGGGAGGCAGGAGGATGCTCATGAATTCATGAGGTTTCTTTACTTGCACTTGATCTAGTTTCTGTATTTATCTAATGGGTGTTCTATTGAATACATTGTTAACAATCTTTTTGAATTCTTGTGGTATATGATGGTTGTTGAATTTTATTGTTTTGTAGGTTTGCCATTGATACAATGCAGTCTGTCTGTCTTGGTGAGTTTGGTGGAGAGAAAGCTGTGCATCCAAGCTCTCAAGAGACAACGTTAATTCAACATATATTTGGTGGCCAGCTACAATCTCAGGTTATGCATCTTATGGTGAAGTGTAAATTCAGTTCTGACGTCATTATTTCTTAATTTTTGTGGCCAGCTTGACCGATGCTTACAATCATGTCGAATTACATATGTTAAAGGGAATGCCATAACAGTTTTATATTCTATATCTAGATAAGTTGTAGTGCTTCACCTTTTTGGTTCTGGTGTCGTTACTTGGTCAACATGCCTAACCTTCGAACTTTGGCTATGGCATATGCCTGTTTTTGAATTTTACATCCCTTTTCGGGCTTTCAATAGCAAGTCTATTGAGTTTTGTTTAAGTTATTCTTTATTTCATTGAACAACTGAGCCAATTAGCTGGTATAAATATTTTTTTTTGGTAAAAGATGTTTAATACCATCCTTATTTTTCCCCCGTCAGTTCCCTTCTAATGCATTTTCTCGTTTGGAATATTTTTCAGGTGATTTGTACAAAATGCGAAAATATATCAAATCAATACGAAAATATGATGGATTTAACTGTTGAGATTCATGGGGATGCTTCATCATTGGAGGAGTGTCTAGATCAATTCACCATCAAGGAGTGGCTTGATGGCGATAATATGTATAAATGCGATGGGTATGATCTCTTCTTTTTCTTTTTCAATTCCATTTATTATATTCGTTGTCTTTTTCAGTTCTGGATTGTGTAGTTTCTTCTCTGTTGTATGGTCTCCTATGAGGTTTAAGATATATTGTTTCTGTTAACAGGTGCAATGACTATGTCAAGGCTTGGAAACGTCTTACTGTTAAACGCGCTCCAAATATACTCACAATTGCCTTGAAGAGATTTCAGGTTTCAGCTATACTCTTTTTATATGTTGCTTTGTTAACTGGTGCTCATGTCACAGTTAAAGTGGATCAATCTATAAATTAGAAACGTTATCAAGAGTTCTTATGTCACAATAAGGAAAACCTTTTCTTCCAACTCGTTAGATGTTTTCAGTTGGAATTACATTTTGTACATATGTAGAAATTCTTTGTGTTATTTACAGATTCGTATTGATGCTGGATTACTGTATCTTTAGTGACTAATAACACATCATCTTTAAGTTGGTTCACTAAGTGTTTCCGGGACCTTGTCAGATGCTTTCTTCTTGAAAACGTATGTACACACACACATATATTTGATATTATATTTCAAGTAATTGATAAAGAAGTTGTACTTATCTATCGTTACTCTGACGATTCCTGAAATTTTTATGTTGGCAAAACTTTTCAGAGTGGACGGTTTGGGAAAATTAACAAGAGAGTAACATTTCCTGAAACATTAGATCTTAACCCCTACATGAGTGAAGCGGGAGACAGTACAAATATCTATAAGCTTTATGCCGTTGTGGTCCATATCGATATGCTAAATGCTTCATATTTTGGACACTATATCTGTTATACCAAGGATTTCAGCGGAAACTGGTACAAAATCGACGACAGTAAGGTGAGAATCTCTCTCTCCCTCTCATAGTTATGGCCTTCCCTAGTGCAGACCTTTAAAATGGTTCTGCTAATTCTATTTCATATGCACATTGTAACCAAGCAACTAATTTCTTCTCCAACTTATTTTGCGATTTTCACAGGTTGCGACTGTAAATTTGGAAGAGGTACTTTCCCAGGGAGCATATATGCTATTATATAGCAGGTGCGTATATGTGTGTACTTTTACGTGTCATTCTCAAGTTCTAAATTAAATTGTATATAGTGGCTTAGACGAATGCGATGTGTGACTGTGGACCCTAGTTCAAACTGGTTTGCACATTTTATTTTGGGTGAGAAGCATTATATGAGATACTCTTAAAATAATTTTTGTTTCCTGTTTCTGCACAGGGTGCAGCCACGAGCATCATGCCTAAGGACCGAACCTCCAAAGAAAAAGGAGGAAATGATGAATGGTGAAGTAGAGCCTTGCCAAAAGAAACAACTTGAATGTTCCGTCGCCAAGTCTGCAGATCCTACACACAATTCTGGGTCTGTGCCATCTGACACAAGTTTGCCGCCACAGATTCCAAGCTGTACAACAGACTCAGCTGCTGTAATCCACGGTGAGGTTGCAATTGAACATTCTGATAATGCGGATCTCAAGCTTAAATTACTTCCAACTGTTTCAAAAGAGGTTTGCATAGTTGAAAATGGTACTGTTAATTCCCCATCTCGTCCATCTGTTTCAAGGGAGATTTCTATCTGCGAGAAGGACCCTGCTGGTGAATTGGATTTGGATACTATAAGAGGTGATTCAACTCCAGCTTCAGCTGGTATGGATATATCTAATGGTGAGTCATGTTGGGCTGTTCCGGACAATGTATCAGTGCGCTGCGAGAAGGATCTGTCTTCTTCAGGTCGTGAAGCTGAAAATGGCGATTCCCAAGATATGGATATCGATCATTGTGAGTCAAGTTCATCCCCTGCAGAGGACATTGAAATTTACCGGAGCAATGGGCCGACGACTCATGCAAATGGAACTGATTATCCGGTTGTGAATTCTGGTATTCTGAATGGGAAAGGAATCCACATAATAGAAGTAGATGACGGCTAAATAATGGAAGGTGGATTTCTTAGCGATTATTATTTTGTTCATAATTCTTTAGATCCCGTCGTCGTCGCCAAAAGGAAAAAGATCGAGGCTGGGAATTTTGGTCCGGGGTTTCATTATTTGCAGAGACCTCCGATTTAACATTTTAGTTGGGAGAGTCATTAGTAATTTAAGGTGACAGAATGTAGTCGGATGCATAAATTCATAAAAAGAGCTGAAAGACTAGTTCTTTTCTTTGTATCCTTATTTTTCAGTTAATATTATTCAAGAACCACGAATCGTGCAAAATGCCGTCTTACAATTTCGAATTTTAGCTCATCTAAGATTTACTAATGTTCATATGCATTTTTGTTAAAAAAGATTTTATTTGAAAATACGTGTTTTGTGTCTTGAGGCACGTGGCAAGTGATTTGACCTTGATCTTGAAGTGTTATTAAGTTCTGTTGACAAATATATATACAAGCGTTTCTCGTTGTTTAAAACGGACATAGATCCCAGCCGAATCTCATTTCATCAAATCCTAAGCATCCGGATCTTTGAAATTTAAGATTTGATGGAAAATATCTGGCTGAAATCTCTGTCCGTTTAAAACAATCTCGCAAACATGCGAGAAGTTCGTTTCTTTAGAATATTAAATAAGTTCATTCAGATTTTAAAATCCCTTCCAGCAGATGGGGAAAAAGATGCCAACTTGAATTACCAAAACAGTGAAAGAACAAAGCCAACTTGGAGACCCGAGCTTGGTGAAGTGACTGCATCGAGATCTCTGCATGGCAGCCGACCTCGAAGGCCTTGGACTTCGGAGGAATTTTGGAGAGAGAGAGAGAGAGAGGGGATAAAAAAGTGAAAAATAGAACGTAATCAGCGGCTTTCTCTCTCTCTCTCTCTCGCTCGCTTTGTCTTTTATTCCTTGATTTCTAGTTTGGAAAAATGCTTGCTTCTGGGACTCGAAGAATGTGGTCTGGCCATTGACTTTGAAGGCTCACGAGCAGCAAGATTCCTCAACGAGGCAAATGTAGAAGCCCAAAGCACCACTCAAGTTTCTGCTTTTGCTTTTGCAAACTGCAAAAGTCAGCTTCCAGCAGCAGCAGCAGAAAAATGACAAAGCCAAACTCTTTAAGCAGTTTGAGCCTTTGCCAATGTCGTAATATTATTCTTGGCATATATTGTATTTCCCAACCGTGTCGTTTTGCCTTTCTTTGCAACCATGCTTGGATGCTCTTTTTCTTTCTTTTGTGTTTAAAATATTAAAAAAACAGACGACCAATTTAAAGTGTATTCAGTATTGCTTTGCATATATCAAGGACGTAGAAAGATAAATAATTTTGGTGTTAAAAAAGCATGTTATGGAAAAATCCAGAACATAAATTTAGCCTATTCTCAAGTCAACATCTGAATTTCACTCCATACTACAACATAAATACTTCAGTCAACCCCCTATGTAAATTCTTAGCTCCACCGTTGGTGTATACCAATGCTTGATTGAGACACCATCAAAATAATATTTTTGATTGTTAACAAAGAAATCATACATTGATATGTTTCTTGTCACCATAAAGAGTTACTTATATTTTAAGTCAATCACGTATTGTTATACATTATATATACCTAAAATGTCATTGTGCTTATATCTCAAGTTATCAGACTAAATAAAAACTGCTACGTGTACCTCGTGATTTACTTGGAATATCTTCATATAATCCTTAGGCATAGGTATGCTTGTTTTGGGAAAATGATCCTTGCCGGATCCTTTTCCTGGGGATCTGGGGGATCCTTTTCCTGGGAATCTGGGGGATTCTGTGATCATGTTCGTTTATCGTACATTGTGCGGTCAGTTTTTGTTAGGTATTATTTATATATAATTTTAAATTTCAAATAATTTCTGACCGTACAATGTACGATGAACGAATATGATCACGAAATCTACTGAATCCCCAGAAAAAGGACCCTCGGATCCTTTTCCCTTGTTTTGTGGTCAATACCAAATCTACTCTCAAGTGCAGCTATTTTTGTTTGGGGCTCGGGAATCCAAAGCCAAGAGCTGTGAGAGCCCGAGTCGACTACTCTCTCTACTTTCTCACTGTGTATTTACTCTATCTCTTTAGTACATGTTGGGTTGAACGGAAAGAAAAACTAACCACCAACCAACCCCTCGTGTGTTTGTGGTCGTCAACCCCTACAAAAGGAGCTTCCCACGAACCTTCCCACCTTCCTTCCTCCATAGCTCTTTTTCTCCTTCCTTTCTTTCCTTTTCTCTTTTCTCCCAAACACTGCCCAATTTAAAGACGAGGACGAAGACCCACCAACCTCACTCCATCGCTCTCACTGTCTTCCGTTCGGAACTCACGGCAGCACCACCTTTGAAGCAGCAGCACCGCCGCTGAAGCAGCCGCAGCAGGGGAAGGTGCATTTTCTTTCTCTGTTCATCTTCTTTTTTGTCTTCTTCTTGTTCATTTTTCTGCCTCAATTTTATTGGATTTGGGCAACGATTCTTCTACTGTGATTTGGGCAAATATTATGACTTTGTGGCGAGATCTGTTGCTTCTGGACATACCAACGGTCCAATTTCATCCTTTGGGTCTGAAAATTTTAACTTTACGTTTCCAAATTCTGTTTTTTTTGAGCCCCAAATTATGCATTTTCTTATGGGTGGTTTCAAATTTCAATCCTTTTTTAGCTTCAACAATCTCAGTTCATACCTTTTTCTCAATGCTTATTTGTCAGTGCTTTCCACTGTACTGTGATTTCTATCCTCGCAATTTTGTTTATAATGTCGAAAGAAAGTCAGAATCTTTACTCTATGGATTGGATTGTTTTTCAACTTCTTCGTTGCCATACGAATTGTTTGATCAACAACATAACCAGCAGATAGGAAATAGAAACGGAGGGATAGGGGCTGGGATGGCTAAAAGTGGTTTCTAAAAACCAAAAGTGCTTTTGGTCCGTAGAAACACCTTCTTCAGAACTTTTGATAAAAATTCCGACATGTTTATAAACCTTCTAGCAGAAGTACTTGTTAGACTGCTTCCTTCAAAATTAGTCCCAAACGAGTCCTAAAACAGTTAAGAACAACATTTTCGTAGATGTTTGAAGTACCGGCGTCTTTTGATGAGTATTTGATAGCTAGATTCCCATCACATTCCTCATGTATTTGTTCCAAGCTTTGATATAAATTCACAAGTAACGCTTCCTTCCCTTGTTTGTTACTACAGTTGTCTTATTACTAATTTCTAGTTGATGGAGCACAACAATTCCCCAGCTTTTAAGATGAATCGGAAGAGAAAATCCCAAGAACAAGATGATGGCTTTTCAAACACATTTTATATGGATGAGGTTAACGAAGACCTTCTTGAAAGGGTGCTTTCGAGGCTACCAACATCTACATTCTTCCGCCTTACTTCAGTATGCAAAAGATGGAAATCAGTTGCATCTTCTCCCAGTTTCAAGCTTGCCTGCTCTCAGATTCCTTCTCGGGATCCTTGGTTTTTCATGGTCGATCCCCTTCTTAACCGGTCTATTGTCTTTGACTCCGCTGAAAGAAGCTGGAAGAAACTCAATCATCCGCCTCTCCTCCAGACAAAATCCAACTGCAATTCCATGCCTGTTTCAGCTTCTGGTGGCTTGATCTGTTTCCGCAATTCACAGGGCAACTTCATTGTATCCAACCCTGTGACAGGGGTTTGCAACGAACACCCTCCGCTGGATCCATCCTTACAAAATCTCACATTCCATGCCATTGTGATGAGCTCAAGTCCCAAGTATGATCAATCATCTTACAGGCTTGTTGTTGTCTTTGGCGAGCTTCCAAATTTGTCCTTCCGAGTGTATAACTCATGCACTGCCTGTTGGGAAGAAGAGACTGCATTGCGTAAAAACTTCGAGGATGATGATTCTACAGAATCCGACTCAACCGATGACAATGCTGTTTACTTCCTTAGCAGGGCTGGAAATGTAGTGGCAACCAACATGCAAAGAAGCCCATCCAAGCAATACTCATCCGTAATCACTTCCAAAAAGGGCGAGGAGACAGTCTATTTCCTCAGTTCATCAGGCTCAGTTGTGGCCTGCAACCTGACCACCAAGTGCTTCTCCGAGTACCCCAGGCTACTCCCCGTCTTCTTCGAGTACTCCATCGACTTGGTAGAATGCGGAGGCAGAATGCTGGTGGTTCTTCTCTCAGAATTCTTTGAAAGCACGAACCTCAGGGTGTGGTGCTACGATGAGGAAGCTCGATCGTGGCAACAAATCGCAGCAATGCCTCCGGCGATGTCACACGAGTGGTACGGCAAGAGTGTGGACATAAACTGTGTTGGTGCCGGTAACCAGATACTGATCTGCTTAAGCTCTGCCGAGATTTCAAGCTGTGTTCTGTGTGATTTGACCGCCAATGATTGGATTGAATTGCCCAAATGTTTTGTGGATGGTGAATCCATCAAGTTCTTGTCTGCCTTCTCATTTGAGCCAAGGATCGAGGCTTCTGTGTGATTTGCAAATTGTGTTCTTGGATTTATTTATTTTTTGCTTCTTATTGTTTTAGCATTTGTCTTGCATTGTATTTTCTGTATTTGCATTGTTTAAAGCCAAATGGAAAATTGGCTTTGATTTTATTTTACAATGGAAATTAATTTAGATTGATGAGGTAGCACAATGTATATTGGCTTTGTAACTCTTCATGTTCCGGTGGATTTTCTCTCTTTGTTAAGTAAGGGAAATGATTATGCTCACCCTTTTCTACTTTCGCACGTCGTTTCTTAATTTCTCTTTGATTTTATTCAATTTAGATGACGGATATCAACATGGTGGGTGGGGCAAGTATGCGGACTTCTTTAAATAATGTGTGTTTTTCTTGTGTGATAAGGGTTATATTTGGCTACTAGGACTGGATTTGATTAAGCAAGTAGGAATGTATTAGCTCATAAGAATGGATTAAGAAGGAAAAGTCTACCTCACTAACTTCGATGTCCTAGGTTCCGATCTTGGGGTCCACGATCAATGGTATGCTTCGAGCGAATTATAATAATGAGATTAAGTATCCTAATTTTTTTTATTTATAAATTAAACGAAAACAACCAAATCTGTCTAATGTAAATAGGTGTAATACTCTTAATCACCTAAACTACAAACATCTTGCTACCTAACCCAACCTTAATCTTTTGCTTCATGTTAATTTTTGAGTGTCAAACATGAGACTAGATGGATCCAACCCTACTCCTTATCCAACCCACCAGGCAACTCAGGCAAGCAACCACGTGTAAAACAAACGACGTTAATACTGGTGTCGTTCGTGAATTAAGGAGAAGGCGTGGGAACTCGGTGACGTGGATAGACAGTGGGAAACAGGTAACATATGAGACGGCGCGCAGAGGATCCGTTCGCACCTTCGTCTCCAAACGGTGACCTCCTCGCCAAGCCAAACTCCAGAAATATAACTAATCCGAAACCCAAAAACGCAGAAAGAAAAAAAACCGATACAAATCGATTCAACCCGAATCCGAAAAATGGAGTTCAAGTTCAAAGACGAAAAGAATTTGGAGCAGCGATTGGAGGAGCTCCACAAGGACGTTTCGAGGAAGCAGAAATTCGAAGACGCCGTCGCCGCCCTGAATTCGCTGCTCCGCGACCACTACTCCTCCGCCTCTCCGTCCCTCCGGAAACTGTTCTACGGCGTCGTTTGCAGAGTCGCTACCGTGTTGAAGACCCGGTACACCTCGCTGGGTTTCTGGGCCGCCGGACTCGCCCTCTTTCAGCTCGCCCATTCCCTCGTCTCCGACCCCTCCGAGAAGGCCCACTTGCTCGCTTGCATCGATGAGGCACGACAGGTCGTTCATCATGAAAACGACCCCCCGCAGCCGTCGTCTTCTCCAAATCAAGGTATGAAAGATCTTCCCTTTTCGGAAAATTACAGAAACCCAAAATTTATGTAATTATTTGGCAAAATTTGTTTGAATTTTGGTGGAAATTCACAAAAACCCAAATTTTATTTTCTCCTATTGGAATTGAATTATTGGTTTTTTAGGATATTTGTTTGAGGGGCATTTGACGGTGGATCGGGAGCCGCCGCAACCGCAGTGGCTGGTGCAGTCGAATCTATTGACGGCGGCCATGGCGGCGGGGTCGTCTTCTGAGTCGGGTCCCGGAAACGAAGAGAACTCGGAAAGCGCGGTGAATCTGCTTCAGTCACTCATCGACAACCTCGACAGCGTTTTGCCGCCGGGGGTTTTGGATGACGTGAGGGCGGCTCCAAGGGTCCCGCCTGCGAGCAAACAGGTGGTGGCCAGTCTTCCGGTAGTCACGATCACGGAGGAAGTGTTGAAGAAGCTCGGAGAGGACGCGGACTGCTGCATTTGTAAGGAGAACTTGGTTGTCAATGACAAGATGCAGGAGTTGCCCTGCAAGCACACTTTCCACCCTCCTTGCCTAAAGCCATGGCTGGTAACTAGAATTTCTGAACATTTGCTATATTGTTAATGTGTCTCATTGGTTGCGTTCAATTCGATTTTAGAGTGACTCACCGACTGGGGTTTTTGGGTGGTATTGATTGTGGCAGGATGAGCACAATTCTTGTCCGATATGCCGGCATGAGCTGCAGACGGATGATCATGCGTACGAGAGCTGGAAGGAGAGGGAGAAGGAGGCCGAAGAAGACAGAAAAGGGGCTGCGAATGCGATTCGTGGTGGTGAATATATGTATGTTTAATGTTTACATCTTCAACAATTTGTCAAATTTGCAGCTTCATTCATAAATTCTTATTCAGTTCGTTACATTAAGCATGTCTATGAGTGTGGTTTCTTTTACTGTAATGGCATTTTCATTTGGGAAACAGACTTTCGAGATTATGACGAAGCACATTGCAGATACCGATTCTGATCGTGTTTATGTTCATCTCCTAGAAAATAAATGTATTATAATCACATGGTATTTGGATTCTTAACTTTGGCGGAATCAGATTAAGCGGTATGAACCTGTTTTAAGTGCTTCTAGAATCGCGAAAAGCGTGCAGACAACGAATACTGTTTTAAGTGCGTCTGTAGGGACTATTTTGTGGAGTTTTTTACTTGAAAATGAAGACTTGGATGCTATATTTCCCTTGAAATACTTGGTTTTGTGAGATTTGAGTGTCCATTTCGAAAATTTTCGCCGTCTCGTATGCAAAGAGACCTTTAGACAAGGCCATGGTTCATAGAGAGCTTAGATCCGCTTAGTCTCTCGTGTGTTGTGCGAAAATTGTGCAACTAAGATTAGCGAATCCATGCACTGTGCAGATTTACTATTGAATTTGGCATGTACAGATGAATAATTATCAAAAAACGCATCATAAATCAAGAAGATGTGCGTGAAAAGTTATATTACTAATTTGATATATATAAAAGAAGAGAATTACCTTTCCAAAGAAGATTAATCTATACGCCTAGCTTGCGAGTCACCACTTGATCCACATTGCTCATGTCCCTTGAAGATCGTCTGAATTCTGAAGAAGAAAAGAAGCAAATTATACAAATATGATGATAGCATTTGTAATTGATACATCTATAAATGTGTAATAAGATAGAGCTCAATTACCAGGATGAGATGTTGATGTTTGGGATGTTCGCAGCGCATTGAAAGCGTTGAACATTTGTAGATGGTAAACTCTTGCAGTGGTGTTTTGTAGAGGAAGTCTGGCAGTGTTGTTAAGCTTTCGCGGTAACGGATATTTAAGGAGGAAAGGCATGGCATGATTGAAATTTCAGATTCCTCTTTGTTCCACCCTTCCACGCCTACTTCCCACTCTTTCAACAACGGCATGTAGGCGATTTTGACTTCTTTCAACTTCGGGAAAAATGAGGATGATGATGATTTCAATGACGCTTCATCTTCTTCGTTGACTATTCCCAAAAATTCACCACCAACCTTTTTCACCTTCTCCATTCCCCATAAGGTTAGGATTTCAAGGTATGACAATTTTCCCAGAGGAGGCATAAACTTGCATTCCTTCCATCCCAATAGAAAGATGGATCTTAAGTTGTGCAAAGACATCATCCAACTTGGGCAGGTGCAACCTAACTGACCAAAAATTTATAAAGATTCCAGATTTTCGTGTGGTCGTAAGACATTCAGTATCTCAACAGTGCTTGTTGTCTTCTTGTAACGGTCATACAATTAATTTTGAGATGAAAGAGTTGCTTCATGTCCCACAACTGTGCTTTCTCAATCTCCCTCTCATCTTTCACATTCCACTTCAATCTTACGTTGAGACTGCCCTGGAGGTTCAAGAATTTCAGATCTCTCAATCGTAATGTTGTTGTATCATCATCGCCACCACAAACCAAAACACATTCATCAATTGTTTTCAAGTTTTTTAATCTCAAAATCCCTTTTGGCAAGTACTTTAGCTTATGACAGTACTTAACATAAAGGTGCTTTAAGCTAATCAACTTTCTCATGTTGTCAGGTAGTTTTTCTAGTGAAACAAAGCCACAAAGGCGCAAGGTATACAAATTGTACAACTTACTGATATTGTCCAGCAATATACTCAAACCACCATTCCACAAATCAATATGCCTCATATGTATCAAATCACCAATTTCCCTTGGAACTTTGCTTATGCCATTATTTCTCAAATTTAATGTCCTAAGACATTTCAGTTGTAAAATGAAATTGAAGTCTATCGTCTTAGGACTGGATGAACAAAGAATAATGAGTGTACGTAGACTTTTGTAATTATAATATGCATGAGAAAGTGGAAGTGATTCACCAAATTTCAACCTTAAGGTCAAATGGCGAATCTTTTCACCCAAAACCTCTATTTCATTGCCAACATCCTCAACGTCGATGATCGCACATTCATTCTTGATGAGAGATTGCACAAAGTCATAAACAATATCATGCATTTTGCAACCTATAATTTTACCATTGACACTATCTTTCTTCAAATCTTGAAAAAAAGATCGTGCTACTAAGTTATCAAAAATAGCATCACCGATTTCTCCCTCATCCTCATTCCCTTTTGCATTAAGATAATCTTGTGCCATCCAAAGATTAATCAAACATTCTCTCTCAAACTCATAATCTTTAGAAAAACTAGCACAATACAAAAGGCAACATTTAATGGATGGCGCCAAATCATAAAAACTTAGTAATAGTGGTTGGAAAACTTTTTGCTCCACCTCTTCTCGATCCCATATCTTATTGTTCAAAACACCTAACCATTCCCTCATTGTTCCCTTATTGTGCATCAGATTGCCTAAAACTTTTGCAACAAAAAGGAAAACCCTTACATTTTTCTACAATTTTATTACTAATATCTTCAAACTCCTTAGACTCACCTACTTCTCTATCAAAAAATGTCACGTGATTGAAGATTGACAAACAATATTGTTCACTCAACTCTCCCAAATTAATCGTGTCACTTGTTGCTCTCATCATATCAACAACCTCATGCTTTCTTGTGGTCACCAATATTCTACTACCAAGAGCACCATTCTGGATTAGTGGTGCCCTTAATCGTTCCCACTTTTCACTGTTGTAGCTCCGTACATCATCTAGGATAAGGAGAAACCTTTTTCCTTGGATAGATCTTTACATGAACTGCAAGACACGGTCCAACTTATTTGAACTTGGAGCACCATCACCGCTTATGGATTTGGCAATCTAATCTCATCAAAAGGGTCTGAGGCACAAACCCACTTCTCTTTTCAAAATAGGCTTTAACCTTGTCATCATTATAAACTAGTTGGGCCAGGGTTGTCCTTCCCATTCCTCCCATCCCTTGAATAGGGATGATTAGGAGCTCCCTCCGATCACTCAACAACTTTGTGATCAGAATGTCATTTTCCTTTTCTTGACCAAATACCTCTGACATGACGACAACAGATGAAGTCTTATGTCGTTCAGGGAATTCTTGAATGCCTCTTTCTATTTGTTGAAACTCAAACCTTTTTCTTTGCTCATCAATCACACTTAACTTATCGTTCAAATCTTTTATCTTACTCGCAATGTCATGGAGAAAAATCACCTCGTTGGCTTTGCAAAAACAAAAGCAGCTAGGGAAAGCAGAGAGAGATACCTTCTTCTTCTTCTTGTTAGTAACAAGAGCATTTTCACCTTCTCATTCCTGCTTCTCAACTTGTTGTCTCAGCATGTCAGTGTTCTACTTGTCCAGCACGTCCACCATCTGGAAGGATATGTCTTTGAGCTGATCCAACCAGATCCTCACGCTGGCCTCCTTGAATTGCCTTTGCTCCTCATCTTCGAGGACGGCTTGAATAGCTTCGAGATTACCAGCAAATTCTTCAATATCTTTCTTGGTGTTCAAAACAAGTTTCTCCTCTCCGTCCACCTACTCATAAGTTGTTGAAGCCAACTGATCCAGTAGCATGGGAATGATCCCGTCAGCCATTTGCCTCAAAAATTGGTTGACAGTGGAAAAGGAAATGATGAACAAGAGATGCAGATGGTTTGTGAAATTGTCTCTCTTCTGATCCAGCTTATATGATGATTCCAATTTCCAAGTCAATCAATTTATTTATTTATGTCCGGTTGCTTTCGTATTCCCCAACCCAATAGTTATAATACGATTTGTCTGACGTTAGGTAAGATAATGAAGTGTTCGCTTCTGTCCAGGTACATCTGCTTAAGTAATAGACTAGGATTATGGATTAATATTTTATACGCAAACCATTTATATAGAAAAAATGCAACGGAGCATTGAATATGCTAGAAAACAAAAAGTGAGGTTTGTACATTAAAATTTAATTCCTACAAAAAAGATAGATAGAACGACTATAATTCTTAGGCATTGTAGCCATACCCTTATACAAAACAGAAAATTTTCATTCTATCCAGAACATAAGTGATACACCATGTGTTATTATATAAGTGGAGGGAAGTTTATTTTTAAGTTGTTAATAACACAAGTATCACACCATTTGCATAGTAACATATGGTGTACCAAACCGTGTCTCGAGCATACTGAAAAATCTCTTATATAAGACCAAGGTTAGCATTCGCAGTCTTCAAACAGTAGCTCTGGCACAGTTCTGCAACTTTTCTCAAGTTCAGATGCTATATATGGCGTAACAATAGTAATAAAGCTTCAAAAGAAGAAATAATATCGTTTTTTCTGTAACGAATTTACTCAAGCATCATAAAATTATTGATAAAATGCAGCTGGAGCTATGCTACCAGACAATCAGAAAACTTAAGTTCGGTGACTAAATTTGTCGATCAGTTGCCGTCCCTTCTAAATGAGGTATCTTGTTGGCTTGGCAGAAATCGTTCCCTTCTGAAAACCGTGATTTTTGTAAGAGATCATACAATGTCAAACACACGCTACTGGTACGCATGATGTCCCACTATTCTGAATCATCATGCAATAAATGAAAATGATCTGTTCTCTGGCTTAACCATTGTTTGCATTTTTAGGTGAAGTTCAATTTAGACGCAATTGATGAGACAGATACTATTGAAGAGACGTTAAAGCCTCGTGTGGAATGTATTGGCGGAACTAGACCTTTTCTTTCCTCAAATCTACGTCATGTTTATGGTGAATCAATTGTGATCATTGAACTGCTTACCACACCCCAAAAACAAGGCAAAGAGCCCGGGAAAACAGATCAAGAAATCCATATCCTAAAGTGAACCCCTTATCTTATAGGGACCTCATGTCCATATCGCCGCAAGCTATTAAGCAACAGTCGTTTCAGGCTTCCGGCATTACATAATCTGCATTATCATAAGAAGTTAAGAAATATGCATCTCCTCTCTTTTTTAATTTCGGCCTGATCAGGAACCCAAGTGGCAAGCACGTTACTCGTATACTCCAGCAGATGCTATTGCTGAGAGTCTTAAGACGCTTTCGCTAAATGAGTGCTTTGAAGATTGAGCTGCCATGGCTTCTGTGAATTCACGTTGTTAGCTCCAAGAGGGCACACATTTTTTATCAGCCCAATAGCTTATAGGTTGTGATGTAAAGTTTATGCTACCTTTGGAATACATAATTGGGCCACCAACCACAAGTATCTCATGTTTTATTGGCGTCGGCTTGTTAGGAGAAACCCAAACTTTTGCAAGAGTTCTGTATGGGTTAGTAAGGAAAGACTCGAACAATCAAATTTCAAATGACTTGTAACATATTTCTCGTGTATCACATTTGTACCACTCTTTTAATACAAAAACAGTATAAATTTTGCATATAAAATGTGTGATCTCGAATTTTTGTATTTTTAACAGATTTTGGGAAAACCTATAAACCATCACCAAACCTATTTTTGTGAAATATTTTACCCCAATATAGGCTTTGTAAAATTCGTGGACACTCTAGAAATGTTCAAGCCAACGATCTCCGCTAATATTTTTAATCTAATTTTCATTTTTAGGCTTAAAAGTTCAACGAGAAATACGTTGGTGACCCAATAAGTTGTAGTCGCTTACAAATGGCAAAAAATACTCATGTGGTAATAGACTGCTTCCAAATGGTTTGTGGCTTTCTTCTGGTATATTCAGCAAGAATCATGATATAGAGAAGCTGCTTGCAAGATTAATATGACCAACTGTCCAACTTGAGGGCAACCCATCGTTTGATTTTAATTCTGTATGCAACTTCTGTTACCTTTTTGCATGCATGTCACCAAAGTCTCATGTGCCCACATTTAATTGACTCTGAAAAACAAAAAACAAGACTTTCTAGATAGATAGATAGATCATAAAAATTCATCTCAATCCTTTTATATGAAAAGCAGTAAAGTGTTTTTGTTTGGTAACAAGTTGTCGTAAAAACCATTTTGATGATGATAACGATGAATAATCGACGGTGGACAAGTAGATAAAATATTATCATATATAGGATAGGACTAGTTTCCTCATGAGATTTTGCTCAACCAAAGCAAAAACGAGATAAAGATAATGTTCTTGCATTCATCGTTTTATGATTATTTAGTGACTGTTCAAAATTTAGTAATTTTGTCTTTTCTTTAACTCCACAGCGCAAGTGTATATATGATCCTTATAGGTCACTTGTTCAGAAAAAGCATTACTTGGCTAATAACCAATTGACACGTAATGAACTCGTCACATGAAAGCAGATCTATCCTAAAAAAAGAGCTCATATATATACGTGAGTGAATGTACACATACACACACGAATGTTGGTAACTTGGTATGGTAGGTAACATGAGGATGGAGGATTGGCTTTACTTGGTTTTTATTGGCTGCAACTTGTCGTATGAAACCGTGACTACCAAAGTTAGCTCCTTTGAATTCAGATCTTTTTTCTTTTTCTGAAAATGGCTAGCAGCTTCTCTACACCATTCTAGAACACACGAGAGAGAGAGAGAGAGAGAGAGAGAGAGGGAGAGAGAGAGAGAGGGGGTTGTAGGTGACGACGGCAGATTAAAAATGTTATGGTCCACTGCCACCCCCACTTATAGCGGAAAGTGACCATACAATTTGCAGTTAAATGAAAATGGGAGATGAGCTGCAGCAAACTGTGTCACTCAAGAGGCTACCAACAACAGCAACAGCAGCAGCAGCTACTTGCAATTGCATGCAGAGCTCCTGCCACCCTCTCGTCTCATGAGAGGTCCCTATCTAGCTTACCGAGTCCAATAAATGAACAGCTTTCTATTTAATTTACTACATTCAATACCATTCGGCCATTATTTTGTACTTCCCTATATAATTTTGTTATGGTAAAGCAAAAATAATTCCAATAAAATCTATTTTAAAAAATTGGTAGCAAATAAACTCCCCGCGATTTACATGATTTTTGTTATAATTATGACTTTTATACTAACCCAGTGTTTACGAGTGCTGAACGGGGTTTCAGGACGCAATAGAGGAGATTACACAAGTTCTATTGGCTTTAATATTTAAGTAATTTAAAGTCAATATATTATTTTGCAAAAGACTTTTAAGAGTTGTTACACCATTAGCTGCTATTATTTATTTATGTGTTATAATAAAGAATAATATTATAAAATTAAAACATAATGTTGATACATGCACAATTGAACACAATGTGATAGCATAAGAGATTAATATCATGGCATAGTGAATGACTATCACCATGAAAATTTCTCATGACAACAAATCCACAATCTCACCATGAACTCTTAAGTTTTCAATTATCCAGAAATAATGATATTTAAGAGGACTAGACGATGGTTTTAAAATATTTACTAATACATTTCATCAGATCAAATTTATGTGTCTAAAATTCGTTGACGTGATGGTTGAACAAGAATATGCCTTTTCGTTTTTTATATAGTTTTGGCAAATACCAGGACGGTAAATAAGGTTATTGATGGATGGCGCAGGCTTTTTATGGCCAGGTGGGCCAGGCCCAATTCCTGCCGATTTCACGTTCCCTTCGTCGTTTCCCACGTGGCAGCCTCGCTCTGATTGGAGCCTTGGACCTCAACCCACGTGGCATCCACATGTGAGCTCCGTTAGTGTAGTGGAAAGCCGTTTCATTACGATCCGTCACATCATACCCGTCGGTGCCTACACAGGCGGTCCCACCGTTTTTTAAGCTGAGAAAGTTTTCCGTAATGCGTTGTGCACCTCCGCGGTTCCACCCTTTCTTCCTGGAGAAGGGAAAAAAGTACTGAAAATATTGTAAATTTTTTTCTTGATCATCAAAATACTGTAAATTTTGGATATACTACTTTGTTTAAGAGCAATTTTGTTTCTTGAACAAGAAATTGAAACAACATTGATGTATAAGAGCAATTTATGTAGAATATCATCATACGAGCATTGCTAGTGTTGCTTGTCAATTATCAAGTCCACTCCTACCGCAATCGTTCGTTCTGTAATTCTAAGGGTGCTTATGCACATTTGAGTGATTTTGAGAATTACTTATTCTTATTTCGCCTATATATGCGCATGTGGCTGACCAAAGGCAGAACTAGTTTGTGGCTTGGTTGTATAACTCACGGTCACCCAAAAATTTCATTCTTTTTAATGTAATTGCATTGAAGTCTAGGAGATTTGCGCAAAATCAAATAATGAAACGGCTATAATAAATTAGTATTTTAATTTTTATCAACAAGATTCGAACTTAAAATTAAAATTAGATAATGTTAAGGAGAATAAATTTTATAAATCAAATAATGTGATTATTAATAATTAAATTAATATTTAAATATTGATTAACGTTCTTATTACTTATTAATGAGCATTATTTGATTTAAATTTTTTACCTCCTTAATATTACACATCAAAATTTACACTTTTAAAACTTATCAATAAACTGGAGTAACGAATGATATAAATTCTCAATCACAAAATTGCACGACGGTGATACGGTCACACAAACTTTTCACTGTCTTCTAGGCCATGCCGAATCAAAACCCTAGTTCCATCACTGCACGGTGATTGTGACTGACATTTACCTAACACTGTTTCTATCCAATTACATGTTCTCTTAGAAATGATATTAATTTGGGATCAGGATCCTCTCCTCTCCTGATCTTAAAGATGAGCATTCTCATGACCAAAGAGCATGAGCCATTATATGAAAATCCAACAGTTATAATCATTATAATTTTAAAGGAAGTCCCTGTTTATAGCAGTTAAATTTTCATCAAACAACCCACATTTCTTAATCATAAGGATCCTCATCCTTAGATCAGAGGGATGCTGTTCCATTAATTTGGGTCCATTGTCGGTAAGAGTTAGGTCCTTATTTAATACTACAAGGCAGTACTATTGTTTAGTCAAGTCCAGCCTGCAGCCTACAACCCTAATTCAGACTTGAGGGGTACTATATATATCATTGTTAATAGGATAACGAGAGGGCAGAGAGAAAATGGCACGACCAGCAGGGGCCTGCAAATCAAATGCCTTTGCTGCGATGACTGCAGTAAGGGCGGACAAAAAAACCTGAGCTACTAGTGAGTATGAATGGATTGCACAAGTGCGAGTTCTTTTTGGTGTAAAACCTAAAAGGGTAATATAAAAACTAGAGCTGATGTTACCATTTGACTCTCAAGAGATAAGAAGTTTTATTTTCTCTCAAAAACACAGCGGTGCGAAATGTGAAATGAATGGAATCCCCAGTGAGAGAGAGAGAGAGAGAGAGAGAGAGAGAGAGCGGTGTGAGGCGGTTGGTTAGGGTTTTGGTGGGTGAATGTGATTCGTCAAAAGGCATTTGTTTTGTGATTTTATCTCGAAGACACCTGCACCTGCTGCTAAGCGAGGGGATTGGTGGAAGCTGCCTGCTTGTCTTTGATTTTATCAGAAAAGAGAAACTCATCAAGTAATCAAAAGCCCACATGCATCCATCCATCCACCCATTCAACTCTGATGTTATCCACAGAACACCGCAGAGGGAAAGGCCTGTTTCTCTGTCTCTCTCTCCCACTTTCATACCTTCTTATATATTATGCATTTTATTGTTTTATTATTCCGAATTTTTTATGCCACTCATGTCCCTGTACACTTGTAAATCATCTGATGTTGTTCTTCTAAGTTGCCTTCTGATATATAGTTTGCTGATCTATCTTTATCATGCGTATCTTTTTTACCAGAACAATTATTGTTAATCCTTCTCATTTGTTTGTGAATTAATCATCTGCTGAAGTATTTTGCTCCAAGATGATATTTAGTTTGATTTATATTTGTTAAAAGTTAGAGGTTTTACTTATTCGAAGTTTCTATTTTGTTTAGAAAAATGGTAAACTAGCACACTTGTTGGAATTAATGAATTTTTTTATTCAGTAATGTTAGTGCTTGCGTTACTTATTTATATTTATTTCTATGGAAATGGATTCTCTCCGGATCCTGAATCCTTTCCATTTAATTTACCAAGTCTGGAGATTTAGGCTATTGAAATTTGATTCAACGGCTACAAACAAAGATCTGCTTTAAAAGTTTTCAAAAATTATAATAACTTTAGTTGTTGGATCAAATTTCATGGTTCGGATCTTCGAACTTGGTGGATCTCCGGATCCCTTTCCTATTTCTATGGCAAGATTTGCTATGTTCCAATCATGAAAACACTATGTGGAGATCAATTTTAGCCTCTGTGGCATATTTTTCATTTGGAATGACCCTATAAATTTAGGTGGGTGGATAATTCTAGTTTTTCTCGGATTTTTTTTATGAAATAGTTTTGCTAGCTAGTCAGAAGCTTGTCAAATGATCTACTTGGATGATTACATTTTATTTAGAACCATATATACTACTCAAAAACTGCTTTTCGTGATGGTATACATTAGAATTTTGGTGGCTATACATCATAAAATTCATGGTAACTAAGATAAGTATATTGAAGGAAAAGAAAATTTAGCTGATTTTATAATATTTTCAGTCTTTCAATTGGTTTTCACTCAGTTTAGATGAAAACTCGCTGCCATACCCATCTGTTTACATTGTTGCTCTTTATGCATATAGTCTAGCAGACATTTCTGACGTAGTCAAACAATTTAAGGGACTATTTGAACAGATATCATATGAGGATGTCTTCCCTCTCCTTGTAGATTTAACAATCATAACTTCTAGTTTTAAAAACTTTCTCAGTGTATAGCATATAGTGTTTAGAGCAGACATTGTCAGTGTAGGATTTTGAGAAGATCTATATCTACTATATATTGTTGATTTGTTAAATTATCTATGTCGAGAATAATTTTCATACGCATGAGATATGATATCTCAACTATGATGTATTATTGGTATCATGATATCTCAGGTGCCTATTATGATATATTACATAACTGTGATATTTGAGATGTAATTAAGTTTCTGTCAGACTTCATTTTCATCACTTTACGCATATCTCTCTTAATTTAATCCTTAGTTCTCCTTTATTTTGTTTAATCCAATAACTAAATAAAAAAAGATACGGGGAAAAATTATTTTTCCCCTCTGTCGGCTTCTGGTAAACTCTTATTTGAGATATAGCAGCCATGTCTTTGTCACCACCAATCAGAGTAAAGAATGACAGTGAAAAAGTTGATTAGAAAAGGCAGTAACAAGTGAAAAGAAAGAACTGATAATTTAAAAGAAGGTTTTGAGGGAGAGATAGAGGGAGGTATGGAGAATTTCTGTCTTTAACATGCTGTGACACGCCTTTGCAAAAGCCAAAAGGTCCAAGTTCTTTGTTTCATAAACAGATTCAAACCAAGTTGAACAACTTGTTTAAAACAGAAAATTTGGATGGTTTCCTTTCTCCACCAAAAACCAGAAATTTATAACAGGAAGGTTACAACGGTAGTGGAGATTCTTCTGTCAATCTTTGAGTAGGCTTCCGCTGACGTTTTTAGAACCTGGTCCCGTTTTACTTGCAGACAAGATACTAGAACACCATCCAATTGTTTTATGCCTAAAGTGTCCTTAATGTCTTGAGTTAATTACTAGAAAAATTACAGTACCAATGATCATCCAGTATACGGGTATTTAGATGAAATTGTATGAAACTTCGATCAAATTGGTTAAGAATGCATTATAAAAGTTAAGATGGAGAGAACTGAAACCGGATATATGCAATACTTTTTAGGGAACTTGTAAGGTGTCATTTAGAAAGTCCTTTGTTTAGCTTCTTAGCAATGACTTTCTAGTTGTTTTTTGGAGTGCAATGTTGACAATTAAAACTATAATTTCTTGAAACTTCTAATCCAAACATAGTATATACTCTATGTACTGATTTCAATTGAATTTGAGTTCTCTTTTCTCCTTTTGCTTCTTCATTTTTCTTATTTTCTGCTACGGATTATTTACTAGCACACGTTATACAACAATTGTTACGGAGGTGTCTGTCTATGGACTGTGGCTTGCATGTATATTGAGTGAATTTGTGTCCTGGTGTTGCATGCATGCATGCCAACTCCATCTGTTATCATTTTCATGGACAATCGTCCAAAATATCCAAAAATCAATTTGAGAAAAATAAACATTTTCGAGTGAGTAGGCTATATATATTTTGAGCAATGTCCTAGCTGTGCACGGCAAATATCGCTGCATAACGATATGGTCGAAATTATATGGCCATCGCCTTCACATCAGAATTTGTTCTGCTAGGCTTCCATCCACTGACAATAATTTGGAATAGATTTTGATTCTATCTTAGTGTTGATTTAATGAGTATTAACAAGCTTATTATTCTCATTTCTCTAAATTTATACGATGATTCCAATGTAGGATTTGTATCTTTTTCTTATTCATTTCAAGTCACTTGAGCTAAGATTCATAAACCACTTAGCACATAATTCTATATCACTTGAGGGTAAGAATTATGACCTATTTGTTGACTATAGCAGATGACTTGATGACTTGGCAGCTCACTGATGACATGCCAGATTTGCAGTTAAAGATTGATGACATGGCAGCTGTGGTTATTATTGTTATAACTGCTCTGTCAAGGTAGTTAGAATGGTTAGGATAATCTGTTAGCATTCTCAAGCTATATATATGTTGAGATAACAATGTAAGTGTGGAAAATCATTTCAGAAAATAACGAACTCTCATTTCTCTTTCTCTCTTTAAGCTTTCGAGCCTTTCTTGCTTCCATTGATTCTTCATTTGTGATATCTTTTGTACTGTTATGACTATTTAGTGGTAGAGTGTGCCTTGTATTTTTTTATAAATATTTTTGTGTCTATTTTTATTCACATTATGTCAAGTAATAAGAAAAAAGATAATGTTAGGGGACCAAATTTATAAACCAAATAATGTGTCACTAATAAGAAGCACGTTAATCAATATTTAAGTAACAATTCAATTATCAACATCCATGTCATTTGGTTTAAAAATTTGGCATTCCTAGCATTACTCTAAGAAAATAAATATAAACGAATATACAACTTAAGATTAAAAAATTCCTCTTAACCTACTAGCTGGATTTGCATTAGAGAATTATTGTACACAATTAAATTTTTGAAGTGTTAATAAAAATTTCTTGCATTATGTATTACTCATTTAATATATCAATAGTGACGAGGATAAAATTCAAAAGACCTTGAAAAGAAAAAAAAAGATATCTGATTTTAACTAATGAGAAAAAGATAGAAAACGAGGATGGAACCTAATTTATCCTGAATAAAACTGTAACAAATGAGAGGTTTGCCAAATCAGAGAAAAATCCAAGAAAATTTAAAAACACTAGACTGTCCCCTGCTATTTATAACACCCAAGAGCACCTCCGGAGTTCTACAGATCAACCTGTGCTTATCTGTGTTGGAAATTCAAATAAAAAAAAAGGGTGCTACTAGCTATTGTTGAAAATCAATGTCAAAGTTAGGCATTGAAAGTTAGGCAATGTTAGGTATGGTTGAATAAAAATTATTAGGTGCAATTAATGTGTTTTGTGTGGTAATAAATAATCTTAGTTTAATCATTTGGTTTGCTATAAATACCCAAGTTCTCAAGCATTGTAAATCATCCCATCCCACTTCCAATTGTGAAGAAGCTTGTAAGCTTTCTTATTCCAATAGTTTGTAAACCTTTTCATATATCAAAGTCCAAGTGTTTTGCCAAAGCTTGTTGCTTCCCTCCTTTCTCTATTTCTTTCTTTGTCCGATTTTATTTGAGAGTGCAAAGTGAAAGAGGTGTGATAGAGTTTGTAAACTTATCACCCACATATTTTGGTATTGAGTTAGTAAACTATCAAATACCAACAATTGGTATCAGAGCCAGAATACCATTCTGGCAGGTGCAGCAGTTATGGCGTCCAACTTAGTGCAACTCCAAGTTCCCACATTGAAGAAAGAAAATTATGAAAGATGGTGCATTCAATTCAAAGCATTGTTTGGATCACAGGAGCTATGGGAAGTTGTCAGTAGTGGGTATGTTGTACCCACTGCCGAGCAAGAAGCCGTATATACTGCGGATCAAAGGAACACTCTCAAGGACTTACGAAAGAAGGACCAAAAGGCGCTGTATCTTCTATACCAGGGTTTGGAAGATTCAACGTTCGAGAAGGTTGCAGAAGCAACAACGAGCAAGCAAGTATGGGATACACTCAGTACAATCTACAAAGGAGTAGATCGAGTCAAGAAAGTGAGGTTACAATCACTTCGAGCAGATTTTGAAACTGCTCATATGAATGAAGGGGAGAGCATCTCCGACTATCACTCAAGGCTCATTGTGATAGTAAATCAGATGAGGAGAAATGGCGAGAGACTCGATGAAGTACGAGTTGTGGAGAAGATACTCCGGTCACTCACATCTAAGTTTGAGCATGTGGTGACTGCCATTGAGGAATCCAAGGATTTGGAGGTGATGAGCGCAGAAGAGCTACTAGGATCCCTCCTAGTTCACGAGCAACGCATTCAGAAGAATGCAAGCCCCACAACGCTAGAGCAAGCTTTGGAGTCAAAGTTGAATATTGACAAACCAAATAAAGGTCATGGGCAGTGGAACTTACGTCGTGGGAGCTCATCCAACCGTAGCCGAGGACGAGCCCGAGGAAGAGGTCGAGGCTATGCACAAAATCAAGGTCAGTCTCAGGAGTGGAGATCTACTCGAGGAAATGCGCATATCCAGTGTCACAACTGTAAGCAATATGGACATTATGCCAATGAATGTTCACATAAAAATGGTGAGCATGTCAACATGGCAGAATCAAGTGGAAATACTGATGAAGAACTTACAGTCTTACTAGCACACCATGATTCCAGTAGCCAACAAGATGTTTGGTATTTGGACTCTGGTGTAAGCAATCACATGTGTGGAAAGAAGGAGTTTTTTGCCGAACTCAAAAAAAGGGCCTATGGATCTGTAAGTCTTGGTGACTCCTCAAAGTTGCCAGTTGAAGGCAAAGGGAAGATCAAGATCATCCAGAAGGATGGAAGAGAAGAATACATCTCCGATACCTACTACATACCAGGTATGAAGAGCAACATTCTGAGCATTGGTCAACTGCTCCAGAAAGGGTACATTATACATATGGAGAACATGCTTCTCACTCTCAGGAATGCAAGGAGAAAGCTTATTGCACGTGTTCGAATGTCAAAGAACCGGATGTTTCCGTTGAATTTGAACACAAAGATTGGAAGCTGCAACATCGGTGTAATGGAAGATGAGTCATGGAAATGGCATCTTCGATTTGGCCATCTTAATTTCAATGGCCTAAAGTTGTTGTCAAGTGGAGGAATGGTTCGTGGTCTACCCCAGATTGAAGCCACACGCCAAGTATGTGAAGGTTGTGTGCTTGGCAAGCAAGCACGACTATCGTTCCCTGTTGGTGATACATGGAGAGCAAAGGCACCACTGCAGTTGGTGCACACAGATATATGTGGTCCATTGGATCCCATGTCTTATGGAGGTAATAGGTATTTTATTACCTTCATTGATGATTTCAGTAGAAAGACTTGGGTCTATTTTCTCAAGGAGAAGTCAGCTGCCCTAAAAATTTTCAAGGAGTTCAAGGCACTCACAGAGGCAGAAAGTAACCACAAACTTGTGGCTGTGAGATCAGATAGAGGTGGAGAGTACACCTCCAATGCTTTCCAAGCATACTGCAAGGAGCAAGGAATTAGGCATCAACTTACTGCTGCCTATACCCCACAGCAAAATGGGATAGCCGAAAGAAAGAATCGAACCATCCTTGACATGACAAGGTCCATGCTTAAGGAGAAGAATTTGCCAAAAGAGTTATGGGCAGAAGCTGTAGCTTGTTCGATTTATTTGTTGAATCGATGTCCAACAAAGAGTGTCAAGAGGATGACACCACAAGAGGCTTGGAGTGGATACAAGCCGAATGTTACACACCTAAGAATTTTTGGGTGTGTTGCATATGCTCAAGTTCCAGAAGCCAAGAGGAGGAAACTTGATGATAGAGGTGAGAAGTGTGTGTTTGTGGGCTATAGTGAAGAGTCCAAGGCATACAAGCTCTACAACCCACTAACTGGCAAACTAGTGGTTAGTAGAGATGTCATCTTCAGTGAGGAAGAGACATGGACGTGGAACAACAAAGAAGTCAGTAAAGAGAAGATCGTCTCCACTGATTTTGAAGAACCAGAAGTTGTACCACCGATTGAGCAACAGCCTGCTCAAACAATCACAACAACTCCAGTGCACAGAATTGCAAGGAGTGGTCCTACATCTAGTGAGGAAAGCAGCTCCTCAACTCCAGTGAGGTTAAGGAGTCTCACAGAGATTTATGGACAAGAAGAAGAAGAAGAAACTAACCTTTTCTGCTTGTATGCAGACCACGAGCCTTTCTCATTCAATGAAGCTGTGGAAGAAGATTGTTGGAAGAAAGCCATGGAAGAAGAGATCCATGCCATCGAGAAGAATGACACTTGGGAGCTGACAAAGCTCCCACCAAATCAGAAGGCTATTGGTGTCAAGTGGGTTTACAAGATCAAACGCACTGCAGATGGGAGTGTGGATCGATACAAATCAAGGCTTGTAGCAAAGGGCTACAAACAGAAGTATGGAGTGGACTATGATGAAGTCTATGCTCCAGTTGCGAGACTTGACACGGTAAGATTGCTAATCTCTCTTGCCGCACATCATAAATGGAAAATTTATCAACTAGATGTCAAGTCAGCCTTCCTTAATGGAGTACTTGAGGAAGAAGTGTACGTGGAACAACCGGAAGGCTTCCAAGTACAAGGAGAAGAAGATAAGGTGTATCGTTTGAAGAAGGCTTTGTACGGCCTCAAGCAAGCACCACGAGCTTGGAACTCAAGGATCGACAACTACCTTCACCAAAATGGATTTCAGAAATGTCCATACGAGCATTCAGTTTACATGAAGAATGGTGAAAAAGGGGAGTTCTTAATTATTTGTCTCTATGTAGATGATTTATTGTTTACAGGAAACAATGAGGCAATGTTCCATGAGTTCAAGCAATCCATGTTCAGTGAATTTGAGATGACTGACAATGGATTAATGTCATACTTTCTTGGCATAGAAGTGAAGCAAGAAAGTGATGGTATCTACATCTCTCAACAAAGGTACATGAGAGACATATTGAAGAAGTTCAATATGGACAAGTGCAACACTGTCAATACCCCAGTCGCAACTGGATTGAAGCTGTCCAAAGGAGGAGAGGGTGAGTTTGTAAACTCAACAGTGTACAAAAGCCTCGTTGGAAGCCTAAGGTACCTTACAATCACAAGACCTGATATAGTTTATGGTGTTGGACTCGTGAGTCGATACATGGAAACACCAAGGGAGTCTCATTGGCTGGCCGCCAAGAGAATTTTGAGGTACATAAGAGGCACTCTAAACTATGGTCTATTTTATAATTTTGGTGAAGATGCAAAATTATTTGGTTATTCAGATAGTGATTGGGGAGGTGACCAAGATGAAAGGAAAAGCACAACTGGCTATGTGTTTTTTCTAGGATCAACAGCTTTCTCATGGACTTCAAAGAAGCAATCAATTGTTGCTTTGTCATCATGTGAAGCCGAGTATGTTGCTGTAGCCTCAACCGTGTGTGAGGCAATTTGGTTAAGAAATCTGTTGAAGTCAGTGTGTCATCCACAAGTGGAATCGACTGTGATTCACGTAGATAACGTGTCTGCAATCAAACTTGCAAAGAATCCTGTTCAACATGGAAGGAGCAAGCACATTGATACCAGGTTCCATTTTCTAAGGGACCATGTGAAGCAAAAGACAATTGAACTTGTCTACTGTCACACCAAGGAACAAGTGGCAGACATCTTCACAAAGCCATTGTCAATTGAAACATTCCGGCTACTGCGTGAAATGCTAGGAATGAAGGCGTTTTGATTTGAGGAGGTGTGTTGGAAATTCAAATAAAAAAAAAGGGTGCTACTAGCTATTGTTGAAAATCAATGTCAAAGTTAGGCATTGAAAGTTAGGCAATGTTAGGTATGGTTGAATAAAAATTATTAGGTGCAATTAATGTGTTTTGTGTGGTAATAAATAATCTTAGTTTAATCATTTGGTTTGTTATAAATACCCAAGTTCTCAAGCATTGTAAATCATCCCATCCCACTTCCAATTGTGAAGAAGCTTGTAAGCTTTCTTATTCCAATAGTTTGTAAACCTTTTCATATATCAAAGTCCAAGTGTTTTGCCAAAGCTTGTTGCTTCCCTCCTTTCTCTATTTCTTTCTTTGTCCGATTTTATTTGAGAGTGCAAAGTGAAAGAGGTGTGATAGAGTTTGTAAACTTATCACCCACATATTTTGGTATTGAGTTAGTAAACTATCAAATACCAACAATCTGTACAGCGTGTACTTTGTTCTTCAGAATTTAGGAAAACACCATGATTCTCTCAACCCACCCACCTCCTACATTTCCCACTATTTACAGCTAAAATTTGTGAGAGAGATTAGGCCGCTGAGTCGATCATCAAAACAAAAAAAACCAAACAATTAATGGAATTAGATAAAGTGATAAATGCAGTAAGCTCAAAGAGGAGCCTCATAATCTCTCTGGTGCTTACATCCGTAGCCTAGTGAAACAACTCACCTCTTCAAGAACCAAAGAACCCATGAATCCCAACCAGGACGTCGCACTGGACTGTGATGGTATCTCAAGTCAAAACACTGCCAAATTTGGCAACCAAAAATTTGGAGAAACCCAGAAACCCCACCAGCCTCAGCAACACAAAAAACAAGTGAGGCGGAGACTCCACACCAGCAGGCCCTGCCAAGAGAGGCTTTTGAACATGGCTGAGGCTAGGAGAGAGATTGTTACTGCTCTCAAGTTTCATAGGGCAGCTATGAAACAAGCCAGTGAACAACAGCAACAACAAGACCAACAACCTCAGGAGCAACAAGCACTTGAGCCACAATCCCGACCTCGCTTCAAACAAGAAGCGAGGATCGAATCGAGGAGAAACCCTCGAATTTACCCGTCAAGCACGTCAAATTATCAGGAAACTCCGCCTTTCTCATCTGATTTTTCATACCAATATCCAAACCCATGTCAATATTCAAATCCATATTCTTGGACTCATTCCACAGTTGCACCTCCACTACCTTACGAAAATTTTGATTTCACACTTCCAAACCAAACCCTTGGCCTCAACCTCAACTTCCAAGATTTCAACAACATAAACACAACCCTTTACCACAACACCAACAGCCCGTCAATTTTCTCCACCTCCGGCTGGTCTCCCTCGTCATCTTCTTCCCCCACTCTCTCTGCTCCCACTACCGATCCTGAAATTCTCTCAGCTGCAGGAGCCTCTTCCTCTTTCCATATTGAAGCGGAGGATGCTCCTGCGGTGGCTGATGCTGTTGACTCCGCCGGGGTTATCGCAATCAGTGGCGGAGATGGCATGCATGCAGCAATCGACGACGAGGAGATGGCGGAGATCAGATCGATAGGGGAGCAGCACCAGATGGAGTGGAACGACACCATGAACTTGGTCACGTCAGCATGGTGGTTTAAGTTTTTGAAGGTCGTGGAGCTCGGTGGGGGCCCACAAGAGAAGGATGAGGACGATGGATACCACCATCCGTTTGATGCAGTCATGGAATTTCCAGCCTGGTTGAATGCAAATGAGAGCTGTTTTCAGAATGATCATTTGAATGATTGCTATTCGGGCGATTATTTTCAAGATCCTGCCTTGCCTTGGTAAGAACCCAACAGGTTTTTTGCAAACTCGGAAAACTGTTTTTATCTTTTCATCTCAAATTCTTTTATTTTTTATTTTCTTCTGAATTGAAAATATTGTGAGTGAGTGATTGTATGATTAAAATCTGTTCCATCTTGGATTTTTCTGAAAATTAGTAAATTGGATTTTTTTTTTTTTTTTTTTTTTTGTGGATCGAAGTTGCTGTCATTCGTAGAGCTAGCCATTAAAATACGTGGGAGGCGAAGAAAAAGTGTTGTTGCCACAGGTTTTGTTGTCTCTCATCAGCTTCGCTTTTTTTCATTTTTTTAGTCAGCTTGATCAATTGAGAGGTTTTTTCCATTCCGACCAAAAGCTTTGTCGAGAGCTGTGTAAGTTTAATTATGAAAGTACAAGTATGTTAAGGCCTTCAGTTTGAAGTTTAATTATGTAAGTACAAGTATGTTAAGGCCTTCAGTTTGAGCGAGAAATGGTGGAAATTTTTCGAGCGAGAAATGGTCGAAAATTTTCAAGGCACTTAGAATCATGGTTTAAAAGTATTAAATGAGAGGAGTTAAACTCAAATTTCGTAAATAATGATCTTAATGATAAATTTTTAGATAATATTTTTTATCATCATTATAACTATGGTGTATGCTCACTATACATCTCATTATCTAACGTGTCTTTCCAACTAATTTTGATTAACTTTAATATTAAATGTTTATTTTCCAATTTGAAAAAAAAAAACAATGGTTAAGTAAAATGACATGTGTCAGATGATGATGTGTATGGTGAGCATACATCATAGTTTATGGTGGTAAGCAAAAATACATCCAATTTTAAACTAAACTTTATAAATCATTTGATGTGGTTGTTGATGATTGAATTATTACTTAAATGTTGATTAACATGGTTATTTCCTATTGGCGACACATTAGTTGCGAATTTAGTTTAAAAATTTAGTATATCTAGCATTACCCGTAGTTTGACTAAATTAGAGATTATTTTCACTTCTTTGAATAATTGGTTGTTACTTTTACTTAGTGAAATCCATATTATTGCATGGCCGTATAATTAAAAAACGCAATTTGATAAGTTTAACTATGTTCATTTTCTTGTAGCATGGACATTGGAGAAATTGAAGGTGTTGATGGGGAGTGGTTAGCCTGAGCACGACAAGGATTGATGTGTTTTTGTTAATCAAATCTTTGGCTCTTTTTTGTTATTAATTCTTTAAATACTTTTTTTTTCTTTGCAGTCTCCTTTTCATCTTTGAGTATTATGGCTTGCAAAAAATATATATTAGGCAGGCCATAGAGTAAAATAATGGAGTAAGAAAGGAGTATGCCTTTATCTCTTTTATTGGCTTGATATATTGGAAACTTTTACAAATCTTTCCTCAATTAAATCTTCAGTTTTTGTAAGTTTCAGGGCTATTGCATCATAATTTAGAAGATTTGATTTCCATGGGCTGCTCTCTGTGAGCCAATGATTTATGAGATAAATTTTTTTTTTTGAACAATATGAGATTTGTATATAGCAATATAATGACAAAAGCATAATTTTATTATTTTATTGAACAAACAGCTAAACACAGCTTTATTATGAATAATATGAATATGAAAAAGAAATGCTTAAACCAGCATATGGGGCGCTTAAGAGACTAACTCCCCGAACATACGAATAGCTGCGTTAGTTACTTTAATAAAATTTAAAAGGGAGCTGATATTGACGCTTTAAAACAAACTTTGCCCACTTTGTAGTGCAAATTGCATGTTTCGGTTTTAATCTTCTTCTTCGTAGTCTCGGCTGTTATAGGGGCTAAAAGCTTCTGAAAGCCAGTTACTTTTCCGCCAAGATTTCCATCCCATCTCTTCACAAATGTCGTCGCTGTGGTTGATACTGAAAGTTGAAATGCAGTGCCTCTTGTAAAATCGGGTCGTCTTCTTCATCACTTCAATCTCTCTGCCTATCTGTTCAAGCATTTTTTGGACAGTGGGAAGCTTGAATTTGTTGTCAACCAATCTTCCTAGCCATTTGCACCTCAACTCTGCTGTGTGCAGGTTAGAAACACTCTCTATGAATCCCACAAATGCCATGTTGGGAATCAATGGATGAATCGTACCCCTGAAATAGCATGTGCAATCATTATACAATTTGTTACATATTTTATATGTGCACACTACCACTTGTGAGTAATCAGTTAAAAATATAAGGGTACCTACAACTTTGGTTTAATCTCAAAGCAGTATTTGTTCATACTACTTGACATATTATGTAAATTGTATTGTCAATCTCAACTATTAATAAAATGGGTTTGTATTAGATTTGACAATTTGACGACATAACAATACAATCTCAATTTAAAATAAAATGGAATGTGTCATGTTAGCAGAAAAAATATATAACATGTCAAATATTTGACGAGTAATTAGGGTTCACCGATACAAGGGCATAGTGCCAGAGGAGTCAACCATGAGGCTGCGGAAAGGCTCAGGCAATATGGATTGGAGCTTTTGCTTTCCCTCATAGCCAGTTGCAAGAAGCACAACATCAGCCTGCAATTTGGTACTGTCTTCAAATTCAATTCCTCCGCTCCAAAACCACCACTTTGATGACCTTTTGAACAATATTTTGCCCTTGTCCGCCTCGGCGAAGAAATTTTCCGGTAAAATAGCCATCTGGCATGAAGCATAGTCCTCCAAAAATGGATGATCAGGCTTTAGTCCATACTTCACAAGGGGAAGCTTCCACTCCAAGTACGATTCTATGAACTTGGAAATTACCATCCTCTGGTTAAAAAACAAGAAGCAATATAGTTAGTAAACGAATAACTAGCAATACATATATAATTAAGAGTAGTACTAGGGTGTTAAATTAGTGTGTTGAGAAATATGGAATTTACCATAGGCGATGAAAGAAGGCAAAACAAGGCTCGGAATAAGCTCTGGTTTGGCCTTTCGTGGAGGAAGACCTTGTCGAAAAAAACAGGAAAAATGGAAGCCCCCAAATCCAGTAAGATGGAACTGTCCAATGTAGAGTCCTTATCACCATTGTGCATGCCTGCCCATCGGGTCCTTGAATTCACCACAATAAAAAAGAAAGCAAACCAAAATGTCATGTTTCAATGATTTAGAGCATTATATTTGAATGAGCTCGCTTGATTGTATGAAAACAAAAAATTACCAATTAGCTATAATTTTGTAATATTTCTCTTTCAAATGTCGATAAATATCACAAATTTGTATCAAGCATCCAAATATTGTTACAATGATTTTATTTTATCTGAAGTAGTCATGGTGTACTATAAATTGATGCTCATTATGGGTAAGGCTAATTAAGTAGGTGCTTAAGCCTGAAAGCAAGCTACGATCGGTAAAACGGATAACGTGTAGTCAACTGAGTTTAGTACATAATCTATGTTGCTTATGTTACTTTTCACACTGACAGTTCCCACTAGGTTGACCATGAAGTGAAGAAATTATGGGGTCAGGTATCATTGTTAATTAAGTAATGCTATTCATACCATGTTTTTATAATACATTTTCATACCACCTTAGGTGACATTTGATATGGACAGCCACATCATTTAAATTAATCAAAATTTTAAATTTTGTTCATTATTTAATAAACTAATAATTAAGAAAAAGTAGTTAATTAAATGATGATTATGGTATACAATGAGTCTTTCTCCTTCCTTTCCTTGGGTTTTACAAATTTTTCAAATGATGGGGCTGTCCACATCAGATGCCACCTAAGGTGGTATAGAAATGTGGTATAAAAACATATTATGAATAGCATTACTCTTGTTAATTAGGTTTTGTAATGTTTTTGGAATTTAATAATATGATTAGGATTTCGGATCAGATTTTTCTATTTTATATATACCATGGTTTGCCTCTGCGCACTCAACTGCCACGTCAATAGCTGACTTCTTGTAGCCAATAACTGCAACTTTTTTGCCTTTGAGGAGCTCACGAGCCGCTCGTTGGTCAAGCTTAGAGTAATCCAGGGAGTGCAAGACTTTGCCTTGAAATACTTCTTGACCTTTGTTGCGCGGGAAACTCGGCATTCTTGGTATGTCTCCATATTTTCCAATGCAAACTACGATGAACTCGAATGCATACCACTGCTAGGTCCAAAATAAAGTAGGAACAATTAGCTGGTAACTAACGAATATTACCAAGGCTTAATAAGTAAAAGTTCACACGTTTATGTGTAACATATACTATCAAAAGGTGGATTATGTGTCCAGAAAAATTTCAATGAATACTACGTTAAACATGTGAGAGATGTAATCAGCAATAATATGATCAATGAATTGGATATGATCGTACAAGATTGATCACCGATAATACTAATGCTTAACTACTTAATACATATATAGAAGTTCATATTGATAGCAGATATCATCATATTTAAGAGTCATGCTTTGTTATTAGAGAATTAATCAAGGAGTATGTGTGAACATTATGACTAAAACTTGAGTAAAATCAAATCTTCAAGAAAAACAACCTGAATGATGTTTGGATTGCTGGACATCTGAACAGCGACCTCCCAAACAAGATGGCCATTGAAAAGGCCACCATACTCCCCGGAGGTCGAATTCATGGGAAATTGGGTGGTGGTTTGATGGTCATCAATACCACCAACATAACGTATTTCCACCACTTTGGACTCGAACTTGACATATTTAAATAGGTCAAAGTGTGTGGCATAGCCATGCAAGTACTCCAAAACCTCTACATGAGAAGGGAAAGATGAATTGTCTCTCTCAGCCCAAGGGTAGTCAGAAAACTCAAAATCGCAACGAGGGGTTTGAAGTTTGGTAGAATTGTAAGAACAATGTTTCCAAACACCCCCGATGGAATCAGTGGCCTCAAAAACCACCGGACTGTGGCCTGAAAGCTGTTTAGCGGCGGCGATTCCGCTAATACCAGCCCCTATAATCCCAATTTTTGATACTGAGCGAAGGTGGTGGGTGTTGGCAGCAGCCATTTCGTAAATTTGGTATAGCTGGCTAAGTAGGACAACAATAAGATGGCTAGAGGATAAAAGTATATATGAATACTTTGTAATCGATAATATGCATGTGTTATGGACTTGAGAAATGAGGCCTATTTATAGAGAGTAAGGTTGACCTATTCTTCAACTAACCTTGTATACTACTATCGATATTGGTATTATATTATATTATAAAATGTTGTTGGTGTAGATTCATTACTTAGTCCATTTCTATATCTGTATATTATTTTATACCTGTATCTTCAAATCCCAGTGGTTAAAATTTCATCTCTAACTTTGTCTTCAATTATGAACCAATGATTTTTTGCTTTATTAAAAGACTACCCAGTAGTTGCATATTTGAGTTAGATTACTTGTTAAGATAGTATAGCGGCTTCCTTGAATTTGAGTTCCAATTTTCCATTTATAAATAAAAATAATTTAAAATATTGCTTTTTCAAAAAAATACTTAATACTTAAAAATGAATTTCTACCGTAATAATGTACAGCTAAAATAGTAATCATCCAAAACTAAATTTGAAAACCAATATCTTCTTACTTTCCATTGCACTCGACTTATACCACTTGATTTAATAATTATAAGCCCGGTTTCATTTCTCAATTTGTTTGTGTAAGCTGGAATAGTAATTATGCTATAAGAAATTTAGATGGCGTTTGTTAATAGGATTGATTTGGATACAATAATTCATTATCTTAAACATATTTTGAAGGAAAAATTGATGACAATGCCAATATTTTGTCTAAGTTAAAGATACTCAAGAAGAAAAAGTTATTCTTTAATATAATTCTACTATTCTTGTGGGAAATAGTAGGAATAATTTTTTACCTTCAACTTAGACATATGGAAGTTGTTTCTTCTTTGGAAAATTCCTTTAATATAGTAGTAATCATATCCAAGCTAATTCTCTCTAACCACCACTACCTTAGTGTTAGCTCAAAAGCAACTGAAAATGTGATAAGTTATTTTGTAGCATCGTTCATTTATGTTATGAGCAATATTAGGGAATATGACACATAATTAACCACGAAATGAAGAATTAGAACACACACTCTTGAGTATATAAATACTACTCTTAACTACTTGAGTTATAAGCCATTATTTGTCTTCTGTTTTTTTTAGGAAAAAAAAAATCAATTCACTAATGGAGAAACCTAATTTTATATGGGATTAGTTAAGCATAACAGTGGTTTGACTTCCTTGTGTTCCCATGGATACAAGTTGACGATGCATGTGTGGGTGTATGTGATGAAATGACAATCAATTTAGGTCAATGCACGTATAGTTAAATCGAGATCTGATCAGTCCACCAAATTAATTGAAATTATTTGAACTCTTCATGTATCAGTGATTTTATGCTACTAGTGCATGCACTTATGGGCTAATAACAAATTAAGAGTTCATATTGATGATTAATTTTTTTTATTAGTACTCAGTATAAGGCCGCGTTCACTAATCATCAGGAGTCTTAGTAGCGAGTACGAATAATTTTGCCGTGGCTTAGACCACATGCCAATACATGAGTACCGATGTCTACCATACGGGTACAGCGTTGCCTTGGCCCCACAAATCTAAACACTCCACTGTTGTTAGGTAAAATATATCTAAGAATGGCATGGATCTTAGACTAATCAACGGTTAATAGTTACTCATACATATTTAGAAATTTGTTAGGAAACTCTCGCTTTAAATGCATTTTTTCCAAATTCTTCTCAATATGAGACATTTGTTCTTTTAAGCTTCGAGAAGCTCTCACTTCTACTCAAATTATTAATGGTGTAGAATTACTATTTAGAACTTAGGTTTTAGGGATTAATCCTTCAAATTTTAAATTTCATGCCAAATTTTGGTGTACCTAATTAGAAGCAAATTAAAGTTTAAGCTCTAAGAGTAAACTTTTATACCTTAACTAAACAATCAACTATTTTTTGAGGAACTAGGACTCGAGAAATACAATAAAACTGATTTCACAAAACCAAGCTACTAGCCAACCCTTGGCATAATTCAAAGGAGCAGACTTGTCCTCAAACCAAATCTGATTACGGAAAAACCAATACAAAAGTACAAACTACAATGACCCAAAGTTTCTTAGTAGAACTTGAAAAGGCCACAAGAAAATTTTTGGAAAAAAATTGTAACACTGAAAGATAGACATGATAAATTGTAAAGGATCCGCTTGAGAAAGCATGAGACATTTCCAAATCGAGAGTTAACATTTTACTTTATCAGCAATATTGTTCTGAACTTTTCAAATTTCACCATAGAGTGAAAAAAACTTTGTATTTCTATTCCCAAAAGATAACGACGAATCCGAAATTTGTCTCACAGACTTGTCAATGGGCTAATGATTCTTTTGCAAACCTTTCATCAGAGAGACCGAGAGAAGCAATTTCCTCATGTACCGCATCGAGTTCACACAAAGAACTATTCACAACAAAATTTACAACACTAAATAATCAACTATGTTAACAAATAAAATTGAGGTTATACGATAGTTTTATCTTATAAATACAAAAATGGGCTCAACCAAATTGGTTAGAGTAATGTGCCCTCCCATCTACACCTAAGTTAAATCCTTCTCCCCATATTTAAGAGAAATTCAGTGTAAAATATTATATTGTTTGTAAAAAAGAAAACTCTTATATTAAATATAAAAAAAAAAAACTCACCTAATTACATGCAATAGATTATCAATCAAACAACATATAGATTTATGTCGAACATAAAACTCATCACATAACTTTTTCTTGTTCGTAAACTCAAGTCTAAACAAAAATGGCCCCTATTGTAAACCTTGACATGGAATTTTTTCGCAGAATATATAGAGTACTTTTCACTTCTTAAAGAGGGATCAGCGAGTGGTTTTATCACGACAGTTCATCTTTTCGGAAGTTGAAAAGACTCACAAAAACATTTCAACCTCCCCGACAACCATTGAGTGATTCACTAGCGCCAAAAATCAAATTCAGGGCCTGCCGTGTGAAACAAAGGTCTGGAATTCGTCTTTAACCTAAAGCTCTATAAAGGCATTATTTGGAATTACTTGACCAATCAATTGTGGGGTTCGGTGTTTCTCGTAGCTAAAAATCAACCAATCACGTAAGAAAATTGGCAATCTTCTAGGCTTCTAGTACTCTGTCTTAAATTTTACATGTTTTTTCTCACTTTCCCATTTATTAAATTTCTAATATGAATTCATTTAACCTGGATTCTCAACAACCATATTTATGGTCCTGTCCAGTACATTGCAACTGTTGGGTCAAGATTCAAGAACTTGAATTTCTTCTTCTTCTTTTTGTTTTTTTTGTTTTCTCTTAAGATAAAATATAATCCACTAGTAAACAGGTATTTGACTTGAGAATATACGTAGAATTTGCATAAAAATATACGTAGAATTTGATAATTCTCACATAACATATTCTGGTTTGATGGCCCTTTGGGTTACCTGCCTCAGTCGATCGTGCAAATATTGTAATTAATTAATACTAAAGTCAGAGACACTTAAAAAAAAAAAAAACTACGTCAAAGAAACTAATGTGTTTTTATTTATAATTTTGACCTTAAACCACTTGCTAATTAAACTTCCAGGATCCCTTCCTCGGTTTAATTTTCAAAACAAGGGACCTTTGGTCTTTGTTAACAATTTCCAGATATTCAAGTCCAAGAACGTGCACAACACACGAGGAGTAGGATCACCAGAGGATGTCTTGGGTCAGCTACTACAATGTTCAAAATGTATTATTTGTCAGTTTGTTCCTTTTTCCAAGAAAATGAAGAAACGAGAAATTGTTTTTTATTGGACAAACAATAGTGGGTCAAATAAATGTTAAAGAGAGGGGGGCCGGTAGATATCGAAACTGCATCAGAGTACGTAGACATTATTATTATTCGGCACTGCAGCAAAGTGTCATATGTAGAAGAGAGAAGTTGTTTATTAATGTCATAATCTTTACATCAAAGAACTTGTAACTCAGTTGATTAAACGTATTCACCTTTATACTTGAGATTTTGAGTTCGAATCCTCATTGTCCCACTTGTATATTAAAAAATTTGATCTTTGCTTCATGGTTTTGGCCTTATTATAATGATTTTAGTGAAGAAAAAAAGGGATTCATTGTGTAGGCTCTAGTTGGGGATCAATGATAAGTTTTTGGGGTTTAATTGCGAACTAATCAACAAAAATTGATGTCTTACTACTTAGCACCCCTACCAAAACAAGTTAACGGCTTATAACTAAGGGATTTTTTTGCTAAAAAGTATCCAACCCTAGAACCAATCGGTAAAGGAGGGAGTGACTTACCTCTTTATAAGGTCTTGCAAGGTTTTGTAGCTTTTTAGCATGAGACAATACTTAGAATCTTTACGGCTATTAAAATCCTTTTATTTTATTTTTGTGTCTTTCCTTTAACAATTATGATAACTTTTTAACGTATGATTGCCTTGAGTTTGGTCAGTGTGGTTTATTATCAATTTCATCACCGTACTTGATTCCGTTCACAAATCAAGTCCAAATTGACAACTTTCATCTACCACTATGGGAGGCATATATTAATGCATGATTTGTTTCCTATTGGCGCACATGCACTCTAATGTAAGATCAAGCTTGGACCGGTCTAGGGTTAAATTATAGCCCAACAGACCTGTGAGCCGTACGTGAGCCTTTTCTGTAAATTGAACTCTCAACCAACGTTATGATCACAATTAATTAGGAGGACATCAGTTTATTGTATTTCATAGCTGCATTACAATGATCAATTATTAAGCTTGAGTCGAGAAACCTTATGAATCACATCATCACTAAGCAGCTTGACCTCGTCAAGTTTCCGGCTCAGCATCGTCACAATTGTCCGATCGACATCTCTCAGCGCAGCTTGGCACATATTATCGAACCTTCCAAAGTGATTCACCATATTCTTCAAAGAATTAGCATCTGTTGTGATGGATGTGTGTTTATTAAGATGTCGAAGCCTCTTAAGCACGCTTTGTGCATCACTTAAGTCGTTTATCAAGCCCACTACACAATCAACTAGCACTGGTGTGTCGATGGTTTGTAGAGTCTTGAGCCGGGGAATGGTGTTGACAAATTTTCGGGTGTTGGTAACTTCATTGACAGTTAATGTTATGGCGTCACGAGCTTCCAGCCTCAGTCTCTCGCTCTCGGGGTCCTTATAGTGTGAACCTACTGCACCAACTACAAAAAGGGTGCTTAGAATCAAGGTGATGAGCCAAGTTTTAGTTGCCATGGTACCGTTTCAAGTGGTGGATTAGGGTTTCTGAAGCAAGTGTTGGAATAGTGTAGTAAAACTCCCGTTTTATACTATGATATGTGGGAGGTGTTAGGTTGAATAGGTGCTTTTGGCATAGCCTAAGCTTGTTGAGTATGGGAACTAATCACATAGTTGCAATAAGTGCGTGGCCTAAATTTATGCTAACAAAAAGTAGAGGCTCATAATTTCGTGCCAAAAACAAAGTCCATTACAGTTTATCATTTAGGACTTATTTGGTTGTTAGGATAAGTAGTAGGATCATATTAGTTTAATCCAATCCAATGTTTGGTAGTTAATTGTGAAGAGGGTCGCATTAGAACCGTTAGCCATAATTCCATTAAGTTGATATCAACCCAATTTCATTGGAATATTTTAGGAAAAATTCACACATTTTTTTACTATCTTTCTACGTTAAAAACCCTTTTTTTTTTTTGTCGAAACTTTCTATGTTAAAAACTTACCATAGTGAGATTGTGAGGTCACTTAATAGCTAGGGTTCTCATTTGTTATTTTGTTTCAAGCCTATTTTACCCTCTATATTTTATTTTATTTTGTCCATCATCTTTCTAATTTAATGTTATTTATGTGGAACAAATTAATTTTTTTAGCTTAAAATTTTTTATATTTAAATCTTATATATGGATAATGTGGATGAGTTTAATATCGAATGTGTAGGTATATTGTCCGCAAAATACTTTTTTTTTTTTGGTGGTAATGTGGATGACTTTGATACCAAATCTATTGGTAATGTCGATATATAGGTTTTGAAACCTATCGTGGAGGTGATGTAGATAAGATTTGCTCACCTTCGTAAGGTTTCAATTGACCATGTGTTAATGATTTTTAGGTTTTGTTTTGTTTAAGAGATATTTTATTCTACCTCAACAATAGGTTTATGACCGATAAATTGTTTCTTATGTATTCAAGTATTTATGGCGGCAATTGCAACCTTTCAACATTAAACCCTAACAAAGTAAATGCAACGGACATTATTAGTTACAAAAATATTTAATTTGGGTTTTCTCTAAAATACGGGCTGTTGACTGGGTCTACATCAAAAGACTCCTTTTATTATGTGGGTATGTTTACTTGCTGAGAATATAAATTGAGATAACTCATTTGTAATCAAATATCTTAAAATTAAAATCATATCAAGTAGAAAAACTAGTTAATCTTATTCTTTTTCTTTCATCTATTTCTATGTTCTCTTATTCCTTCATTCTCCAATTTTTATTAAGCAAACATAATTTTTTTAACGGTAAGGCTTCGTATGTTGAACACTTGAAGGGTATTGACAGCTTGTTAGAAAAAGTACGTTAATTAAATTGTAGAACTGACTATAATACTTAATGCATGCAAAAATAGAACTCAGAAGTAAACTTTATCACAATAATTCAAGGTTTGCATATTCTCCAAATTACTATCTGAAAATCTTTGCAGCAGTGCAAAAATAACACTGATCCACAAAGAAATGCAGAAGTACTGCAAGCCTATAAACATTCAAATACTTACAAATTAAACACTTTACAAATTAAGAATCCTCACTTGCCAATATCATAATTAATTTCGGTTAAAAAAAAAAGGTAATTTGAAAAACAAAAACAAAAGCAAATTAAAAGAAAAGGGAAACTTATGAGAGTCACTCCAGCATTTTCACCAGATAAATACATTAATACAACCCTAGGCCTCCTCTCTTTAGCATGCATCTCCAAGTTTAGCTTAGAGATTCACAGGGTATTTTTCAATGCAGTCAAGCCATGGATTCCTCGAGGACTTCCTAACGTGGCGCATCGACCGCCAAACGATGCTGTTGCATTTGAATCCAGAACCAAATGACAACTGCCAAACCCTATCTCCTCTCTTCACCTTCTCTTTTGCTTCCAAATAAGCCAACTCATACCATATGCTGCTGCTCGACGTGTTTCCAAAGCGGTGTAGCGTCATCCTAGAGGCCTCCATGTTTTCCTCACTCAGCTCGAGGTTCCTCTGCAGCTCGTCGAGCACAGTCTTGCTCGCTGCATGCACACAAAAGCGCTCGAAAGCCAGCTTGAAGTCCGGAATGTAGGGTCTCTTGCGTGACGCTAAAGATAACTCCGAAGTGCCTCCCCTGGAAAACAGGTGCCTTGAAACTAATGTGGCAAAGAAGAGGAGCTGCTCAGAGAAAGGCAGCACTAACGGCCCCAATGTGGTGATGTTGGTTTTCAAGGCATCACCACCAATTTCAATTAGGTCTTTGCTGATCTTCAGCCCCTTCAATCTTTGTTCATCTTCCTCTTGGTACACGCACCTGTTGCATCACATGTTGTGGTTAGGTCAAAACCTAAAAAGGTTAATTCACACTTCACCTATCTAATCAAATAAATTAAGGTGTATATACGTAATTTTTATTGGGGAATACCAATTTAATTATATGTTTTTAACATAGTCGAAATCAGCCAATACAATATTTACCAAATGTTGATCAAATCTTTATGATATATGAATATTATAAATTGGTACCCGATACCATACATTTCTTTCTTAGTACGTCCAAAAGCGGATTCCTCTCCTTTTGTAATGTCATCTAATTCTTACCCAAAAATGATTAATATATTGAACCAAAATATTATCTGTCATGATTAATATATTGAACCAAAATATTATCTGTCATGGGCCAAGTTCAAGTTCAACCACACCTGTTAATGCTAGTGCATGGACCACTTTTGTGACATGCAGATCCAAATCTCTAAACCTCTATCATTTTTTAGGACGAAAGATTAATTAGTTTATGGGACTTGGGTCTCAAATTTCAAAGCTTCTATTAAAATGTATTATGACTTGTGATGCAAGTGTAAAAACAAATTAATCAGAGCAAGACAAATAAATTTGATAAACCTGAAACTCCGATCATCAGCGCCTTTATGTGTCCGAACAATGTGTTCCAGCCGGTACTTGGCACGGTGATAATCGCGGCGGCGATTGGACAGCAACACAGCGGAGCATCCCATTCTAAAAAAGCAATTCGGAATGAGCATGGACCTGTCATTACCAGGGTACCAATTATACCCCACACTCTCAGTACTCACCACAACAGCATAATTATTAGGGTTGGCTTGAAGCATGTCTCTAGCCAGATCAACGGCTATGATTCCGGCACTGCACCCCATTCCACCCAAATTGTAGCTCAAAATGTTGCCTCTCATTTTGTAGTGATTTATGATCATTGCAGACAATGAGGGTGTGGGATTGAAGATGCTACAATTTACTACTAGGACTCCTACGTCCTTCGGACGGACCCTAGTCTTTTCAAAGAGCTCGTCGAGTGCCCCAAACATGACCATTGAGGCCTCAGCTCGGCCTTCTTTCATGGTTGCCGTGTTTTCAGTCGACATGATAACGGATTTTGGGATGCAGGTCTCGTCTCCTAAGCCTGATGAATTTAGAATTCTCTTTTGGAATTCTAGGCTCGCCTCGTCGAATTTGCCCGATTTTCTTGCTACCTCTATGAATTGTTCCTTAGAGACCTAATTAAGAATATCACAAAGTAACATGTACTCACAAATTACTTTCATTTGCAGTAATAAATAAATTGCGCGCATCCCCCTTAATTGCAATTCAATCATTTAATTTGAGATTACTTTCCAATTTACAAATGACCAAGGACATAAAAAAAACACCATATATCCCGTGTATTTCTTTTGAAATATATAGCTACCAGCTAGAGAACACAATAGATTCATCTCAACTACAATTACAAAACGCATTTTTTTTTTAAATTTATTAAGGAAAAAAATAAGCTAATTATGGAAATAAAAGTTAAATATTCTGACAGGTGTAGCGAAATTTAGTATTTGCTTTAATTATTAGAGATTTAAAGTTCAAGTCTCGTGAATATGTCAAATGAAGAAAAATCAAATCCAAAAATGTTTTCCCATATCAAAAAACAAGTTAAACCAAAAAACATAAGATCAACAAAAAAAAAACACAAATACAAGAATGTTTCAATTAATGATTATAACTTGTCACCATACATAATCAACAAAACCATGAAAGATTAGATGTTGAAATTAAGTCGTCAAAGTCATATATTATATACACATACATGGAAAACCAATGCAAATAAGTCATTGAAAAAGTTACCAATTAATCCATTAATTAAATAAAAACCTACCTTAAGATCGTCATTAGGCCGAAAACAAGCGAAATCAACGAGGTAGATGGATCGAGGGCGTGACATGAAGTAAACAGACAAAGTGAACACAAAAACACCAAAGAACCCTAGCACGGTTGCTAGGTCATAACGTGCATCATCCCAAAGCTTCTTCCACAGCTCCTCCCTACTCAAACTTCCCACCTCAGCACTAAAAACCAGCACAAGCACAGGGATGGTAGCCAAGTATATGGCATGGTTGATGAGGTGGTGGTACCCCAACTTCACATATTTTAGGTTTACGGAATGTAAAAAGTCCGGCAGCCGCCTGCGCACTCTAACGGAGAACGTGAGGGAGCCAGCATTGGGGCCGGACGACTCAACCCCACGGTTGACGATCTCGGTGGACAGGAGATCTTGCTCACTGGCCATGGTGGGTGGGATTGGCATGGACTGGATTGGATTGGATTGTGAGAGAGATGAAAGGAGTGTTAATATATATATGAGCATCAAAAGTGGTGGGTGGAAAATAGTTAATGCAAACACCAACTAGAACCAACTCGAACAACCATTAGTTGAGAGCTTTTAAGAGTTTTGAATTCCTTTTTCTTTTTTTCTTTTTTTTCTTTTTTACAATAATGGAATGGAATTTTTGGGGTGTGCAATTCCAAGTTTTCTTCTTCTTGGTTTTCTCTATTTTGTAAAAAAATTTGATAAGCTCTCTTTTTTTTTTTTTTTGGTGAACATGGAAAATTAATTGGTTCTGGTTATGGATGATGCGAGTGATAGTGTCACACACTTTGTTCTGTTTCTTGTGAATATGAATGAGTCCAAAGCAAAGGAAACTTAAAGAAGGTAGTTGAGGGAAGGGGGCGTTTGCCCTTCAAGGCCATTAGCTGGCTTCACCAAAGGAGATGCTTTTAAGTGTACCGGTAATCAGGTCGTGTTCTCGGTACATCGAAAAATCTTTTCAAAGAAGAGGCTTGTTATTTTATTCATCTACCACGGTCATCACCATTTAATTATATTTATTTGTGGTACAAGAAGTTAATGGAATGCTTAATTAGTGAAGTCCTCTTTACAACTGTTAATATCGATGGGAAAAATCACAGAAAATGACTCTTCATGTATCACTTGTTAATGTCGAGACTCGAGTGTAATATTAATAATAGTCAGATGCAATAACAGTTTAGTATGGAGAATTGCATCTTCAAAATGTAGTTTTAAGACGCTTATTCGTGAAGAATTCAATTACTAGACTCGACAAAAAAAGAAGAAGAAGAGGAATATGGATTAAGTTTGCTGAAGATGCTCATTCGGTTGGATAACTCACTTGTTCTTCCTTCAAATGGGGCAACGATATTAATGTGTTGATCAAAATTCTTTGGTGCTGCGTCTCAATCTGTATTTAATATTGGTAGTCAATGAGGAAAGTCGGCAGGTCATTTCATACATTAGCAAAGTTCTACCTTAAAAACACTTTGAGTGATATCATCACGTTATTATTTGGTGTTATTAAGTTACGTGTTGCAATATAAATTGACAGAGAATTTATTTGAAAGTGATTGTCTCATTATTATGTGATATTAATAATTTATTCATGTTATTACAGGTGAATCTATTTATTAACACTATATTCTAAGTCCAAAACATATTAAACATGTCATCCATCCATGTTGTAACATTTAGATTAATAACTTGACGTGGAGGTGTGATTTCACATCAAACAATTTCTCATATTTTACGTAGTATTAATATATAAACCACATTATAATACAAGTTGACCGTAATACCAGGACTATGTAATTGGGGGATAATCACAACGAAGACTCCGAATTATGACTTGTCTTGAATGCTAGAACTAACACTAACTGTTGGAAGTTTCCCTACCGTCAACCTCTATTACGTATGGGACCTTTGCACAACCAGAAGTTCCATTATTACAACCCTAATACAAATCACGTTATCCATTATTATTGAGGGTAAAATTACAAAAGTTGTAAAGTTAGTAAAATAAATAAAAATTTAAGATGACAACAGAGAAACCATGGCCTTGGCAGAATCTGGTCCGTGATTATTCACACTAGGTATTATTTCCACTGGAGAAACAAGCTTCACAAACTCTCTGAGTTCTGTAAAGCTGGAATGCTCGCTGTATGGCACCTCATACCTGCAGTGCAAGAGGAGAAAGCGGGAGTGCGAGAATCACTACTCTATAATGTTTGATATGGTCAAAAGTTTCATCGAAGGCAATTTAGTATTGTAGCAGAGGAGGAAATGTCACCTTATAACGGTACCCTGCTGTGATCTTCTTCCCGGGGACTTCTTCTTTCCTTTACCAAAAGTCCAACCAGTTGGAGAGAAAGCAACGATAAGGCTGAATCGACTCTGCGAGTTAAAGAACAAAGGAACTAGTTAAGCACTTCGAAACTTCAGTCTTGCCCTTGGCCTAATATGAAGTGGAATTCGAGTCCATGGAAAGGATAGCTTAATCGAGAAATGTAAGTTCATGATACGATGCTACTTCGCAAATCTCAGAGAGTCAGAAATTTCATTATATATCTACATGAGTTACATTATTCTTCGAAAACACATTTCTCTGGATATGTCTACATACCAAGTAACATAATAAGGAAAAGGGTAAATCCCTCACCGAATATTGATTGGAAATATGCTTCAGTCGCTTGAAGCTTGCGAGTGTCCACATAGGGACCACATGGATATGGCTTTCCTGTTCGTTTAATGTAAACCACTGCATATCTTCTTCAGGAAAATCCAAGCATTTTAAAGTATGCAGCTTTCCTGCATTAACATAAATCTTTTTCCGGAGCACACGAGCAACCTCCAAAAAAAGTCGTTCCTTTCCTGTTGCAAAATGGAGATAAAACATATGGATGGGAAGAGAGAAATAAATGAGCTGGGGGTTAAAGAGATAGCAGAAAGGAAATGAAATGACCACTTTATGGAGTAATCCAATGATATAGAGCAACACATTGGAATCGATATGTAAAAGCAAAAGGGAGATAGAAACGAGATAAGCAATGAACTCTACCAATAGTGTAGCTGCCGATCAGAAATAGAGTTTTAGGGTTGAAAGTTTCAGCTTGAATGGCATCAATGACGAACTGTATTACAGCCTCCTGCTTTGGAAAATCATACTGCAAAACATAATGAAATGAGAGTAAACGTCACTTCACTTCTAAATTTGTATTATGCAGTGTATACTTTCCAACAACAAAATGATGAGCAATCTATTTTCTAAGGGGTTAAAGGAAAGACATGAACTTCATAACATATGCCGTATTCTATGTGTCAGGCTCACCTGTGGTTTACAATAAGTGGTATCAAGGATGAGAGTATGGATAGAAAATGTTTGCAAAAAAGACATGCTTGCTGCGCTGTCGCTATAGCGAAAGTCCCCTGTATGCAGAACAGCCTAGATACACATGGAATCGGGACCGTTATCCAACAAACATAGAAAAGAAAACAAGAATACTATGGAGTGAGGTTAGAAGGTAAGTTTGGACCGCACCTTACCGTCGGGTGGTTCGAAAAGTATAATTATCGAACCAGGACAGTGGTTTGCATCCAAGCAGGTCACATTAATACCAGAAATATTCATCTTTTGGTTGACAGGTACAACCTGTATACTGTCCCATGGAATGCCAATCTTCATATTTACAAGCTTAGCTGTGATGGAGGAGCAATAAATCTTTCCGTGACAGAAGGACTTCGTTAGACCTTGATAATCTGCAGTAACAATTGCAATCATATCAAATCAGATAACTTTGACCCAAAAATGTCTGCAAATAACTAGCCCTATGTAGTAGCTGCCATCATTCCAAATGGGGTACATTTCCGGACTAACATCATTCCAAATGAGGTACGTTTCCGGACTAACAAGCAAGATTAAATACAAGTTTTAAAAGGAAAAAGAAAAAGCATTCTTACGATCCATATGAAAGTGAGTTAGAAACCAATGCGAACAATCCCGTCTAAGATATTTGAAAGCGTCCTGCAAATGGGAACAAATGAACTTGTCAGAAAATCAGCCTCAGGCTTATAAATGAAGAGGATGAAAACACCATAACTTATCCTAAAGCTGAAGAGCAATACATACTAAAAAGTGTAGTACACAGTGACATTCACAATCGCTTGCAAGGTCACTTACCACTCGAAATGGTGTTCCTGGTATGCAACACCACGAGGGAATATCCCTGAGTTTCCGATTTGTGGCATTATTGTTTTCCACACCACGTTTCTGACCAGAACGTGGCACCCGTTTTTCTACCCTTCGCTGTTCTCTAGAGGTGGTGCAAACTTGCTTCCTAGCAGTTCCAAATCCCGGGAAGTAATCTGTGATCAATTTGTTTGCAGCTGTTTTACTAACATCATTAACTGGTGCTTCTGAAGTATCATTGGGCATATCGACTCCATTGGCTCTCCTTTTTCTTGGTTGTGCTTCAGTTGAACTACTAGTAGTAGTAGTGGCACCTTCTCTAAGTTGAGCAAGGGCATGCACAATCTTCTTCCGCGGACCAAGTGCAGTAATGCCTATGCTAAACAAATCCTTCACAGCAAATAAAAATCAACAAGAAAGAGTAATTCAATCAAAATCCAAATCAAGTAACCAAAAGGGTGAGTTAATAGGCAGACATATCCTACATTCTATACCTCTTCTGTGAGCCATTGTAGAGTGTCCCAATCAATCTCTTCTCGAACAAAAACATCCTTGTACTTCTCTAATCCCAGGCTGCGCAGCCACTCAAGAACTTGCCCGGAATTTTGATGCCCCCTTTCCTCATCAGGACACGGAGCCTGCTCCAAGAAAAACACCCCACACTACCACAATCAGCATTCACAATCAATAGCCAAAATCTTCAAAAAGATTAATACTTTATACTTACGTCTTGAGCTTGAACTTCCTCTTCGTCAAGACACTCATTGCTATGGACCTGCCTCTCTTCGTCGCTCAAATCCGAAATGTCAGCCCCACACAGAGGACACAGCACCAAACCCCCATTTTCGTCCTCCACAATTCCAAACCCTTCCTCCATTCCATTGACGCCAACACTCTCTCCTCCTCCTGCTCGATTGCACAGCTTCAGCAGCACATCGAGCTCCTCAAAATCCTGGCTTTCGCCATCACCCGAACCGAAATCCCAATCGGGTCGAGGCTTGATTAACCTAGATTCGATTGAATTGCACAGATACCCCCCTTTTGATTTCAACCCCTTTTCGTTTTCCTTTTCCTCGTCAACGCACGCAGAAGAAGAAGCGAGACCGCCACCGTCGAGGGTCCCGCAATCGAAGCTTGTGGGTATCGAATCCAAGCTGCACTCGAAAATCGAGGATTTGAAACCCTGGGTCTGCTCCAAAGTCGAGTCTTTGCTGCCGAAACAATTGGGGGGAATGTTCTCCTTGCCGCGATAGATGGGTTTGGAGCGCTTCTGCTTTTTGGAAGGCTTGGGAGCTGTGGCTGTTTGGGTGAGTGGGATCTGAAAGTCGTCGTCGTCAGCGGCGGCGGCGATCATTGAGTTGAATCTGGTGGAAGAGAAAGGCTGGGACTTTGAGGACATGTTTTGCTCCTCTTCTCCGTTGAGTATTCTGTGCCGATCACTGCTCTCACTCCGTCGAGAGTATGAGTGGTTCTCTGTAATCTGCCAGTGAATGTAATGTGGAAGCAGAAAAGCTGAAGAGGAATTACTTTTGGGGGGAGCAATTTGAAATTTGTTTGGAGAAACGGAAATGGGAGGGAAAAGCAAGCAAATTTGGGTCAAAAGCTATTATTGGGCCCAGCAGAAAAGCCCAATTTAATTTTTGAGCTAAGCCCAAACCAAAGCCCAAGCTTCTGTTGGGCAGATTGGCGGGTCTAACCGTCAGCTAGATTCCTCCGGTTTTCCATCTCACTCCCACCGTAAATTTCTGTCCACCTTCTTTGCTGACTATCTCACACAGTGACACTTCCACTCTCCCATCCTCGTTGCCTTCACCTCCACGGATCGCCGCCATCTTCCTGCCATGTCAGGCGACGAAAAATGGTGCGTGGTCACCGGAGGCCGAGGCTTCGCGGCGCGCCACTTGGTCCAGATGCTGATCCGATACGATTTGTTCCGGGTCAGAATCGCCGACCTCGGCTCCACCGTTGATCTAGAACCTTCCGAAGAAAACAGCATTCTAGCCGAAGCCCTGAGCACCGGTCGCGCCCAGTACGTGTCCCTCGACCTCCGCAGCAAGAGCCAAGTTCTTCAAGGTCAGCTTTCTTTCTCTCTCAGTCTTGAGTTTGCATCAATGGCGGCTGATTTGGTGTGCGTGATTTGATTTTCTGCGTTATGCATTCAATCTTGTAGCGTTACAAGGCGTGGAGGTTGTGTTCCACATGGCGGCTCCAAATTCGTCCATCAACAATTACAAGCTCCACCACTCGGTCAATGTAGAAGGTATACAATCCGAATTGTGCTTTTTTTGCTTCTTGTTTTTGATAAGTTCAGTTTTTAGTTTAGTAAATAATTTCGTAGTTCGGGTTTAATCAATGGATATGATTGATGCTTGATCCTTGGGGTTCTTTTGGGGTTTTATGCAAAGTTTTATTTTTTTTCTTTTGAAACTATGCTTTGATTTTGTTCAGGAACTCAGAATGTGATTGATGCTTGTACTGAGTTCAAAGTAAAGAGACTAATCTATACTAGCTCCCCGAGTGTTGTTTTCGATGGGATTCATGGGATTATTGACGGGGATGAGTCTTTGCCATATCCACCTAAGGTACTAGTATTTCCTAATGTATTTACAGTGATGCAAGAATGTGTGTGGATGCAATTTTAATTACGGAATTGTTGCACGTTGTAACTTATTTCAGCACAATGATTTCTATTCTGCAACGAAAGCCCAAGGAGAAGAATTGGTCATCAAGGCAAATGGTGTTAAGGGGCTTCTCACCTGTTGCATTCGCCCTAGCAGCATTTTTGGACCTGGTGATAGGTTGCTGGTTCCGTCATTGGTTGTTGCCGCCAGGGCAGGGATATCCAAGGTAAGGAAGTTGGTGGTCCCAGTTACTTTAGTCTTGCATCTCCCTTACGCCATTATCAGCTAAGTCCTTTCACGATATATGATGCTCATTGTTTTCTCCTCCTTATTTCAATTGAACAGTTCATCATTGGTGATGGCAACAACATTTATGATTTCACATATGTTGAAAATGTGGCGCACGCGCATATATGTGCAGAGCGAGCTCTTGCATCAGAAGGGACAGTTGCAGATAAAGCTGCAGGGCAGGTACCAATATATTATTAAGTTTTTTGACACCTGAGATAAATACAAGATAGGGTGGGTGGTGTTAAGTATAAATGTATAATAGATGATGAAATAAAGAGAGGATTGAATTATTCAACCGCCATGATTTATTTAGTACCACAAGAAAGATTTATTGGATACTGGTTTGATACATGTTCTGAAGTTCACGGGAGACTTAAGCTTTCTGGGGAAATAAACTTTCAAAGTTGCATTGAATAATCTGACAGTACATGTAATATAAACTGATGTTAAGAGAAGAAAAACAAATATAAAAGCATCCTTTCTACTGAGTCATTCCTTCACATTTTGATACCTTAGATTTGCTCTAAAACATGGGATAGTCATGCTTTTGAAACTTACTTTGCATGTCTGATTGATGTCAAGCTAAACTATATGGAGACAGATTGCGGCATTTCTAGCTAAAAGCCTAAAATAGTACTGCTTTTGCAGGCATATTTTATAACCAATATGGAACCTATCAAGTTTTGGGAGTTTGTTTCACTTATTGTAGAAGGTCTTGGCTATGAAAGGTAATTCCTTTTCGTAATCCTTTCATTTTAAGGAGACCTTAAATGTAATCACTGTACTCCTCAATGCCTAATATAGTGATTGTTCAATGTCCATTCTCTTTTGTTTTCCCTGAATGAATGTCGTTTGCAGGCCAAGAATAAAAATCCCTGCCTTTGTTGTGATGCCAATTGCACATATGGTGGAGTTGACATATAAGCTGTTAGGCCCATATGGGATGAAGCTTCCACAGTTGACGCCTTCGAGAATTAGACTCCTCTCTTGCACCCGATCTTTTAAGTGTTCGAAAGCACAGGATCGAATCAGCTACACACCCATCGTATCACTTCAGGTTCAGTATTTTTTCATAAAAAGAGTGATAAGTCCTTTGTTTAATAACTTAATACAAGAGAGTTGCACTTAGCACTCCAGTTGGCAGAGCATACAACATTTATATTTTTCTCTTTCAAACCTTCGCGCCTTGAACATTTGAACCTGTGATTAGGATGTTGTTTGTGCTATATACAAATACAGAATGTGTGTAGTTAAACTTATATCTCTTATTGGTGAGCACTTAGGAATTAAAAAGGTCTAAGCACTCTTATCGTGTCATTGTACATTTTGTGTTCAAATTCTAGATAAGGTGCTTTCTTGTGACACAGTGCTATTTACTTTCTTCAGGATGGTCTGAAGAGGACAATTGATGCATACCCACATTTGAGGGCTGAACATCGACCGAAAAGAGAAGGACCATCTAAAGCGTCAATATATCTTGGAAGTGGAAGGGGTACGAATCCTCAGTTTCTACTCATCTTACTTTGATGTTTCTTATATGTTAACTAAAATCAGGCATAATGACATCCTTATGATTGACTCAGTATGTGCGAAATAACAGTATATGTGCACTTATGTATTGCACTTGTGGTTTTGACAGTAGCTGACACATTACTCTGGAAGGATAAAAAACAGACGTTGAAGGCGTTAATTGTTTTGATTGCAATCTACTACAACTTGATTGTACCTGAATCTACAATTATTACTATGCTTTCAAAGGTTCTCCTGGTAGCTTCAGTATTTGTGTTCACTCATGCTGGTTTACCTGAAAAGATGTATGGTCTATGCCCTTCTTGTATTCATATTCATTAGCTTCTCTGTTTGAAAACTGCTGTTTTCCTCAGCTTTCATTATTAAGTGAAACTGACTACTAACTACAAACAAAATTTCACTGCTCCAGATTAGGATACAAAATTGAAAAGCTTCAGTCATCAGATTTCCGCTTATCAGAAGAGACGTCGCAACAAATTGCCAAGTCTCTGGCTTCATTATGGAATGCATCTGTTAAAACTTTGAAATCTCTTGCCAAGGGATATGACGGGATATTGTTCCTTAAGGTATTTCTCTGCCGTTCCCATCTTCTTTTGTGCTTCCAGCTGTATATTATTTTCACGGAAGAGGTGCAGAATGCACATGCTAGTAAGTTATAGAGTTGCATCTCGCTTCCTTTGTTCTCTTATTTTCTGACGTTTACTTTATATTTACTGGTGATGTTGTAGGTTGTTCTCACCCTATTGGTTCTTAGCTTCCTTGGAGCGTTTTCACTTCAGAACTTATATGTTATAGGTATCTCTCCTCCATTTCACGCACTCACAGAATTCAAGGCATCGGGAGTTCATTTGAACTTTGAATAATATTAAGGTCTGACATTCTGAAAGTCTGTCCAATTTTATATAGAAAATCATTAAAATTCATGCACAAAATGGTAGGAACTTTGGGAGTCTGAAAAATTGGTTTGGGTAATTAATGAACAAACCAATGTTTAGGACATTTAATTTATAGTATTTAAATTTCTTCCAATTTCCTGCTTTTGGAAGAAACTGTTGGAACTAGTCTCAGCCTCTCAGCTTCATATGGTGTAAATTTTAAAGAACCCATCATTTGATATTCTTACACCCTATATTTCAGCCGCGTACGGACTTGATTGGATTGGTGACGGGGTTGGACCGGCATTACTCATTCTTTTAGTAGTTGCATCAATAAGTTCGATTTTGCCCCACCTTGACCCTTAGTTTCTTTGTTCTCTTATTGTTCCAGGAGTTCCCGCAGCCTTCATAGTTTTCTACGTGTACGAGAAGGAGGAGCAAAAAATTGATGACATGGTCCTAGAAGCTCTCTCTCGTGGACGTAAATTGAAATCTGATGTTGTCAAAAAGTTCTGTACATCCAAGAAGATTGAGTGACCGACTGCTGATAGCTACCTGCCACTGCTTACCTGAGAATTGATATAGAATTGCGGTGTTTGATACGATTGTTGTGCCCTGTATTCTCTTCTTTTTCTTCAACCGGAACATCCCTAAAAATATAAGAAACGAAGAAAGGTCCCATTTGATTTATTTTTTGTAACTAGATTGTATGATTTTGTATATTGCTCTAGTTTCTCGCTATTTTTGACTAATTTTTAAACTTTTAACTCTACCCGACGTTATATTTAGTTTCTTGTTCATTGTTCTCTTATTTATTTGGTTGCATGTTACATCTCTAAACTTAATTTCATATTAGAGTTTAGTTAATGAAAAATTAAAGTGACAGCTTTTTGGTTACCCAAAGCCAAGGGTGTCATTTAATTCGTGGAAAATGATTGACGTCAGAAGCGACAGCTATTGACTTTTCAATAAAATGTCCACATTGTGTTTTTTCAATTGTGGTACCATTTGGCCATTGCGATGCATTGTGCTTAAGTTTTTATATACAATTTTGTGATATCCCCCACCAAGTTCCAATATCGAAATTTAGGTAAGGGATTTAAACTCAGGTGCGAGGAGACTGATATATTATCCAAATGTCTAGTGTCAAAAGCAAGTTATTTAGATAAAAGATTCAAACTCAGATGCAAATAGACGAATATATTGTTTTGATTAAGTGACTTAACTTATATATTTGCACATCAAGAAAGTTAAACACTAACATGGTATGAAAATTGTTATTAACGCTTGCCAATCGTCCTGCCCTTTGCAACCATCTTGCCCTTTTTTCTAATAAACAAGGGTAAAGAGATGGAGGAGTTTGTACGATAACTATTTTGAAATGCTAATAATTAGAGACTAATTTTGTATAGAGACACAAGACTTGATGATCATATATTGTCTTAATTGGCTTGATCTTGCTATCAACATGTGTTACTGGTCTCGTCACAATTAAGAGGGTCATTGTACCGTTGGACTACTTGCTTTGGTTAATTGATTGAGACTACGACATTATTAAAGCCTAGTGCAAATTAAAATGAGTATCGATCCATCGGGTGTCCCCATGAATAATAAACAACATTTGCATTTAAGAAAAAAAATTGGTGCATCTTGTTACAAGAGAATTTATCTTTTCTTTGATATTTACTATGTAGAAATGACAAAAATAAAGACATTTTAAACGAATCAAACACTGTTGTGGGGATTTATTTTTCCGCATGACAATGTGGAATTCAAAGAATTTATGTGCAAGACTAATGTGTCTTGTACGTATTTGTGGCCCCAAGGCATCAAACTATCAATCAAATATTAAATTTCTTATATTATACTGCTACCGTGACATCTCAGATACAGAAAATCACTAAATCTTGCCTACTATGGGATTTCTCACTACTTATTTTGATTCCTCCTTGCTTGTGAAGCATGTTGGGAATTTTGTGGTGATTCTCTTGTTGTATGTAGATGATATAATCATCACAGGCAATGATACTGCAGCTATTACAGATGTCATCCAGTCTTTAGCTCAAGAATTTGATATTAAAGATTTGGGGCCCTTACATTATTTTTTAGGGATTCAAATCACTCATAGTGCCACTGGTCTATTTCTATCACAATCCAAATATGTTACAGATTTGCTAAACAAGACTGAAATGGCTCTCTCCAAATCATGTCATACTTCCTGTCTACCTTATAATAGGTTACTTAAGGATGATGGCAAACCCTTTCATAATCCAGCATTGTATAGACGTGTGGTGGGTGCTTTGCAATACCTTACTTTTACAAGACCTGATATTGCTTTTTCAGTACAATAGGTATGTCAGTTTATGCACTGTCCCATGGAATCCCATTTTATAGTTGTGAAGAGAATTCTCAGATATTTGAAAGGCACAATGGACTATGGTATTCAATTCAGCAAATGAGGTTTAGATTTACATGCATTCAGTGATGCTGACTGGGTTGGGGATCCGAATGACAGAAGGTCTACAACAGGTTTGGTGGTTTACTTGGGTTTTAATCCCATATCTTGGACCTCCAAGAAACAAAACACAGTCTCCAAATCTTCAACTGAAGCTGAATATCAAGCTCGATCTTCCACAGTTGCAGAGGTTGACTGGATAAAGCAACTTTTGCAATTTCTCAGAGTTGATTTGCCATGTCCCACTACTTTATTCTGCGACAATCTCTCAGCCATAGCTTTAGCTTACAATTCAGTTATGCACCAAAGGACAAAGCACATTGAAGTTGATATTCACTTTGTCCGAGAGAGGGTTGCCAATAAGTTACTCCAAGTCTATTTTGTTTCCTCGAATGAACAATTTGCTGATATCCTTACCAAGGGTTTGTCTACTCCTTTGTTTCAGACACTATTCCAATCTCAGGTTGAGCAATCCTCATCCTGCGATTGAGAGGGGATGATAACAGTGTATCAAGCTTAACAGTTTGTGATCTTGTGATTGTAATTGTGACAAGTGTAAGCATCTTGTAATCCTTGTAATAGCTTAAGGAGTAAGCAACCTTGTTAGGTATATATACCTTTGATAACTGCCAATGTCATTAGTTAAGAAAAACTGTTAATGAAAAACTCTCTCTCTCTCTCTCTCTCTCTCTCTCTCTCTCTCTCTCTCTCTCTCTCTCTCTCTCTCACTTCGAACACTCTTTCTTCTTCTGCAAGGATACAATTCTCCACCATTGCTGTTACATTTCCAGCCTAGTGAAACAACTCACCTCTTCAAGAACGAAAGAGCCCATGAATCCCAACCAGAACATCGCATTGGACTATGATGGTATCTCAAGCCAAAACACTGCCAACAACACAAAAAACAAGTGAGGTGGAGACTCCACACCAGCAGGCCCTACCAAGAGAGGCTTTAGAACATGGTTGAGGCTAGGAGAGAGATTGTTACTGCTCTCAAGTTTCATATAGCAGCTATGAAACAAACCAGTGAACAACAGCAATAACAAGACCAACAACCTAAGGAGCAACAAGCACTTGAGCCACAATCCCGACCTCGCTTCGAACAAGAACCGATGATCAAATCGAGGAGAAACCCTCGAATTTACCCTTCAAGCACGTCTCCCTCGTCATCTTCTTCCCCCACTCTCTCTGCTGCCACTACGGACCCTGAAATTTTCTCAGCTGCAGGAGCCTCTTCCTCTTTCCATATTGAAGCGGAGGATGCTCCTGCGGTGGCTGATGCTGTTGACTCTGCCGGGTTATCACAATCAGTGGCGGAGATGGCATGCATGCAGCAATGGACGACGAGGAGATGGCAGAGATAAGATGGATTGGGGAGCAGCACCAGATGGAGTGGAACGACACCATGAACTTGGTCACGTCAGCATGGTGGTTTAAGTTTTTGAAGGTCGTGGAACTCGGTGGGGGCCCACAAGTGAAGGATGAGGACGATGACGATGGTTACCACCATCCGTTTGATGAAGTTACATTATATTTGGATGAGAGAAATAAACTTAGAATTTAAGTAAAAATCAGAATTTATAAATTGACATACACCAATTCTCTTTAATTTGGATTCAAAAACATAGAAATTTAGAACTTCCGCATGGAAAAAAACTTGGGATTTGGGACCTCCAATTCCCAAGTTTAAATTTCATATAAATATGCGTCATTTTCCAATTTATATGATTTAGAGTTTAAAAATAACAAATTCCGTATTCTATTCCATTGTTTTTTTGGATTTACCAAACAAGAAAATTCACAAATTCTAGAAAATAAAATCTCGTTATTTCAATTTCTGTCATTTTAAAATTCCTTAGTAATCTTAAATTTGTTCATCCAAACATCGTATCATGGAATTTCCAGCCTAGTTGAATGCAAATGAAAGCTGTTTTCAGAATGATCATTTGAATGATTGTTACTCAGACGACTATTTTCAAGATCCTGCCTTGCCTTGGTAAGAACCCAATAGATTTTTTGCAGACTCGGAAAGCTGTTTTCATCTTTTCATCTCCAATTCTTTTATTATTTTTTTTCTTCTGAATTGAAAACACTGTGAGTGAGTGATTGTATGATTAGAATCTGTTCCGTTTTGGATTTTTCTGAAATTAGTAAATTGGATTTTTTTTTTTTTTTTTTTTTTGGGATCGAAGCTGCTGTCATTTGTAGAGCTAGCCATTAAAATACGTGGGAGCCGAAGAGAAAGTGCTGTTGCCACAGGTTTTGTTGTCTCTCATCAGCTTCGCCTTTTCATTTTTCTAGTCGGCTTGATCAATTGAGAGGTATTTTTCCCTTCTGACCAAAAGCTTTGCTGACAGCTGTGTGAGTTTAATTATGAAAGTACGAGGATGTTAAGGCCTTCAATTTGAGCGGGAAATTGTCGAAAATTTTCAAGTCATTTAGTACTATTGTCAAAAAGTATTAAATGAGAGGAGTTAGACTCAAATTTTGTAACTAATCATCTTGGAAATAATTTATATTTTAAGGGTACAAAATTATCAAACTTGTGAACCTTAGCCCAATGGAATTTTTGTTTAAGTCTACATGCCCATGTCAGCTAGTCATAGGCTTTTTCTGGCTGCATTAGTTTGACGGGTAATGCTAGAGAAACTAAAGTTTTAGAAAATATTTATTATCACCATCATAACTATGATGTATATTCACCATACATCATACACCTCATTAGCTAACGTGTCTTTCCAACTAACTTTGATTAACTTTAATATTAAATGTTCATTTTCCAATTTGAAAAAAAAAAAAAACTATGGCCAAGTGAAATGACACGTGTCAGATGATGAGGTGTATGATGAGCATACACCATAGTTTATGGTGGTGAGTAAAAATGCATCCAATTTTAAACTAAACTTTGTAAACCATTTGATGTGGTTGTTGATGATTTAATTTATTACTTCAGTGTTGATTAACGTGTGCTTATTTTCTATTAGCGACACATTAGTTTGCAAATTTACTTTAAAATTTTATTGTATCTAGCATTACCTAGTTTGACTAAATTAGAGAAATTATTTTCACTTCTTTAAATAATTGGTTGTTACTTTTACTTAGTGAAATCCATATTAATGCATGGCCGTACAATTAAAAATCGCAATTTGATAAGTTTAACTAATGTTCATTTTCTTACCGCATGGACATTGGAGAAATTGAAGGTGCTGATGGGGAGTGGTTAGCCTGAGCATGACAAGGATTGATGCGTTTTTGTTAATCAAATGTTTGGCTTTTTTTTGTTTATTAATTCTTTAAATACTTTTTTTTTTCTTTTTAGTTTCCTTTTCATCTTTGAGTATTAAGGCTTGCAAAAAAATATATTAGGCAGGCCATAGAGTAAAATAATGGAGTAAGAGAGGAGTATGCCTTTATCTCTTTTATCGGCTTGATATATTGGAAACTTTTACAAATCTTTCCTCAATTAAATCTTCAGTTTTTGTAAGTTTTAGGGCTATTGCATCATACGATAAGATATTTAGAAGATTTGATTTCCATGGGCTGCTCTCTGTGAACCAATGATTTATGAGATTTTTTTTTTTGTTTTTTTTTTTTTGAACAATATGAGATTTGTATATAGCAATATAATAACAAAAACTTAATTTTATTATTTTATTGAACAAACAGCTAAACACAGCTTTATTATGAATAATATGATTCTGAAAAAGAAATGCTTAAACCAGCATATGGGGCGCTTAAGAGCCTAAGTCCCCGAACATACGAATAGCTACGTTAATTACTTAATAAAATTTAAAAGGGAGCTGATATTGACGCTAAACAAACTTCGCCCACTTTGTAGTGCAAATTGCATGTTTCGGTTTTAATCTTCTTCTTGGTAATCTCGGCTGTTATAGGGGCTAAAAGCTTCTGAAAGCCAGTTACTTTTCCGCCAAGACTTCCATCCCATCTCTTCACAAATTTCGTCGCTGTGGTTGATACTGAAAGTTGAAATGCAGTGCCTCTTGTAAAATCGGGTCGTCTTCTTCATCACTTCAATCTCTCTGCCTATCTGTTCAAGCATTTTTTGGACAGTGGGAAGCTTGAATTTGTTGTCAACCAATCTGCCTAGCCATTTGCACCTCAACTCTGCTGTCTGCAGGTTAGAAACACTCTCTATGAATCCCACAAATGCCATGTTGGGAATCAATGGATGAATCGTACCCCTGAAATAGCATGTGCAATCATTATACAATTAGTTACATTTTTTATATGTACACACTACCACTTGTGAGTAATCAGTTAAAAATATAAGGGTACCTACAACTTTGGTTTAATCTCAAAGCAGTATTTGTTCATACTGCTTGACAGATTTGATGACATAACAATACAATCTCAATTTAAAATAAAATGGAGTGTGTCATGTTAGCAGAAAAAATATATAACATGTCAAATATTTGACGAGTAATTAGGGTTCACCTATACAAGGGCATAGTGCCAGAGGAGTCAACCATGAGGCTGCGGAAAGGCTCAGGCAATATAGATTGGAGTTTTTGCTTTCCCTCATAGCCAGTTGCAAGAAGCACAACATCAGCCTGCAATTTGGTATTGTCTTCAAATTCAATTCCTCCGCTCCAAAACCACCACTTTGATGACCTTTTGAACAATATTTTGCCCTTGTCCGCCTCGGCGAAGAAATTTTCCGGTAAAATAGCCATCTGGCATGAAGCATAGTCCTCCAAAAATGGATGATCAGGCTTTAGTCCATACTTCACAAGGGGAAGCTTCCACTCTAAGTACGATTCTATGAACTTGGAAATCATCATCCTCTGGTTAAAAAGCAAGTAGCAATATAGTTAGTAAACGAATAACTAGCAATACATATATAATTAAGAGCAGTACTAGGGTGTTAAATTAGTGTGTTAAGAAACATGGAATTTACCATAGGCGATGAAAGAAGGCAAAACAAGGCTCGGAATAAGCTCTGGTTTGGCCTTTCGTGGAGGAATTGAGAAGACCTTGTCGAAAAAAACAGGAAAAATGGAAGCCCCCAAATCCAGTAAGATGGAACTGTCCAATGTGGAGTCCTTATCACCATTGTGCATGCCTGCCCATCGGGTCCTTGAATTCACCACAATAAAAAAGAGAGCAAACCAAAATGTCATATTTCAATGATTTAGAGCATTATATTGAATAAGCTCACTTGATTGTATGAAACTAAAATTACTAATTAGCTCTCATTTTGTAATATTTCTCTTTTAAATGTCGATAGATATCGCAAATTTGTATCACACATCCACATTAATATTGTTACAACGATTTTATTTTATCTGAAGTGGTCATGGTGTACTATAAATTGATGTTCGTTATGGGTAAGGCTAATTAAATAGGTGCTTAAGCTACGATCGGTAAAACGGATAACGTGTGGTCAACTGAGTTTAGTACATAATCTATGTTGCTTATGTTACTTTTCACACTGACAGTTCCCACTAGGCTGACCATATCTGTCTCCTGAAGTGAAGAAATTATGGGGTCCGGCATCATTGTTAATTAGGTTTTGTAATGTTTTTGGAATTTAATAATATGATTATGATTTCGGATCAGATTTTTCTATTTTATATATACCTTGGTTTGCCTCTGCGCACTCAATTGCCACGTCAATAGCTGACTTCTTGTAGCCAATAACTGCAACCTTCTTGCCTTTGAGGAGCTCACGAGCTGCTCGTTGGTCAAGCTTAGAGTAATCCAGGGAGTGCAAGACTTTGCCTTGAAATACTTCTTGACCTTTGTTGCGCGGGAAACTCGGCATTCTTGGTATGTCTCCATATTTTCCAATGCAAACTACGAGGAACTCGAATGCATACCACTGCTAGGTCCAAAATAAAGTAGGAACAATTAGCTAGTAACTAACGAATATTACCAAGGCTTAATAACTACAAGTTCACATGTTTATGTGTAACATTTACTATCATAAGGTGGATTATGTGTACAGAAAATTTTCAATGAATACTACATTAAACATGTGAGAGATGTAAATCAGCAATGATATGATCAATGAATTGGATATGATCGTACAAGACTGATCATCGATAATACTAATGCTTAACTACTTAATACATATATAGAAGTTCATATTGATAGCGGATATCATCATATTTAAGAGTCATGCTTTGTTATCAAAGAATTAATCAAGGATTATGCGTGAACATTATGACTAAAACTTGAGTAAAATCAAATCTTCTGGAAAAACAACCTGAATGATGTTTGGATTGTTGGACATCTGAACAGCAACCTCCCAAACAGGATGGCCGCTCAAAAGGCTACCATACTCCCCGGAGATCGAATTCATGGGAAATTGGGTGGTGGTTTGATGGTCATCAATACCACCAACATAACGTATTTCCACCACTTTGGACTCAAACTTGACATATTTCAATAGGTCAAAGTGTGTGGCATAGCCATGCAAGTACTCCAAAACCTCTACATGAGAAGGGAAAGATGAATTGTCTCTCTCAGCCCAAGGGTAGTCAGAAAACTCGAAATTGCAACGAGGGGATTGGAGTTTGGTAGAATTGTAAGAACAATGTTTCCAAACACCCCCGATGGAATCAGTGGCCTCAAAGACCACCGGACTGTGACCTGAAAGCTGTTTAGCGGCGGCGATTCCGCTAATACCAGCCCCTATAATCCCAATTTTTGATACTGAGTGAAGGTGGTGGGTGTTGGCAGCAGCCATTTCGTAAATTTGGTCTAGCTGGCTAAGTAGGACAACAATAGGGTGGCTAGAGGAAAAAAGTATATACGAATACTTTGTAATCGATAATATGCATGTGTTATGGACTTGAGAAATGAGGCCTATTTATAGCTGACCTTTTCTTCAACTAACCTTGTATACTACTGTCGATATTGGTATTATATTATATTATAAAATGTTGTTGGTGTAAATTCATTACTCAGTCCATTTCAATATCTGTATATTATTTTATATCTGTATCTTCAAACCCCAGCGGTTCAATTATGAACTAATGATTTTTGCTTTATTAAAAGACTACCCAGTAGTTGCAAATTTGAGTTAGATTGGTTGTTAAGATAGTGTAGCCGTTCTCTTGCATTTGAGTTCAAATTTTCTATTTATAAATAAAAATAATTTAAAATATCGCTTTTTCAAAAAAAAAAAAAAAAACTCAATACTTAAGAACGAATTTCTACTGTAATAATGCACAGCTAAAATAGTAATCTTGCAAAATTAAACTTTGAAACCAATATCTTCTTACTTTCCATTGCACTCGACTTATACCACATAATTTAATAATTATAAGCCCGGTTTCATTTCTCAATTTTTTTGTGTAAGCTGGAATAGTAATTATGCTATAAGAAACTTAGATGGCGTTTGTTAAGAGGATTGACTTGGATATGATAATTCATTATCTTAAACATATTTTGAAGGAAAAATTGATGACAATGCCAATATTTTGTCTAAGTTGAAGATACTCAAGAAGAAAAATTTATTCTTTAATATAATTCTACTATTCTTGTGGGAAATAGTAGGAATAATTTTTTTACCTTCAACTTAAACATATGGAAGTTGTTTCTTGTTTCGAAAATTCCTTTAATATAGTGAGTAATCATATCCAAGCTAATTCTCTCTAACAACCATTACCTTAGCTCAAAAGGAAATGAAAATTTGATAAGTTATTTTGTTGTATCGTTCATTTATGTTATGAGCAATATTAAGGAATATGACACATAACCATGAAATGAAGAATTAGAACACATACTCTTGAGTATATAAATACTACTCACAACCACTTGAGTTACAAGTCATTATTTGTCATTTCTTCTTTTTTTTTTAGGAAAAAAAAATCAATTCACTAATGGAGAAACGTAATTTTATATGGGATTAGTTAAGCATAACAGTGGTTTGACTTCCTTGTGTTCCCATGGATACAAGTTGACGATGCATGTGTGGGTGTTTGTGATGAAATGACAATCAATTTAGGTCAATGCACGTATAGTTATTAAATTGAGATCTGATCAGTCCACCAAATTAAATGAAATTATTTGAACTCTCCGTGTATCAATGATTTTATGCTACAAGTGAATGCACTTATTGGCTAATAACAAATTAAGAGTTCATATTGAACGATTAGTTTTTTTATTAGTACTTAGTATAAGGCCGCGTTTACAAATCATCAGGAGTCTTAGTAGCTAGTATGAATAATTTTGCCGCGGCTTAGACCACATGCCAATATTTGAGTATGCCATACGGGTAGAGCGTTGCCTTGGCCCCACAGATCAACACTCCACTGTTGTTAGGTAAAGTATATCTAATAATGGAATGGATCTTAGACTAATCAACGGTTAACAGACTCATGCATATGTAGAAGGTTGTTAGGAACACTGAACACTCGCTTTAAGTGCATTTGTTCTTTTAAGCTTCGACAAGCTCTCACTTCTGCTCAATTTTTTTTTAGCTTTATACTTGTTAAGGCTGTAGAATTACTATTTAGAGCTTAGGTTTTAGAGATTAATCCTTCAAATTTTAAATTTCATGTCAAATTTTGGTGTACTTAATTAGAAGTAGAAATTTAAGCTCTAAGAGTAAACTTTTATACCTTAACTAAATCATCAACTATTTTTTGAGGAACTAGGACTCGGGAAATACAATAAAGCTGACTTCACAAAACCAAGCTACTAGCCAACCCTTGGCATAATTCAAAGGAGCCGACTTGTCCTCATACCAAATCTGATTACGGAAAAACCAAATGCTCCATACAAAAGTACAAACCACAATAACCCAAAGTCTCTTAGTAGAACTTGAAAAGGCTAGAAGAAAATTTTTGGAAAAAAATTGTAACACCGAAAGACAGACATGATAAGCAATTTCATTAGAGAGACCGGGAGAAGCAATTTCCTCATGTACCACATCGAGAACACACAAAGAACTATTCACAACAAAATTTACATCACTAAATAATCAACTATGTTAACAAATAAAATTGAGGTTATATGATAGTTTTATCTTATAAATACAAAAATGGGCTCAACCAAATTGGTTAAAGTAATGTGCTCTCCCATCTACACCTAAGTTAAATCCTTCTTCCCGTACTTAAGAAAAATTCAGTGTAAAATATTATATTGTTTGTAAAAAAAATAAAAACTCTTATATTAAATAAAAAATAAAAAATAAAAAATCACCTAATTACATGCCATAGATTATCAATCAAACAACATATAGATTTATGTCGAACATAAAACTCATCACATACCTTTTTCTTGTTCGTAAACTCAAGTCTAAACAAAAATGGCCCCGATCTCTCATAAACCGTGGCATGGAATTTTTTTCGCAAAATATAGAGTACTTTTCACTTCTTAAAGAGGGATCAGTGAGTGGTTTGGCCACGACAGTCCATCTTTTCGGAAGCCGAAAAAACTCACATAAACATTTCAGCCTCCTCGGCAAATGATTCACTAGTGTCAAAAATCGAACTCAGGACCTGCCGTGTGAAATAAAGGTCTGGAATTCGTCTCTAACTAAGCTCTATAAGGCATTATTTGGAATTACTTAACAAATCAATTGTCGTGTTCGGTGTTTCTCGTAGTTAAAAATCAACCAATCGCGTAAGAAAATTGGCGATCTTCTACTTCTAGGCTTCTAGTACTCTGTCTTAAATTTTATATGTTTTTTCTCACTTTCCCATTTATTAAATTTCTAATATGAATTCATTTAACCTGGATTCTCAACAACCATATATATGGTTCTGTCTAGTACAATGCGACTGTGCGGTCAAGATTCAAGAACTTGACATTTTTTTTTTCTTAAGATAAAATATAACCCACTAGTAAACAGGTATTTGACTTGAGAATATACGTAGAATTTGCATAAAAATATACGTAAAATTTGATAATTCTCACATAACATATTCTGGTTTGATGGCCCTTTGGGTTACCTGACTGAGTTGATCATGCAAATATTGTAATTAATTAATACTAAAGTCAGAGAAGCTTAAAATAAAAAAAATAAATAAACTACGTCAAAGAAACTAACGTGTTTTTATTTGTAATTTTGACCTTAAACCACTTGCTAATTAAACTTCCAGGATCCCTTCCTCGGTTTAACTTTCAAAACAAGGGACCTTTGGTCTTTGTTAACAATTTCCAGATATTCAAGTCCAAGAATGTGCATGAAACACGACGAGTAGGATCACCAGAGGATGCCTTGGATCAGCTACTACAATGTTCAAAAGGTATTATTTACCAGTTTGTTCCTTTTTTCCAAGAAAATGAAGAAGCGAGAAATTGTTTTTTATTGGACAAACAATAGTGGGTCAAATAAATGTTAGAGAGAGGGGGCCGGTAGGGATCAAACATGCATGAGAGTGCGTAGACATTATTGTTGTCCGGCACTGTGGTAAAGTGTCATATGCAAAAGAGAGAAGTTGTTTATCAATGTCATCATCTTTGCATGAAGGAACTTGTAGCTTAATTGGTTAAACGTATTCTCTTTTACACTTCGAGATTTTGAGTCGAATCCTCATTTTCCCAATGTCGGTTATATATTAAAAATTGGATCTTTGCTTCATGGTTTTAGCCTTAGTATAATGATTTTAGTGAAGAAAAAAAGGGATTCATTGTGTAGGCTCTAGTTGGGGATCAATGATAAGTTTTGCGGGTTTAATTGCGAACTAATCAACAAAAATTGATGTATTACTACTTAGCACCCCTACCAAAACAGGTCAACGGCTTATAACTAAGGGGTTTTTTTGCTAAAAAATGTCCAACCCTAGAACCAATCGGTAAAGGAGGGAGTGACTTACCTCTTTATAAGCTCTTGCAAGGTTTTGTTGTTTTTTAGCGTGAGACAATTCTTAGAATCTTTACGGCTATTAAAATCCCCTTATTTCTTTTGTGTCTTTCTTTTTAACAATTATGATAACTTTTTAACGTATGAATGGCTTGAGTTTGGTCAGTGTGGCTTTATTATTATCAATTTCATCACCGTACTTGATTCCGTTCACAAATCTAGTCCAAATTGACAACTTTCGTCTACCAATATGGGAGGCATTAATGCATGATTTGTTTCCTATTGGTGCGCATGCACTCTAATGTAAGATCAAGCTTGGACCGGTCTAGGGTTAAATTATAGCCCAACAGATCTGTGAGCCGTACGTGAGCCTTTTTAGTAAATTGAACTCTCAACCAACGTTATGATCACGGACATCGGTTGATTGAATTACACACCTGCATTACAATGATCAATTATTAAGCTTGAGTTGAGAAACCTTATGAATCACATCATCACTAGGCAGCTTGACGTCGTCAAGTTTCCGGCTCAGCATCGTCACAATGGTCCGATAGACATCTCTCAGCGCAGCTTGGCACATATCGAACCTTCCAAAGTGATTCACCATATTCTTCAAAGAATTAGCATCTCAACTATATACTGGATGCTAAATACACCATATACCCCATGTATTTCTTTTGAAATATATAGCTACCAGCTAGAGAGCATGATAGATTCATCTCAACTACAATTACAAAACACTTTTTTTTTAAAATTTATTAAGGAAAAACTAAGCTAATTTATGGAAGTAAAAGTTATATTTTGACAGGTGCAGTGAAATTTAGTATTTGCTTTAATTATTAGAGATTTAAAGTTCAAGTCTCGTGAATATGTCAAATGAAGAAAATTCAAATCCAAAAATGTTTTCCCATATCAAAAAATAAGTTTAACCAAAAAACATAAGATCAACAAAAAAAACACAAATATAAGAATGTTGTAATGATTATAACTTGTCACCATACATAATCAACAAAACCATGAAAGATTAGATGTTGAAATTAAGTTGTCAAAGTCATATATTATATACACACACATGGAAAACCAATGCAAATAAGTCATTGAAAAAGTGACTAATTAATCCATTAATTAAATAAAAACCTACCTTAAGATCGTCATTAGGCCGAAAACAAGCGAAATCAACGAGGTAGATGGATCGAGGGCGTGACATGAAGTAAACAGACAAAGTGAACACAAAAACACCAAAGAATCCTAGCACAGTTGCTAGGTCATAACGTGCATCATCCCAAAGCTTCTTCCACAGCTCCTCCCTACTCAAACTTCCCACCTCAGCACTAAAAACCAGCACAAGCACAGGGATGTTGGCCAATTATATGGCATGGTTGATGAGGTGGTGGTACCCCAACTTCACATACTTTAGGTTTACGGACTGTAAAAGGTCCAGCAGCCGCCTGCGCACTCTCATGGAGAACGTGAGGGAACCAGCATTGGGGCCGGACGACTCAACCCCACGGTTGACAATCTCGGTGGACTGGAGATCTTGCTCACTGGCCATGGTGGGTGGGATTGGCATGGACTGGATTGGATTGGATTGTGAGATAGATTAAAGGAGTGTTAATATATATGAGCATCAAAAGCGGTGGGTGGAAATTAGTTAATGCAAACACCAACTAGAACCAACTCGAACAACCATTAGTTGAGAGCTTTTAAGAGCTTTGAATTCCCTTTTTTTTATTTTATTTTTTTACAATAATGGAATGGAATTTTTGGGGTGTGCAATTCCAAGTCTTCTTCTTCTTCTTGGTTTTCTCTATTTTGTAAAAATTTTGATTAACATTTTTTTTTTTTTTTGTGAACATGGAAAATTAATTGGTTCTGGTTATGGATAATGCGAGTGATAGTGTCACACACTTTGTTGTGTTTCTTGTGAATATTAATGAGTCAAAAGAAAAGGAAACTTAAAGAAGGTTGTTGAGGGAAGGGGGCATTTGCCCTTCAAGGCCATTAGCTGGCTTCCCCAAAGGAAAAGTTTTTAAGTGTACCGGTAACCAGGCCATGTTCTCGGCACATCAAAAAATCTTTCAAAAGAAGAGGCTTGTTATTTTGTTCATCTACCATGGTCATCACCATTTAATTATATTTTTCTGTGGTACAAGAAGTTAGTGGAATGCTTAATTAGTGAAGTCCTCTTTACAACTGTTAATATCGGTGGGAAAAATCACAGAAAACGACCCTTCATGTATCACTTGTTAATGTGGAGTGTAATATTAATAATAGTCAGATGCAATAACAGTTTAGTCTGGAGAATTGCATGTGAAGGTGCAGTTTTAAGAGGCTTAATCGTGAAGAATTCAATTACCAGACTCGACAAAAAAAGAGGAACATGGAGAAGTTTGCTGAAGATTCTCATTCGGTGATAACTCACTTGTTCTTCCTTCAAATGGGGCAACGCTATTATTGTGTTGATCAAAATTCTTTGGCGCTGCGTCTCAATCTCTATTTAAGATTGGTAGTCAATGAGGAAAGTCAGCTGGTCATTTCATACATTAGCAAAGTTCTACCTTAAAATCACTTTGACTGATATCATCACGTTATTATTTGGTGTTATTAAGTTACGTATTGTAATATAAATTGACAGAAAATTTATATTTATAAGAAATATTCGAATGTAATTGTCACTACTATGTGATATTAGTAATTTATTCATGTTACAACATTTGAATCTATTTACTAATACTATACCCCAAGTTCAAAACTTATTAAACCTGTTATCCATCCATGTTATAACATTTAGATTAATAACTTGACGTGGGAGGTGTGATTTCACGTCAAACAATTTCTCATATTTTACATAGTATTAATAAATAAAACAAATTATAATACAAGTTGACTGTAACACCTCAACTATGTAGTTGTGCGACAATCACAACGAAGGCTCCGAATTATGACTTGTCTTGAATACTAGAACTAACACCAACTGTTGGAAGTTTCCCTGCTGTCAACCTTTCTTTATTACGCATGGGACCTTTGCACAACCAGAAGTTCCATTATTAAAACCCTAATACAAATCACATCACCCATATTATTGAGGGTAAAATTACAAAATTTGTAAAGTTAGTGGGAAACAAAATAAATAAAAATTTAAGATGACAACGGAGAAACCATGGCATTGGCAGAATCTGGTCCGTGATTATTCACACTAGGTATTATTTCCACTGGAGAAACAAGCTTCACAAACGTGTTTCAAAAAAAAAAAAAAATTTTAAAACAAGCTTCACAAACTCTTTGAGTTCTGTAAAGCTGGAATGCTCGCTGTATGGCACCTCATACCTGCAGTGCAAGAGAAGAAAGCGGGAGTGCGAGAATCACTACTCTATAATGTTTGATATAGTCAAAAGTTTCATCGAAGGCAATGTAGTATTGTAGCAGAGAAGGAAATGTCAGCTTATAATGGTACCCTGCTGTGATCTTCTTCCCGAGGACTTCTTCTTTCCTTTACCAAAAGTCCAACCAGTTGGAGAGAAAGAAATGATAAGGCTGAATCGACTCTGAGAGTTAAAGAACAAAAGAACTAGTTTAGCACTTCGAAACTTCAGACTTGCCCTTGGCCTAATATGAAGTGGAATTCGAGTTCATGGAAAGGGTAGCTTAATCGAGAAATGTAAGTTCATGATATGATGCCAAGTAATATTCTTCGAAAACATATTTCTCTGGATATGTCTACATACCAAAGTAACATAATAAGGAAAAGGGTAAATCCCTCACGGAATATTGATTGGAAATATGCTTCAGTCGCTTGAAGCTTGCAAGTGTCCACATAGGGACCACATGGATATGGCTTTCCTGTTCGTTTAATGTAAACCACTGCGTATCTTCTTCAGGAAAATCCAAGCATTTTGAAGTATGCAGCTTTCCTGCATTAACAAAAATCTTTTTCCGGAGCACACGAGCAACCTCCAAAAAAAGTCGTTCCTTTCCTGTTGCAAAATGGAGATTAAACACATGGATGGGGAGAGAGAAATAAATGAGCTGGGGGTTAAAGAGATAACAGAAAGGAAATACAATGACCACTTTATGGAGTAATCTAATGATATATCATTAGAGCAACACATTGGAATGGATACGTAAAAGAAAAAGGAAGAGTGATTGATGAGTCCATATTATACCATATATTTTATCCTATTCTTAGTTATAGTTTATTGGTTATTTTGGTAGAATTTTGATACTTTATTATATATTTTCAATGTAGGACATTTGACTCCATCTGGAGCAAAAAGTGATCAAACGGATGAATTTTGGAGTGATTCCAATTGGAGGATGTTCGTGACCCTTTCAAGATGATGTTGTTAAAGTTTCAGATTTTTCTACCAAGCCGTTTGACTGTGGCGATGAAATAAATTAAGACCCATCGCACAGTTTTCCTAGATTTACGTTTCTGGACGTTTTGGGTATTTTGAAAGTCAAGATGTCATATTTTAAGGAAGATTCATTCTGAGGATTTGTTAGGGACGTCTCAAGCTTTAAAAAGAGACTTTTGGACCAAATCAGAGTTGATTTGGTCAGTCAAAAGTCTGATTTTCTGAGAAGTCCGAATTTCAGTTCAAATAGGAAACCTTTTATTTTCTAGTTATCTTATTTTATTATGTTTCCTAGTTTTTAGAATACCTTTTCTAGGTAGGATTTTATTTTGTAGTAGTATAAATAAGGTTATTTAGCCTTTAGAGAAAGGGAGAGGCATCAATTTGGAGAATTTAGTTAGACTTTGACGATTTGTATTTCAAGGTGTTTTCTATCATTTTTCTATTTCAATAAAATTCCTTTTGTTTTATAGTTGTTCGTAACTAATTTCCATTTATTAGGGCGAAGCCATGAGCCTTAGCATGAATATGTAATTTTATTAATTTGCTTATGAATGGATGCATGCTTGCTTTGAATTATTAATTACCGTGATTAAACTATCTAATTGTTTTAGTGATTCGCGACCATTAGGATTTTTAGACAAGTAATTTGATACAATTTTTGTTGGAACATCACCCTGAAATTGAAGAAGGCGGAACCCTAGACATTTACAATTTGGTAAAATTGCATAAGATTGTTAAGGGGACAGTGGAATTCTAGGCTTTTACAATTTGGTTTTCAAAACGTTTTCTTTTGTTTTCTTTACTTTGCTAATTTCTTTAACCTTTTTAATTAAATTCGTTTTTATTGTTTTTAAATTCAAAATCAATCTTTTCCAATCTTTGTTTTCAAATAATTAATTAAGATTTGGTATTTACATAAATTATACTACGATAACCTTGTACTCTTGCAAGTGTTTTTAAGTGTTTTTTTTTTGTGGATGGTAAAAATCCTATCATAGATAGAAATGAGATAAGCAGTGAACTCTACCAATAGTGTAGCTGCCGATCAGAAATAGAGTTTTAGGGTTGAAAGTTTCAGCTTGAATGGCATCAATGACGAACTGTATTACAGCCTCCTGCTTTGGAAAATCATATTGCAAAACATAATGAAATGAGAGTAAACGTCACTTCGCTTCTAAATTTGTATTATGCAGTATATACTTTTCCAACAACAAAGGAAAGACATGAACTTCATAACATATGCCGTATTCTATGTGTCAGGCTCACCTGTGGATTACAATAAGTGGTATCAAGGATGAGAGTATGGATAGAACATGTTTGCAAAAAAAAACATGCTTGCTACGCTGTCGCTATAGCGAAAGTCCCCTGTATGCAGAACAGCCTAGATACACATGGAACCGGGACCATTATCCAACAAACATAGAAAAGAAAACAAGAATACTAGGGAGTGAGGTTAGAAGGTCAGTTTGGACCACACCTTACTGTCGGGTGGTTCGAAAAGTATAATTATCGAACCAGGACAGTGGTTTGCATCCAAGCAGGTCACGTTAATACCAGCAATATTCATCTTTTGGTTGACGGGTACAACCTGTATGCTGTCCCATGGAATGCCAATCTTCATATTTACAAGCTTGGCTATGATGGAGGAGCAATAAATCTTTCCGTGACAGAAGGACTTTGTTAGACCTTGGTAATCTGCAGTAACAAATGCAATCATCTCAAACCAGATAACCTTGACCCACAAATGTCTGCAAATAACTAGCCCTTTGTAGTACCTGCCATCATTCCAAATGGGGTAAAACACCATAACTTGTGCTAAAGCTGAAGAACAATACATACTAAAAAGTGTAGTACACAGTGACATTCACAATCCCCTGAAAGGCCACTTACCACTTGAAATGGCGTTCCTGGTTTGCAACACCACGAGGGAATATCCCTGAGCTTCTGATTTGTAGCATTATTGTTCGCCACACCACGTTTCTGACCAGAACCTGACACCCGTTTTTCTACCCTTCGCTGTTCTCTGTTTCCTGGCAATTCCAAATCCCGGGAAGTAATCAGTGATCAATTTGTTTGCAGCTGTTCTACTAACATCATTAACTGGTGCTTCCAAAGCATCATTGGGCATATCGACTCCATTGGCTCTCCTTTTTCTTGGCTGTGCTTCAGTTGAACTACTAGTAGTAGTAGTGGTACCTTCTTGAAGTTGAGCAAGGGCATGCACAATCTTCTTCCGCGGACCAAAGGCAGTAATGCCTATGCTAAACAAATCCTTCACATCAAATAAAAACCAACAAGAAAGAGAAATTCAATCAAAATCCAAAGCAAGTAACCAAAAGGGTGAGTTAATTGGCAAACATACCCATGTTCTATACCTCTTCTGTGAGCCATTGTAGAGTGTCCCAATCAATCTCTTCTCCAACAAAAACATCCTCGTACTTCTGTAATCCCAGGCTGACATTCTGAAAGTCTGTCCAATATTATATAGAAAATCATTAAAATTCATGCACAAAATAGAAGGAACTTTGGGAGTCCGAAAAATTGGTTTGGATAATTAATGAACAAACCGATGTTTAGGACATTTAATTTATAGTATTTAAATTTCTTCCAATTTCCTGTTTTTGGGAGAAACTGTTGGTACTAGTCTCAGGCTCTCAGCTTGATATGGTGTAAATTTTAAAGAACCCATCATTTGATATTCTTACACCCTATATTTCAGCCGTGTACGGACTTGATTGGATTGGTCACGGGGTACTCTCATATTCCATTGGACCGGCATTACTCATTCTTTTTATAGTTGCATCAATAAGTTCGATTTTGCCCCACCTTGACCCTTAGTTTCTTTGTTCTCTTATTGTTCCAGGAGTTCCCGCTGCCTTTATAGTTTTCTAAGTGTACGAGAAGGAGGAGCAAAAAATTGATGACATGGTCCTAGAAGCTCTCTCTCGTGGATGCAAATTGAAATCTGATGTTGTCAAAAAGTTCTGTACATCCAAGAAGATTGAGTGACTGACTGCTGATAGTTACCTGACACTGCTTGCCTGAGAATCGATATAGAATTGCAGTGTTTGATACGATTGTTGTGTCATGTAGTCACTTTTCTTTCTTCAACCCTGAACATCCCTAAAAATATAAGAAACGAAGAAAGGTCCTATTTGATTTATTTTTTGTAATTACATTGTATGATTTTGTTTATTGCTCTAGTTTCTCGCTATTTTTGACACGTCTTGTAATTTTTAAACTTTTAACTTTACCCGACGTTATATTTAGTTTCTCGTTCATTGTTATCTTATTGATTATATAATCACTTTCTGAACTTAAATGCTAGGGTTAATAAAGCACAAGCCCACGGAGGTTGATTTTGGCCATTATGTTTGTGGAACTCATAAGTCAGGATCAGCTTTCAAGCGTAAACGACTAATTCTAACACTCATTTTATTTTTGTTTTATAAGAACACGGTCATCCATGATTATAAATAATTTATAGTCAAAATTATAATGACGTGGCTAATTGTTTAGCTTAGAGGTTGCCATCACGGAGTCAAGTCAACCGTGAGATTATTTATTCGGTTGCATGTTACATCTCTAAACATAATTTCATATTAGAGTTTAGTTAATAAACAATTGAAGTGTCAATTTTTTGGTAACCCAAAGCCGAAGGTGTCATTCAATTCATGGAAAATTATTGTCATCAGAAACGACAGCTATTGAGTTTTCAATAAAATGTCCACATTGTTTTTTTTTTTTTTAATTTTTTAATTTTTTTTTTTTTTTTTTTCAATTGTGGTACGATTTGGCAATTGCGATGCCTTGTGCTTAAGTTCTTATATACAATTTTGTGGTATCCCCCACCAAGTTCCTAATATCAAAATTTAGGTAAGGGATTCAAACTCAAGTGCGAAAAGACGGATATATTATCCAAATGCCTAGTGTCAAAAGTAAGTCATTCAGTAAGAGATTCGAACTCACGTGCAAATAGGCGAACTTATTGTCTTGATTGAGTGACTTAACTTATATTTGCACATCAAGAAAGTTAATACTAACACGGTAATAATTAGAGACTAGTTTTGTATAGAGACACAAGACTTGATAATCATATATCGTCTTAGTTGGCTTGATCTCGTTGTCAACACGTGTCACTGGTATCGTCACAATTAAGAGGGTCATTGTACCGTTGGACTACTTGCTTTGGTTAATTGATTGAGACTACGACATTATTAAAGCCTAGTGCAAATTAAAATGAGTATCGATCCATCCGGTGTCCCCATGAATAATGAACAACATTTGCATTTAAGAAAAAAAAATTGGTGCATCTTGTTACAAGAGAATTTATCTTTTCTTTGATAATTCATGTCATAAATGAAAACTTTGACGTAAATTTACTATGTATAGATGATAAAATAAGAACACTTTAAACGAATCAAGCACTATTGTGGGGATTTATTTTTCCACGTGACAATGTGGAACTTGAAGAATTCATGTGCAAAACTAACGTTTCTCGCACGTATTTGTAGCCCCAAAGAACGAAATTATCAATTAAACACTAAATTTCTCGAATTATAGTGTTATTGTGACATTTCAGATTCGGAAAAACCCAAAACCCATACTAAAACAAAATCACAGGCCCAATCGAGGAAACATAAAGCGTTTGACCAAAGCATGCCTGGCACTTTGAATTCACTTGCATTGCAACTCCCGTTTCTCTTCACTTTTTTGTTAAAAAAGGCAAATAAAGTAATTAAAATCTAAAAATCTCACACAAACAGCACGTAATTCAAAATCTCTCTGCTTTCGCTCGCTCTGTCTCTAAAGAATCCATCTTTTTAGATTCATTCAGTCATTCCATTTGTTTCGTTTTCGAAAGCGAATTTACTTGTGCAGTCTCCAAACCAAAATTCACTCTTTGTCTGCAGCCTCTCTGAATCTCTGTGTCTCTTCCTCTCACTGCCTGCCACTTTCTTTGCTTTATCTTCTTCCCTTTCCAATAAGATTCTTATTCCTCCATCTCTGCAAACTTTTCCTCTTGTTTTTTCTTCCATTTCTGCTTCTGGGTCGCATCATTTCTTCCATTTCTCAATTGGGTTTGATCAATCTTCACTTCATTAAGAAACCCTTTTCTTTTCCCGCGCGCCAATCAAATTCTTGTTCGTTGTCCTTTTCTTTAATTACCCTTTTGAGATTTTTCAGAGTTTTCTCTGATTTCATGGAACGCTGGCGTTAATTTCACCGTGTGTAATTTATTTTGTAATTTTTTATCGGAAAGTCGAATGGAGACTTGGTGGGTAATGGTGAATTTGTAATGGGGGGCGGTGGCGGTGGCGGTGGGAGAGTGGAAGTGGTGAAGAGCCACGGTTGCTCTCGGCTGTCTGTTGGGTTACCATCTCAATCGCCTTCCTCTAAAGCTCTGCAACCATTTGAGCCTGCATCTCCGGCCGCATCCCCTATTGGATCGGAGGCGGTGGCTCGATCAGGCGGCGGACCCTTCGCCAGCCTTGTTATCTGCGTTACTGGTCTATCCAAGGGTAAAAGAAGACCAAGTTTTAACTTCTGCCTGCTAATTTTCTCTGTGATGAAAGTGATTTTATATAATATATAATATATTTCTTTTTAATTTGTAGCTGTTCCTATTTGTCATGTTGTTTTGGCAGAAGCAAGGAAACAAGTCAAGGAAGCGACTGAGAGATTAGGCGGCCAGTACAGCCCTCAGTTGCATCCTCAATGTACTCATTTGGTGGTCCAAATATCCTTGATATTCGAAATAATAGTACTTTGTTATGTTTTGTTTTTGGTATATTAGTATATTGGGGAGGAATTTATCAATGTTTTGATACATTTGGTGTTATTGTTTATGTAAATTGCAAGGCTTGAGTGCAATCTTTAACTAGTTTTACAGCTTCGGCGGACACAAGTTTGAGCATGCTTTGAAGCATGGATCAAAAAATGGTCTGTCTATTGTTACCATTGGATGGTTTGTAGATAGTGTAAGGAAGAATGGTAAGAGAGACCATCTTATATACATGCTACCTTCATTTCTTAAGTTTTACATTGGTTTGCCGAGAAACGCTCCTTTGGTATTGGACCTACTGGTACATATTACTTGATTAATCTAAATCAAGTTGCTTTTGTCTGCTTCAGTGAGGCTGAGTGAATCACTTTACAGTATCAACAGTTTTGGAGAGAATGGTATGCGTTTGGATGAGTTGAATAGGCTCGTTGGGTTTAGTGGCACCGAAAATTCTTGTCTACCTATTGGTGTTCGTGGAGCCAAGCAATTGGACATGAATGACGAACCACTTGTATCTGTTCGTGGAAGGGAGGCTATCAGAAGTACTGACTCTAGTCACTCTACTTTGTCCGGTCACTCCATTTATGTCGACTTAGACATTTCATCTGAACTGAGGAATAAGGTAAAGTTATTTCTAGGAAATAGTTGCTTGTTTTTTCAGAAGACAAGTTTGTTATCCTTGTTTTACTTTTAAAAGAAAGATTTACTAGTGACATGTATTTTCCAATGCCAGAAAAAATAGATAGGGTAAACCTGTCTTTCAGTTTGTAACGTTTATCATTGTGTCTGTTTGGTAGGTTACCGAAGCTGCTAGTAGAGAGGGTGCCACATTTGTAGATCAATGGTTTGTTGGTTGCAAAGCCAGTCATGTAGTGTGTGAAGGGTCTTCAAGCCGTAAATATCTTGGCCACTCTAGCAATATTGTTACAGTGAGTCCTGCAAGGCATTCTCTGGTTTACTTGAATCAGCAAGCGCTTATACGACAATAACTTTTCATATTGGTTGTCCTTGTATCGTAGACAGCTGATGAAATCACTTGCAATGTTTGAGATTAGGGAGTGCTCTGTGTATTTATTGTTATTTGGTGTTTGATGTATCGCAGCCACTGTGGGTTTTGAAAACAGCCAAAGAGAAGTACGTACAACGGCTTGTGCACATGTCTGCAGATTTGGCCAGGCAAGTTGGTACGATGCTTGAAGAGTTGCAGAATGGCATTGCAGATGGGGTATCTTTCTACATGATGGATGAGTAGTCATATAATTTTGGTATCTATAAGTTCGTATTTTAACAATATTTTTTATTTATCTAACAGGGAACTGATGAGGGAAAAGTCCCCGAAGATGTTCAAGCTTATAGAAATAAAGCAAGCCATGAAAAGAGACTACAGATTGTGAATTCTGCTAAAACTGGGGTTAGAAATCGTCGTGGTCTTCGTATGCAGGTAATGATAAATTTTGTTTGATTCTCTGTGGTGTTTGATCAATCTATGGTTCTTCTTCAGTGCCTCATAAGTGAATTAGTTACATTTGTTGCGAGAAGTTTTTCATGGTAAACCATCTTATTTATGTGCTCTGTTCTCGCAGACTTGCCAAACTCCAATGCGACCAATAACCCCCAGCAGCCTTTTGGATTCAATCTGCTGGTCAATCTCTGAACCAACATCAACGGCTTCAATCTACACCGAGAGTGTAAGTGTTGAAGATGGTAGTGAACATCATGAATCTGTATTCTTCGATGCAAAAGGTGATGGCAAGGATTCAGAAGCGTCGTTTGCAAACTTAACCAGACCGCTCAAGGAAAGGTTATTGAACTCTCTTCCTTCCTACTCCCAAAAACGAAAAATGGTTGCCAAATGTTATATCATCTCACACCTCTCTTTTTATGTATTTATCTGCAGTGAGAAATCTGAATTGATATTCAAAAACCATTTTCTTACTATCCTGTTCCCTGTCGATCGATTTGCTGAGATGGGGCCATCTTCTAGAACATTTTTCAGCGACAACGGGTTTACATGCTTGCAAGTGTTGGATCATATCTATAAATTTTATCAGGTACAAAATAAGACATTCCCCTCTCAGAATCCTCTGTCATTGGCTTAATGAAGGGAGGGTCGTTTAGTCTCGTGTACTTATATTGCAGGAGAACATGTCAGCCCATGAAATTGAGGCTGCAATCCACACCGACTCAAGGCATGCTGATCGGCTCCGATCAGTGTACTCCAGTAAAGAAACAGCAGAACGCGGGTATGCAATTTTCAGGCGGATTGAGTTTCTAGGCAGTCGTAGAAGTTTTGAAATGTTGAAGCGCGTCAACGGAGACAACAACAGCAATGTGTATGAGCTGTTAATTAGAGCCTAAAGATCATCTTCTTCACCTCACTTGTTCCAAGTCGAGGGAGCATGTTTTTGATATGGCAAACTCTTAACTCCAAGGCCATGATTTCGAAACTTCCACCATCTCGCTACAAATTTTCCACTTGTTAATAGGATTTTAGGAGTTTATAGCTACTTCAAATGTATAAAATTTGTGTGCATAACGATTTTGGGTGAGTAAATTCCTCAACATTTTTAACTTTACCGAAGAAAACATATGAATTGATACATATTTATCCCAAAATACCAAGTGTCATTACCTTGATTGCCTTTACTTTATGAAAAGAGTCTGATACACAACGTATCGTTGCTACACTTCCTATCATTTTGTATAGTCGAAAGGTAACTGGGATGGTGGATTCGAAAATTACCAAACCCTTCAATTTCTATGATTATGAAACTAGCCAGCAGAAGATAGATATGTTACCTCATCACCCGCCAATTATTACTCTTTCCTGCCGTTGAAGCTCGTAAAACAAGACGACGGCCGCAGAATCTTCTGAACTCCCCTTATCGGGTCTAGCATCTCCTGAGCAGTCAATGATGCCGGAGTTGGGTATGTGCAAGGTTACTTGTGCGACAAAACTGTTGAAGTACTTGGTTGAGCTTTCACCAAATGTGATTGGAGTTCTACGGGAAGAAAGACGGTTGTGAGGCCAAAAGTTAATAATCCAAACACAATTTTGTAGTGGCCAAGTTCTCTAGAATCTTGAATCAACAAAACACAATTTGTTAGTAGATTTGTAGGATTTGGTTATGGACCAACCTTGACTGAGTTCCGGTTATTTGAAAATCCGGCTTTGGCCACTGCAGTTTCTTGCACAGCTGAAAAAGAGCAGATCGAGGTCCTCCTTTCTTCATGTTGATTGCTTCAATGACTGCATAAAAGAACCCGCAGCCGCAGCACGATTAAATGATAGTATTGCTTGATAATAACATAGTATAAGCTTCCTATCTGAATCTCTAAAGAAATGAAGCCACTTAAAGCAATTTCCGGTGATCTTGTCAGTGAGCACGAAGCAGATTAACAAAAACAAATTCTTTTTGCATTCCAGTGATTTATCAATGCACCATTTCATTTGTGAAAAACAGTTTTGAACATTAATCATACAATTTGGAACGCATTTCACCCGTTTGAATGGAAACAGGAAGAGGTTATCAAGCGTCTAGACTCTAGTCGTAGCCCATAGGGAGTACAAGCGAGGTTCGCAAGGAGAGTAAAAGTAGGTAGAGTGTATAAGCACACAACCATGCAACTAGAGAAAATGAGAACGATAAAATGGTGCAAACCTGTGGCGGCATTGTTGGGGATAGAGGTTTTCCCGTCAATTACTGAAGGAGAAACTCCAGTTGTCTGTGCAGCTAGAGGAATTTCAGTTATCTTTTGCCTTTTATAGACCACTAACGCTGAAGAATCTTTGACAGTTACTTGGTCACCGACCTTATGGTTGATGTCAAGGGAAGTTGAATCACCTACTTGGTCAGCATCAAGTTTCCTCTTCTTGGAAAATGAAAAACCTTTCTCCTGTTCCATAACAAAACAGTACAGCTTTAACAACATTTAGTGATGGAAACTTAACAACCAGAGAGATGCAGCAGACTACTCGTTAACAACAATTTGGGACCTCAGATCTGAACCAAGGCACGTGAACAAAAATTATGGACCCCAAACAGTAGCTCTGGCCCCAGAATTCCGAACCTAGAACTCATGAACCCCTGGTTTTGACCCTAGAACCCAGAAATCCCAACACCCGGAGCCCCAGCTTGAAATGTGAACCCAAATTTCCAAAATTGAGATCAAGTTACAACAAAGAATCAATTTCATTTTTTTTCTTGATCCCCTTTTCATTTTCATGCCCACGACCAAATAAAAACAGACAGACAGACATTTAGAGAACCAACAAACCTCAAGTTTCTTAAGTAAACGACGAGCTGCTTCTCCTTTTGCACATTTTTTAGTCCGATCGCACCCCTCTCCAGTCAACAGAACATCTTTCAGCTGTACAGTAAGCTTGGCATGAAACATCTCACCCTTACTGGTACACTTCTCTTTTCTATGGTACCCAAGCGAGTCGCATAGTTCAATCAGCTCGCGTAGTGGAGGCAGCACAAGTTTGTCAGGAGTCACAATTGGAGATAATAATGGTTCAAATATTCTCCACACTTCATCAAGGTTAAGTTTGGTATCAATTAGAATTGCCCCTGCAATACTTTCCACCATGTCTCCGAGAGCCTGCAGAGATACTATTCAGATCACAAAAACAATATATAGTAACAACAATCATATTAACAATGGTAACAAAGTGTTGATAATAATAGGAATTTTAGTCCTGATATTTGGTGGAGGGTGGAAGCTTCTCCTTGTAGGGCTACCAATAATATTAAAAAAGTATCAAGCTAAGGAGAAGCTTAACAGCAAAGAACCTATAACTGCATGTTTAAAACTCTAAAGCAACGATAGTTTTTAGTCGTGGCAAATTTACTTCAAGAGGAATCATGGCTAAAGGCCTAAAATACATGGGAAGCAGACAAAAGGACCCCTCTTGAACTGAAATTTTAAATTAGAATGCTGAAAGAACCAAATAAAGACAAAAGGATTGCAGCCTAAAACAAGCAGACAACCAGTCTTTTAGAAAAACCTGAAAACAAAAGCTCAAGCTAATCTTTCAACACTATTGAAGTGAAAAACAGTTAACATAGAGCGAGATCTTACCTTAGGGCCCCTTGTGCCTTGAAGTGTGGTACCACTGTCAGGTTCTGAAAGAGACTTCACATAATCTGTTATCTGACTTAGAAGTAACATAGAGGCATGTTGTAGATGCTGCTGGAGATCACGTCTAACAGCAACTTGTGCAAAACTTTCATTATTAACAGAAGCTGAACGCAAGTCAGTTAACTCGCCTGGATCAATATCTGTGTGGCTATGATAGAGATGCCTTGTGATAAGCAGGTCCAACACAGAGTCACCTAGAAATTCTAGTCGCTGTTGAAAATCAAGAAGTTAAGAAAAGTAAATATATGGAATTTTCACTGTTTGTTCTATACTTGGTAATTTATTACTTCTAGGTAAAATGAATAATCTATCAAAGATTCATTTTCATAGTAGATTAATTGGTCAATTTCTGCTTCCAAGCTCACAACAATTTTCCTTCTTATTGTTGTTGGAATAGAAAAAAAAAGGTGAAAAGGTAAAGAGTCAACCAAGGCAACTCTGCATAGAACTCTCAGCATACCTCGTAACAGTAGCCATCTCCTGATTCTTGATCAGATGCATGTGTTATGGCCTCGAGTAAGAGACCCTTGGTAGAAAATTCGTATTGAAGCTTTGACTCCATGATTGCAATCTCATTAGCTTTCAGGGTGTACGAATGAAGAGACGACATAGTAATTGCATCAGCAACCAAGGAAGGCTCAAGTTCTACATCAATATCGAGCCACTTCATCATATGAATTGCAGCAGGCAATCCACCAGCAACATAGTATGCTCCTATAAGGGCTTCAACACAATCAGAGATTGTTTTGGAACACATCCATCTATGGCCCTTATCACAGCTCTTTCCAACCACAACTTTAGGGTCTTCAGTTTGGAATTTTCCATCTACGGGTACTTCTAAAGTCTCCACTCCACAATTACAAGGAATGGGTCGTAGAGAAATCTGCCCTGGAGAAACCCAACGACATGGGTCAAACGCACAATCACGGATGTATCCCTATTAAAAAAATGCAAAGCCATTACTACATGAGCTTGAACATCAGTACCCGAGTGAATACATATAAGCATAGATAGCATGTAGTACAAGGGAAATACCTGTAACTTGCGATTTATGCCCAACCTATGTAGGTTTGAGTTACAAATAGCCAGGGTGCGGCAACTAGTTAATTGTCCTTCATGCTTTTTGGGATATTTGAGGAAGAGGTGGCAGCTCACAGTATATTTTAAAACTGAATCACCGAGCAATTCCAAGCGCTCCATAGAAAATTCATCATTGCATCTTAGTGTTGTAAGTGCTTCTAGAATCTGATCACAAAAACACAGTCAGATAAATCGTTTTTTTTACTCTATTAGAAAGATAAATGGGCAAGTCACGGAGTCTAAAAGGAGACGTACCAATAAGCTTGATATCCGAAAGCTGCTAGAATGATAATTAATCTCTTCTCTGAGTTGACTGGCTAGCAACAAGGACTCCAAGCGATGAATCAACGATGGTAGTAAATAACATGACTTTAGAACGTCTCCCGGGATACCAATAGCGACTAGAAGCTCAGGTGGCATGTGAGCATACATAATCTGCTTTCCAATAACAACGCCAGATTGCAATGTCTTACCACCACCACCTACCCAGTTGAGAGAAAATATTAGCAACCAAACATAAAAAATGAGATTGTATTGCTAACATAGCTTCAACAGCACGTAACTAACACTGCAACGAGTCAATTACTCACACCCACAGCCTTTTGTCACCTCCATTTACTCTTCAACAACATGCATCAGATAGATTTATTAATATAATTGTAAAAGGACCACATGCTCAATAAGTCAAACATTCAATCCCACCACCCACATGACCACAACTTTCAAACAATATACTTCCTAATAAATTAATAAAATCAAGTACCATTACTTGCAAGAAACCACGAAAGCAGCTGTCTGACTTGAAGTTTTAATAACTGGAGGGAGTTGAAGATGCAAAACTGAGATAGTATTTTCACTCAAGTACATAATACATATATGCACTGTTAGGCCAATTTTCTCCTTCAATCAATGTTATAACATGGGGAGAAACAAATACAATAGAAGGGTCATGAACAACAGTTTCATGAAAAAATTTGAAGATACAATTGAAAATTACAGAATGGATGCTTAACAAAAAAGAATAAGCCATATTGCTAAAGGATCAAGCATGCAAATCAACAAACCTTCACCATTAAAGTTCACAAGAAGGTTGTGCGGATTATGACTTTGTTTCAGTTGCAACAGAGGCTGACCAGGATAACGGAGCACAATCCCGTATCTAAACAGAAATAGCATCATTAAGAAAACTGTACAGTAATATCACTGAAACATCACACAAGGTATGAAATAACTTACTTTTTGTTGAAGTACTCAGAAAATGAAGTATATTGTGATGATACATTGTCTTTCTTTACATCAAAAGGACTCTCAGCAGAAGTGTTACTCATAACCTCATCAACAGAGTAGATTCTTCCAGTATGGATAGCCACCACCACCGTATCTTTGAGATTTTTTACATCAACAGAGCAATTAGCAAACTGAACTATCCCTGCACTGTTGCACTCAGTCTCAGATGAGACGGTTCTTGGAACTGAGTTCCCTGTGTCAACGTTACACTGGCTGCTCAAACACGAGTTTCTCTTTAAGAAATCTACCACAGAAACACAAGAATTGATCCCTGCCCAATTTATTCTCCAAGATTCATCTTTTGAATCATTCAATGTCTCAACTGGAAGAAGCAAATATAAGCAATATGGGGTCCACAGTTTTCTTGTTTCTTTCTCCAGTGAAAGTTCTCTCTGTTTTCTAGCTGATTTGGTTCCATACAATTTCCCAAACAATCCATTAAAGAAAAATTCCTGAAAGCACTTTGCTTTTTCCATCTGTTATGAAAATACTAGTTCCAGTAAGTACTACCCCAACAAGATACTAGTTCCAGTGAGTACTACAAAGAAAAAACATAAATTTGAGTTCAAATGCTTAAGATGTACCTGTTTCCCGTCTAAATGAACCTCCCCACAGAAAGAAACAGAAGCCTTGACTGTTTTCGAAATCAGGTAAAGGTCCAATTTGAGATTCCCCACATCATCAGCAAGCTTCGACTCAATGAGAAGAACAAATCCAGAATACAACTCACTGGCAATGTTACAGGAGAAGTCAAACTTATATCCCTGAAAAATGACAGCATCAAGTTTCTCCCCCCAAGTTCCAGATAGCATACGAATGCAAGTTGTACCATGTAGTTCCTTCCTTTTAGTAGTTCCTTTAAAGACCAAATACAATTATTTATATTAAAAAGATGAAAACAACAAAAGAAAACCAGGAACAGAAACTGCATCAGCACATAGCCACATGGAATATGGGGTGCCAAAACAAAAATCAAGATGCAGTAAGACAGAGATGATAAAGCTGGTTTAGAAAGTGAATACAGATTTGATAACCAAAACGTTTTGGCAGCCCTGTTTACATCATTCAGCAGTTAAATTTCAAAGCAAATGACACCAAGCATTAGGCCAAGGAACAGTTGTTAACTTTTAGCCACAATCGAAAACAAATAGAAAGTGATTATTCATAAATATAAATCAAAGAATGACTGACTCATAAAAAGCAATTTAAGTTCATTGTGCATCAGCAAGCACTCAGACACTGATTTTCTCAAATATTATGTACAGAACAATGTACCTGCACCAGAAGCTTGCTCTTTTCTTTTCACATCAGGCACATCAATGACTGGGAGAAGATGGTCATTCAGGGCACCCATTTGATGTAGCTGCTGACACGCTTCCAAGCAGACAAGCTGCTTTGCTAAAGAAGATTTCTTGCATACAGGGCCAACTAACGTTTGGAAAGCCGCATTTGGAGGCAACGTGATCTTACACTCATAAGACTCTCCAAGGTATGAGATATGAAAAGTTGGCTTTGGAGTGAAGTACCTAAGTCACACGGTAAATAAGGGTTCAATAAGAATTAAATTTTTTTTAACCAGTAAATTCAAGAAACAGTAGTGAATAGTTTATAGATGCATACTTATCCCTAGGCAGCGTTTCACAATATTTATGTACAAGACTGACACTAGAATCTGCAGTGACTGATGCTCCAGTGGAGTCCACAGTATATATATTTGTTTCCTCCAAAGGACATGCTTTCAAAATGCATGCTTCAGGATCTCTTTTGATAGCTGTATCTGTCATCAAAAACTCACTCCTGACAATCTCATATAGTTGATCCCTTTGTTTCTTGTTTCCCCTGTACTTTATGAATATTCAGAAAATAAGTACACTTGATAAACACACAATAAGGACACCTATAGAGAAAATCTTCTACTCACTGAACAAGCACACTATATATATCCACTACCCATATGCTGATAAAGTGAAACAATAAAGACATGACCTCACCTCTCCAGCATTGTGATGAACTGAGAGTTATCTTGCCGAGCCCGTCCCCTCGACTGGACATAACTGCGCACTGTCTTTGGCAGGTCAAAACGTACCACACAGGAGCAGCTCGGAACATGAATTCCCTCCTCAACTACATCGGTAGCAAATAATAAATTGACCTATCCAGAAGGGGTCAACTGAGTATCAGGTTTCCAATGTCAAAACTTCTCATGAATCAGTTCCTTTCCTACAATATAAAAGATCATATACCTCCCCAGAGCAGAACAACTCCAATGTCTCCTTTTGTATTTTCGGCGCCAGAGAGTCAACTGATGTAGTGCTTCCAGTCAAATAGGAAACCGTAAAATGAGACAAAGAAGTAACCTTCTTCATGAATCTTTCAATCACTTTAGCCGTGATGATTCTATCAACAAATATGAGGCACCGAACTTCGCTAGATCTTCTGCAATAAAAAATTATAGATGATAAGCAACTTCGCAATGATATGAAAAATTTGACCAACAAAGTTAGTCTTACCCAAAAGAATGAAAAATTTGAACAAGTTCATTTAATTTTGGAGATACGTAGCCCACATCTACTGCCATCAAATGGTCAAACCCGAAATCCAAGAAATTTTCAGAACCTGACGAGAGAAGGAAATAATAGTTCATTTTACTAAAACAGAATTGAAAGTTATAGGCATCATCAAAACTGTATGGCGACAAAAAGTATGTCAGCAAAATAAGGCATTATTCATCTATTCTCAAGCATCTCAACGATAAAACACTATCAGAAATGAGCAAAGTGTAAAGTCCTTATTAATTTGAACAGATAACAAAGGGTCAGAAAAGATAAAGAGAGACGGAGAGAAAGACATGATATAAATATATATATCGAGAGAGAGAGAGAGAGAGAGAGAGAGAGAGAGAGAGAGAGAGATTTCACTACATTATTAACAGCCGATTTTTAATACATAAAGTTAGACCTGAGTGGCATAGAAGTTGATAAAAGAGTTATGAAAGATAGCTAAAGAATTGCATACCATGCAGAAACGATTCCCTAATTATACCAAACACTTCCTCAAGAAAACGTCTGCACTGCAAAGAGCCCTCTCTATAAAGTTCACACTCCTTTGCGCATTTCGGAGCATTATCTAAACAGATCTTAACAGCCTACAAGAGAATAAGGTTATATATTCTCATAATTAGAACCAGAAGGAAAGACCATAAAGAAACTAGAATTAGAGAAGACCAAAGTGACCTTTCTCCTGCATTACAATCTTAAGATATATCTGAGACTCTCAGTACATGGCTATATAAGAGTGCTTATAATCAGAGTCATAAAAAGCACCGAGCGTCAATAATGTGTCACAGGCTCACAGCATGTGTATCAGAAGTAACTATTTGGCGTGACCTGAAGCTCATTAAGGCTCACCATCATGCAGTTAGACCTGCTTGAATTTGTATAAAAGTCTGAGGGTGACTACCAATTGGTTGTTTATTTCCTAGAAAAACCACCTTTCATCCATGCATTATACTTACAGTCATACCTCGTAAGTACATATGAGACCAAGCTCGTCAAGGCAATACAAGATCTTTGTGTAGTCATTAGACATTCGTTTCTGCAATGTCTTAATTTTATCATCCATGTCACTCAGATTACTTTCTACTGATAGCTGCAACTTTGATAATGAAGCATCAACCTGTACATGGAAGTTTTTTTAGTATTCACACAAGTTTGACACGCGAAAGTAAGGTAACAATGAACAATAAATTTGTTAACATACATGTACAGCAGAAATACCTTGGACCAAGAGGCTTCCATCTTTTCTTTCAAATCCGAACTCAGAAACCATGCTTGGCCATAAAATCGACAAATTTCTTTTGCAGAAGGGACACATACTTCCATCTCTGTTATGTCCTCAATAGTATAAATCTGTGTAAGCAAATTTAACGATATTAAAGCATCACCATCAGTAACTGATATATGTAAATTGTATAGTAATCTAACTGGAATATTTCTGTATACCTGAGAATCTAAAATGCTTTCAAGTTCTGATAACTGGCCCTCACAATCCGTTGTGGATGAGACACCTAACACACAATGTTGTATATTATGCACATATAAGATTTATAATAACAGCAGGTTTGGACTCAACAATGAACATGAAAAAAAAAGCGATCCTCTAGACATACAAAAAACACAGCAACGGGTTGAAAGAAGAGAGAGCACAAATAATAAACAATAGCTATAGATTACCTTTTTTTATAACAGGTGATGCCGTCAAGCCAAAAATCTTTGGCTTATTACCAGACTTGTGATAAAACTCCTTCACCACAACAAACCATTTGTCAAGATGACCCTTGACTATAAAATATATAAAGAAGACGAAATGCATAACAAAAATGAATTGGAAAAAATTCCACAGACGTGAAATTAACCTTCATTATCTTTGTATAAGGATGGTTTCCAGTAGCCCGATGGCACTCATCAATAATCATCAAGCATACTGCTTCAAAACTCAAGAATGCCTTTCTTAAGGCATCCAAAAAAATCTTGGGGGTCATAACAAGCACCTGGAGGATAATATATAAAACAAATATGCATTAATTTAATAGCCTCTGAAAAAAAAAAATTGAGAAAACTATTTTATTAAAAGGAATCTAACATGACTATCACATGTTGTGCATGAATGCAAATATTTTTTATCAACATGAACGCAAATCTTTCGAGAATTCTAGTTTACATAGTGTAAACAATGTAATAATTTCATGTTATTAATTAGAAAGATAAGAACGCTCAAATCCTTGGAAAGACGAGTAAACTGATACAGATTGCGATAGATTTCAATATTACTCAACAATCAACATGAACCAAAAGTAAACTTAGATCATTACCCTGTTTTACTTCTTGTTCTGTGTTATGGGTTTATTTATTTAATCAGTTTTTTCCCATTGTCTTGTAATTGCCAATTGGTGGCTTTGTTTCATCCGGTTTTGTTATCTTGAAACTCTTTAGCTCAATGTGTGATATATTGCAGTGAATCCATAAAAAAGACGAAAACTTTTGACCAAAAAAAGAAGAAAACTTACATCATGCTCATTCATTTTCTTTTCCCAGCGCTCCATGGTCCACGAATCAACTCCCAACGCTCCATAATACTCTCCTACGTTATAATTTGTGCTTTCTTTAATAACCTTAAATTGCTGCAATCACAAGAACACATAATCCCAATAAGCTACAAGACCACCAATGAGCCACATTGCATAAAAAGCACAAATTTACAGGAACAAAATTAGGAAATGGTACCTGGTGAACAAGATGAACAGTTGGAGCCAAAAAGATAATCAATTTTTTGGCACCACTTAAATTATTAGTTTGGCAGCCTTCGTAGTCTCTGATGAGCATCACAGCTATCATTGTCTTCCCGGAACCGGTCTCCAGCACCGCTATCGTGTTCCTCCGCCTCGCGACCTCATACACCTCCGACTGATACCTAAAAATTCACGCCGGAGAAATTTACATTGTTAAAAACAAGCCTTTGAATTTAGAGAGAGAAAGGATTAGAGAGAGAGACCGTCTGGGACTGAAGTTCTTGCAAGATTGCGGTGACTGATCATCATCAGCGACATGACCGAGTGGGTTGGAATTGGATTCTTCTACTTCCATTCCGTGAAAAGCACCGTCCTTTGATTCTGACTCGGATTCCGGCCGGGAATGCAATGCCGGATGAAGAGGGGGAGGAGGTGAAGAACACGGAAATAGTGAGCCCAAGCAATTTGGTACTCTCTCTTAAGTGCTTCTTCAGAGTAACGTACAGTGGAGAGCTGACACTCTCTGTACTGTTTCTCGCAGGTCTGTGTGGGTTTTGCTAAAATCCGCCAACGGTAACGTAGCGGGAGACGACCTCGTATTAGACGGTGTCGTCTTGTGATTTAGTGGAGCCCCGCGCTTTAATTGACAGGACAAGTCACACAGGAAATTGTTATGACGGTGACCGCTTCCAATGCGGGCCCTCCACAGGATTCGGTGCGCAAATCGGGGACAATCCTTTTTAAGTTGTTGGGTCACGAGCATCATATTTTACCGGGACTAGGTGTTTTTTTTTTTTTTTTTTTTTTTTCATTCTCTTTATTCTTTTTTTATTTGAACGGTCACAGTTAAATTACGTTAACATTTTATATTAATTTAAAAAAAAAAAAAAAAAAAAGACAAACTAGAGAATGCGAGAGGAGGAGATGAAAGGGAATGAAAAGATGAGGGAAGAAAATCCTAATCCATTTTAACGACCTAAACTGATTATTTTTCAGTTAAATTAAATATTTAAGGCGTTTAATTGAGTTTAAAAAAATTGACACATTATGTTCATAAAAACATAAATTGACGGTCTAATGATATTCTTATTCAATTGTAAGTGAAAGGTCTAGATTCAATTCCCACTAAAACAAATTTAAACAACATTATTGCTAGCCCATTGTAGAGCTTAACCCACTATCCCACTCCTTATGATAGATAACATCGTTTGATAAAAAATAAAAAATAAAAAAAAATAAAAAGAAGCACAAAAATTTCATCATGACAATAAAATAGACAACTGTTTTTGAAAATGAATTGATTTTTTGTAAAGATAATCTATAAATAAGGACTTAAAAAAATAGACAATTCGAATACGTGGGTTTCATACGAAATTTGCTTGAAGTGAAGGTAGTCGTACGGTATTTGATAAAACCTTAAAATGTAATGTTTGTAAAGTACTTAGAGAAAACTTGTAATTAATTGATAAACAAACGAATTTTGAATTTATACTGTTACCAGTAATCACCACAAGAACAAGTTCCATCCTTGAACCGATGGAAGCGATTTGCATCTCTCAAAACAATCTCTCTCTGATAAACCTTTGATATGTATTTCACTGCATTATGGCAATCTCCACAAACTCTCAGGTTTTTTATCACCCGAATGGCGGCCGACGGAGGAGTGCTTATGAGTCCGTAAGCTATTGCTAGCTTCTCGCTGTGGTAGTACAGAGACCGCTCTTTCTCCTCTTCTTCCACATCCACCAGTGCAAACTCCGTATCCGGGACGTACCCTTCTTCCCCGATTCGCCTTATCATGTCCTCCACCTTGTCGTGTATGAGATCTGCTTGTGGATGGGATTTATCGTCTACCACGAACAAATGTACCTTGTTCTTCACGTCTATCCAGCTGAAACCGGGTTCTTTCTTTACATTCTGTTTCTGCATCATTGCTCTGGCATCATTTACCACATCCCATTGGTTGGCAGCCGCGTAGATGTTGGATAAAAGCACGTAGGCGGAGGAGTCAGATGGCTCCACAGCCAGGAGCTGTGTTGCCACTCGTCTTCCAGTTTCAGTGTCCCCTTTAACTCTACAAGCACCTAGCAGGGCTCTGTACATTGAGGCGGAAGCTTCAAAGGGCATTGTTGCTATCAGTTTCTCAGCCTCTTGGACTCGACCTGCGCGGCCAAGGGCATCAACTAGGCAAGAGTAGTGTTCAATCTCAGGTTCAACGCCGTAATCTTTCTGCATTGTAGAAAAGTACTCATAAGCTTGGGAAACTAAACCAGAATGGCTGCAAGCAGAAAGGACTCCAATGAAGGTTACTCTATCAGGCTCGATGTTCTTCGTTTTCATGACTTTGAAAAGGCTTAGTGCTTCTTCAGCATTTCCGTGCTGAGCTAAACCAACCAACATGGCATTCCACAGGGCGACATTTCTAACATCCATCCTCCTGAATAAACGATAAGCATCTTCTATGTTGCCACACTTGGCATACATGTCAACAAGTGATGTCGCGACGAAAGGGTCTGAGGAAAAATCCAACTTTATCACATCAGCGTGTATCTGTTTCCCTTGTTCTAATGCTGCCAGACAAGAGCTGGCTTTGACAAGCGTGGCAAAGGTATATTCATCAGGCTCCACTCCTGACTGCCTCATCTGATGGTATACAGAAAGAGAGCGCCCTTCATCTCCATTTTCTACACATCCTGAGATCATAGTTGTCCATGCAACACCATCGGGTGCAGGGATGTAATTGAACACTGTGTGTGCATTTCCCATGTCTCCACATTTGATATACATATCTAGAATTCCGCTGTTAACACATAAATCTGAAACAAACCCTGTTTTTATGGCATGAGCATGAATTTGCTTTCCCGGTCCCAAAGCCACCAGGCTACTAGCAGCCTTAGCCGCAGTTGTTAAAGATATCTCATCTGGCCTGTGTCCACCTTCGTGCATCATCCTCATAAGGTCCAATGCATTGTGACAGTCATTACTGATTATGTATCCGAACATCATTGCATTCCAAGAAGCCAGATTGAATTTAAGTTTGTTTCCAAGAAGGACCTCTGCGTCCTCCATGTTTCCACTTCGAGAATAAACATCAATAAGAGCTGTCGAAACAAAACTGTCAGCAACAATACCGGATTTTATAGCATGAACATGAATCTGCTTACTGGCTGACAACCCTTCTTCAAGTGAGGAGCAAGCCCTTAAAACACTTGCAATAGTAAATTGATCGGGTCTCAAACCATCATGTAATAAGCCTATAAATAAGTTTCCCGCTTCCTCTCCTAAACCACTTTGCGCGCAACATGATATCATCGAGTTCCAGGAAATTAAGTCCACTTCTTTCATGCGATTGAACACTTTTCTCGAAGAATAAACAGAACGAGCCTTTGAATACATGTTGATAAGGCTATTTGCAACAGAAACAACGGAATCAAAACATGATTTCAAAGCAACGCCATGAATCTGTTTCCCCAACTCCAAGTCATTTACACCTGCAACCGCAGACAGAATAACAACTAATGTTACGCTGTCAAGCACTACTTTTGATCTTACAATATTTCTAAAACACTCTACAGCAGCCCAATTTTCACCAGCTTTAACATACTCGGACAATGTCTTGTTCCACGAATATATGTCCAATGATTCCGACTTAGTATCATACAAAAACAATTTCATTGCATATGCTTGAACCTGCTCCATGTGCCTCTTGCCTTCCAAAGAATCAATTTGGTCAATCCCACTGAGAACAGAACGCACACTAACATAGTCGGGACGCAATCCACTGCGATGAAACGCAGAGAAGAAAGAAAGTCCTTCCTCAACACCCATTTCCATATATGCCTTAAGCATTGTATTCCACAACACCACATCCCTTTCCATCATCCAATCAAACAACACGCGGGCAGCCTTAATTCGTCCGAGTTTAGAATATATATTCACAAGAGCACCAGAAACAAACTCATCCCACTCCAATCCAATCTTAACAGCATACCCATGAACCGCCTCCGAAGCCCAAACATGCCCTGAGAGCAAACACAGCTTCAAAACCGGCGCCAAAGTGAGCCGACTGGTAAAAACAACAGATTCACGAAGACGCCGGAAAAGGCCAAGACCCTCCTGAACATTGTCAGAATCAGAGCCCGCAGCCTGCGCATAGGCCGCTAGAATGGAGTTCCATGTGACAAGGTCTCGGCCGGGCATTTTATCGAACACGCGGCGTGCGGTTGACAGACACCGGCATTTGGAATACATGGTGATGAGGTTGTTGGTCAAGAAATGACCCGGGTCGTCGCCGGAGGCTATAATCAGCGCGTGAACGCGCTTCCCGAGCGGCAAGTCTGCGGCGGCAATGGCAGCGCGGAGGACGGAGAACCATTGAGAGGAGGAAGAAGAAGACGGGGAGATGGGAGAGGAGTGAGAGAGGGGAGTGGAAAGAGAAGAGAAGGCGAAGAGAGAGAAAAGAGATTGTGGGTGTGGAGAATTGGTGAGGAGGGAAATGGATTTGGGACGGAGGTGGGGTTGCAATTGCATTATCGTTACTTGGTTGCATTGTCTGGTTTTCCCTCCGAAACTCAAGATTCTGGTATTTGTACTTCGGAAGACCTATTTATTTCACGAATATATGCACAAATAAAAAGGGAAGGGAAAATAACACAAACACATCCCATCGCCTACTTAGAGATTTCGAAATCAATTGCATTATCGTTACTCGACTGTTATATCCACTTTAATGTCTTAATTTAAAGTGAGAATAGCAGCATTCAAAATAAAACTCAAAACACTTTAAACCATAATTTGCATACGGCTTATTGTCGGTTTACTTGCTAGTATCAGTTAATTTCATTGGAGGTATGGTTGTGTCACAGCTTAAAACTTTAGTGCTTGGTTGTTTTATGTTTTTTTGATACATCGATATTTTTACACTAAAGAGAAGAAGTTCGGCCAAATCACACAATGAACAGCCTAATTTGGTATCGAATTCGTCATTCACGAAATTCAAATCTAAAATCTCATTTCCGAGTGAAGGAATAAAAAATGCCTTAATAAGGATGTGAAGATTTCGCTTGTCAAATGGCACATAGCTGATGAAGCCCGTCGAACTCCGGTAAGCCGGGAAAGGAACCGGAAAAGGGAAATTAAAAAACCGCTGCAAGTCGCTGGGGAAACATGTTTCATTCTGAATGGCACAGGGTATAACTGGCAAGGTGAATTGTTCTATCATGTAATTCAATTCTATCAGTTACATCTGAGGATCAAAAAGGAATTTAACAAAGAAATAAAATTTTAAGATACAAAAAACGCAAAAGAGGCAGGGCATCTGCTAGTGTAGGATCATTTTGGCTACAGAAAACGCAATCCCCCGATCAACTGCTCCAACTTCTTTTTTTTTCTTTTCGTTTTGTCGGAATTTTTCCTTCTAAATTTCCCATCCTTCTCTTTGTTGTTTTTTTTTTTTTTCGTTTTTCAGACTTGGACTAAACTTGTTTTCTTCCCATGTATAGATACAAGAATCGCTATGACGACTACGGCTTCACGGACTGTGCTGTGCTAAAAATATACTCTACCTCACAAGTCATCTTCGTGGCTCAGTATAACAGAATTCGGAGCAGCCCTGGCTGTGGTTCAGTGTAGTCAATGCCTTCTTTGAGTAGGTATCGCTGTACAGCTATTGGGAGCCTTGCCGGTGTGCCAGAGCCCCTGGTGTGGTGGCCAGTTCCCACACATATGCAAACCAGAATACCAGGCTCTCCTGCTCTGGCAGCGTTCCTCAACACGCTCAGCTCGTGCTCCAGGACATGAAGGGCTTCACTTACATGCAGCCCGTGCAGGTCTATCATCCTCTCTTGTGACCTCCCATTGCCCTGCATCTCTGGAGAAACTGGGTTCCTGTGTTTTCAGAAAACCGTACGCAACAGGAAAAGAAAAAAAAAAAAAAAAAAAGGCAACCGATTAACTTACCAAAAAACAAGAAATAAACATGAAAACTAAGGTCGTTGACGGTGAATGAGGAAATAGGTCAACAGGGTTAACTCCGTTATCAACTCATGCTCAGTATGAGTAAGTAGCACTCTACTCATCGAGACCCTTGTTCAAGTTGTCTCATACAAACACAGAACATCAATACTTAGAACCATTCTCAGATCAAAATAACTCCAAATTCAGGTGGTGGTAAAATGTCACACACGGTATTCATATATTCCCTAAAATTTCAATCTTATCCAAACGACAAAATTAATACTCAGGGCATCCTCTGCCCACACGAACCACAAACAGTGGGGGATAACAAACCTCTGACGATATATAGACTCTTGAGCTTTTTCATGAGCTTCCTTCATATGCATGTTGTGCAGCTGTCCTTTAACGCTCAGCTCCTTTGCTAGAGCCTTGTTTCCAACAAGGTATGCTTGCCGTGCCTGTTTATTAATAGGAACAATCAGGGTAAATTTGGTTCACAGCAACTTTAGGTGAAAAATTAGTAGCAGGGATTGGAGTGAACCCACAAATCTTATGTGGCTCAACATTCATGCATGGTAGAAAGGAAAAACATGAAACTGCAGTGCCATGCTGGCATGACAGTATCATGTAGGAAAAACACTCCTACAAATACCTATTGGTTATATACACATTTGTTTCAAACCCATGGAAGGTGCACACCCCCCAGTAGTTGCTGTGGTTTGTTTCTTGGCCACATATTTTGATTTTCAATGTTGACATCGAACTTAGCCAAACAGCATTGCTGGTCAACTCAATAGAGTCAATCACGATAGAAAATTAAATCTACCGAGATGTCCATATGCGGCACCAACACAATTTTTAGCCAATTTAAGGCTTCACTGTTAACGTAAAGTGAGAAGGATGTGGCAGAAAGGGACTCACGTTTACAGAAACAGACCATTTAAGAACATCGAGTACAAACCTGCTCAAAGTATGCATTACGTAGGAGTGCATGGTCCCGAGCTTCATCCCGCAGATCAGAATACATATTTGCTGTCATCTCAACAATGTTAAAAACATATAGATCGGGAAGGATGTCCATAACTAAATAGACATAAACAGAAGTAATTTGGTTGACCAAGGGACATTACCAACTGCATCTCCAGTTTCAAGCCAAACAGGCGCAGTCCGAGGTGAACCACGATTCTGTGACCTGTCACTGTACATGCCTCTTCCATGCCCAGTGCTGTAAGTGCTATTCAAAAGCTGGGAACGTCTGCTTGAGCCAATAGCAGCATCGGCAGAACCATTTCTCTCATACTTCCATCCAGAATCCTGGGTCGCCAATTTCCTGACAGCTGAAGCAAGATCTATCGCACCTCTAGTAGGAATTGATGAGCTAGACTTGAACAAAAGCATGTTGTCCTTATCAGAAGATCGATAAGGATTGCCACTTTGGAAATCATCATCTCCGGCATATTTTGAATGACCATGATGACTGTCTGTTGGTGTAAGTGCAGGGAAGTCCATTGAGCTAAGATCGGGAACTGACAAGGTCTTTGAGTTCAGATTCTCATTAAAACCACCATCAACTTGAAGCTACAATTCAAAACAAAAATATCGCATCAAACACTTCAACTCACACACAATGAAAAGGATATATAGTATCTACAGAATTAGCATGAACAGTTTCATAAACATGTTTTCTTTGACTTGATTTTTTGAAAAACACAATATTTAACTTTAAAGAGAACTATTAACTGACAACAATCCAATGTAACAGAAGGCATGCAAGCTGCACTGATTCGAGGGCCAAAAGCTTATTCTTCAATTCAAATAACAGACGCAAGCATACCTCCAACTGAGTTAACATCTCAACAGTCAGGTTCAAGTCACAACCATTGGCAAAGTAAACTTCAGCAAGGCTCTGAGCAGAAAAGCCGGGGAACTGTGAAGCCAAAAACTCAGCAGGGTTAATATCCGCACCTTCCACAATTGCATGCTCACCCAACATATCATTCATGAACCCGTGTCTAGACATGCCATCATACGGATACTCCTCCTGACCATTGCTGACAAACTGATTGCTGTTCAGAATCTGCTTATCCCAAGGCTTAGGTGACATATGAAGGAAACTGGCCGATGAAAGATCCTCCCCCCCAAAGGGAGGTGCAGAAGCTCTCAACTTTTCAGAAAAGCTATTGCCATTAATATGTGACTCGTTTGATAAGTATCCACTGCCCATAGAGGCAGGAAACCGTGTTGCTTCAACATCTTCGTGTAAGGACAAACCCGCTAAAGAGAGGTTCCCAAGGACTTGCGACTCATCTTCTCCCATGACCTTAAAGTCAGGGGTAATATCATCAGGGAGCTGGTGGCGCCAATATTGGTGGGCCTCGTCATCGGAATTATTTGATGTGGAAGATTCTGTTCGATCTAGTACTGCTTTTCCAAATGTTCCTGAAGAAGAAAACTTTGTTGTGGCCTGAGCTGCGCTGGTGCTTCCAGATGACGGAGATCTGAGGGAAAAGGGAACAAACTCTGCCGCATTGGGATTCAATGCAGTTGCCTTGTTTGCAGTGCTTAGTTTGGTGTCGTTGGTAAAGGATCCTTTCTTGGACAAGCTCATTATTTACGGAAATGGAAATAACTAGAAGTCTACAACAGCTTTGAATAAAAAAACAACTTGATTTACATTAAGCTTCAACCAAACCCTGCAAAACCGTCCATCGAGTGTTAAAATTAGTCCATTGACCCAAAATTTCCCCTTCCTGAAAACCAACTCGCAATTCAGCGAGTCCGTCACAGTCTGCGAAAAGTTAAATCATACATACATCACCATTTTCAAATATACAACAAACCTAAATTATTGTTCAGAGAAACATGCTTAAACCCCTAAATTCAATTTGATTAAAAAATCAAACAAAAAAGTTCAATTTTCAGAGCCACAATATAACACAAAAAATACAATCTCAGACATTAATTGTATCCAAAGCTCAATTAATTAAGAACTGATTTGGACAGTACTACCATATTCCACCGGAAAATCTAGACAAAAATCAAGATTAAAAGATAAACAATAAATCATGACTACTTTTTACTCAAGCAACCAAATTCAATCGATCCCAACAAATTCAACGCCATTAAATATAAAAATATATATATAAATAAAATAAAAATTAGAGAAACGAAAACAATAAAGCTGCAAAATTGAACAGAAGAAGCTCAAGATCCGATTGAATGAAGTAGCAAGAGTATACCTTTTCGTACCAAATCGAAGGGATCCATCGGCTAAAGATTACACCAACTAAAAAAAAGAGGAGAGAGAAAGTTCGAGAGAGAGAGAATCGAAGATTTGGGGGTTTTGTACGGAGAGCTTGGAGAGCTGTGTCTCCAGTATTATCTTCAAGCTTTCAAGGCTACCTCTCTCTCTCTCTGGTTTCTCTCTCTACTTTCTCTCTCCTCTGTGTTTTTGTTTGAAACCCTCTGTGGGCTAGAAAGATAGAAAAGGAAAAAAAAGGGCTAATTCGAAACACCACTTCCACCACCACAGAAATTTGTAAAGGACAACCCAAACCCTTCGCCACTCGATTTGACCTCTCTCTCTCCACTTTCTCTCTTTATCTCTGTCCAAATTGTAAGCATTATTGCTTTTATTTTAATATTTATTTGACGTAATTGGGATTCGGATTTTAGTATTTTTTATTTTTATTTTCTTTATTGTTAGTGTCAATTTTGAAAAATGGTTAGACCAACTTCAATGGTGGGCTCAAAACCAAATTACATCCCAAAATTTCCCCCCAAACCCACTCCAATCCAAGGGGAAATTTTGAGCTAAATGCTAAATGCTAAACCAATGCCAAATTCCCCCCGAAATTTAGCCTAGAAATTGGGGTGGACTCTACCCAATATTTATCGAAATTTAAATTTTTTAGATTAAAATATTCATAAAATTAATTTAGGATAGTGTACGTATTTATTTAAAAAAAATATTTAATTTAACAAAAAAATAGCCTAAGTTCATTCTTTAATAATCACGGACTAAAATTTTAGAGTAGAACGATTGGAATAGAAAAGCTGTTTTTAGGCTAAAAGCTAAATTTTTCGGGCTAAAAAATTTGACCTTTAGCCCAACTATTGGAGATGGTTTTAGGACTTTTTTTCAAAAGACTTGGTAATTCGTGTTTGGTTGTTGGGTTCGTGTTGATACGATATAAGAGATTAACCTGACATAATTATTTTTTTTATAAAAAATAGATCAATTGGTGATTTAGTAGTGCCGTGTGAAATAAATATTGAAATTCTTTCCTAAACACTGAGTCGCAATATGATGATTAACCTGATTGATTATTAATTACGTTGTTTATTTCAAATCCAACTCTGCACGATTTTAACACATTACATGATAAAGAAATGATGAAACTAAGTTCTATTTTAGCATGTTATATTTGAGTTGACTAAAAACTAATTGATGTGATTATGATTTGAGCAGAATTATAGTCAACCAAAACCCATTTATTTTTGTCATTTTCTAATCGAGTTATCGTGGTGAGTACTAAATAGTCATCTCAAGAGTACAGCTTATAAATTTTTACCAAAATACCAATTATTTAATTCTCTAAGTACTTGAATTTAAATTCATGTTGGCAAATCTTATTTTATGCTTTAATATATAATTTTATTTGTTGGAATGGTCTTTAAACTAAATAATCAAAGAACTAAATAAACAGTAATTAATTACAAAACTAGTTAGTCAAGATACAAAACTAGCTAGTCAACAATTGTCTTAAGACTAAGAATTTTTGTATGTCTTAGGTATCATATAAGTGAATTACAACCTATATCGATAATTCTAATATGTTTTTTTAATGATAATGTTTCGATAAGTGTTGAGTTAAAAAATACTAGCGGATAGATACATTTATATTTGAGATTTTATTAGGAAAGATCTTTGAAATTGACCCACTAAATTAAAATATGATTTAAAATTTAAAATTGATGAACGTAGTTCTTGAGTACAGGTGGCCATCCTTATCAAGTAATTACCCCAAAACTAAGCAGTAACAAATTGACGAAACATACCCGAAAGGCCCGAAACTGACCCCGAAATCCTAATCCAGTAAGAAAATTACCGCGCCCCGAAACACGCAAACTGATTCGGGAATTGGGAATCCAAAAATCAGGAATCCAAATCCGAGAAGTGTTCGGTTTCGGAGTTCAAATCCGAAAGTGTTCTGTTTCGGCTCCGAAACAGTTCACTATAAATGCAGAGCCAATCAAGCCACTCTGCAAATTCTCACTGTAAAATTTTCAAGTCTCTGAGATAATCTCGCCGTAACGTAAAAAATCGCGTCAGAAAATTTTCAAACTTTCAAATTTCGCATTGATTAATTACAGAATTAAAACGTTAAAATTGTTTGATTGCTGCTTGTTCAAATTCCCAATCCCTCCGATTCCCAATTTTTTTTTTCTATCGAGAGCTTTTGTTATGGAGTCGGCGGAGGCGAAGCGGATTTCGGAGCCGGAGGAGGAGTTGGTGGTGAAGTGCTACTGCTGCGGTTTGACGGAGGAGTGCACGCCGGCGTACGTGGCGACGGTTAAGGAGAGGCACCAGGGTCGGTGGATTTGCGGGCTCTGCGCCGAGGCGATCAAGGACGAGAACTCGAGGTCGTCAAGGAAGATCAGCACGGAGGAGGCGATGAAGCGACACGTCAGCTTCTACGAGGAGTTCCGGATGTCGAGTCCTCCGGCAAAGCCGACGGAAGATCTTATATCCGCGATGAAGCAACTGTTGCGGCGGACTAAGGATTCGCCGAGGAGGGAGAGGCTGGGTGGCTGCCGGCCGGGGATGGTGAGGTCAAAGAGCTGCTTTGCGACGTTGGGGAAGGCGCAGGGAGATTGATTCCTTAGAAGCAAGATTAATGGAGTTTAGGAGTTGACTGAGAAACTAATAATAAGGATTAGGGATGAGATTAGTGGGATTGGGTTAACTGATACAGTAAGATCTTTTTTTCACTTGATTAATTAGATTTAAGTGGTTTTTTGTTTTGATTAATGTTTGTGGATTAGGTCTGATAATTAACAGACATTGAGATTGAGTAAGGACGGAGAGTTCCAAGTTTTCCATTCATATTCGTTAACAGTATCAAATCTACATGTACAACTTCTTTCTCCAAATTCCTTTACATATATACAATTTTTTTTTCACATTTTATTTTTAGAGTTTGTTTGGAATTGCTTTTAAAATAACTGAATGAGTTTTTGATGTAAATGTTTGTGGAACAAAATTCTTAGCAAAAATACAAGTGAACCCTAAGAAAACACTTAAATGCTTTTGGAAACAAAAAAAAAAAAAACATTTTATTTAAAAACGTCTTCAATAATTTCAAAATCACTTCCGATCAAGCTCTTATAGAGGGTGCCTTGGAGTGTAAGTTTTGTGCAAAGTGAGTATTTTGGTTGGTTTTGTTACGTGGTGATTTAAGGCTCTCGAGTCTATAGTTTGTATACAATTATGTACTTATTTCTGGCGTTTTCATTCAATTACTTTCCTATATCCAACGTTTGATTATAGGAATGTGTTATTCACACATTCTTTTTTTACTTCTCACACATCCTCTTAATTTGCGATCGTCGAATCAAAAGAGTTAAAAAAGATTAAATGATATAAATTAAGAAAGAGTATGTAAAAAGTAAAAAAAAAAATGTGCGGATAGAACGTTTGTTGATTATAATAAGCCTTGTGATGATAACGATATACAAACTGATGGTCATCGGGTATGAGTTAAGGATGGTCATCTGGTACCGGGTGGATTGGTGGTTGTACTCATGTAGGCTTGGATCATTATTTTCCATAATAATATACAATTTTAAGACTAAATTAAATCCTAATGACGCTCTTAGCGGGCCCCCAACCTTGATTTGTTGGAAGAGATCATCATTGAAGTTCAAGGATAATGATGGAGTGCTGTCCTTGTCCACGGCTTGCTTAAGGTATTGTTTTTCATGATGGAATATTTGGGTAGTGGATATTCCTTGAAAATAATTGCATCGAACCAACCAAACTCGCATGTGCAAATCATAGAACCCTACCGCACAATCGTATTGATTTTCGTAAAAAAAATAAAGTTGAATTACGCTATTATAAATATAATTGTTTTCTCTTATTTATTAGAAAGAAAAGGGATGAAATGAAAGTACTTTGCCAGGAGGATCCTCAAATCATGTTCGTTTATCGTATATCGTTTGGTCAATTTTTATCAAGTACTATTTATATTTAATTTAAAATAATTTCTGATCGTACAAAGTACGATGAACGAACATAATTAAAATATTTCCGAATCGCCCTTGTTTGGGGTGTTCAGATTAGATGGCACTTTTGGTCCGTAAAGTGTACCGTCTGCAGTACAGTCTTGAGCATCTTCGACCCTTGTACTGCATTTTGGGTTTTTTTCTTACGACAAAATTGCCATCAAGCCCAAATCCATATTTTAATTAATTAACTATTTCCAACCAAAATATTGCAATAAATAAAAAATAAAAAATGAAAAAGCAACAACAACCGGTCAAAACCATCCTCGCTGGGGTCCGTTTTAACCCATGCTTAGCGGGGCCCCATATTTTCCAAATTCCAAATCAACCCCTCTAAACACTGTTAATCACAATGAATCGAGACATTAATCATCCCACAAAATTAGGTAAAAGCGTCCAGATACCCGCAGAGATAAAACCGTAAATAATAACAACTCCGAGGGTGCATCCCAACGCACATCTTGTACCAAACAATATAGTTGTACTACACTCCAAACGGATCGAAATTTCCATCCAATAATTTTCCCTTTTTCTAATTTTCTTACCCATACGTCTTCCGCAAGTTTTCTTCTCCAAAATCCACCCCCCCCCCCCAAAACAAAAAATCCGCTGCTCCGACTTTCTCTCTCTCTCTAGAAATCGGAGAAGATGATGCACATGACCTTCTACTGGAGCCGGCAGGTTACGCTCCTCTTCGACTCGTGGAAAACCGACACGTGGACGAGCTACTCGCTCACGCTGCTCGCCTGCCTCCTCGTCCCGGCCTTCTACCAGTACCTCGAGAACCTGCGGGTGCGGATCAAGCGCGCAGCCTCCTCGTCTTCCCCGAAATCGGAGTCCGACGCGCCGATCCGGACCCCGCTGCTCGCCGCCAAGCTGGGCGGCGCCGGAGGAAGGTTCTCGGCGGGGCCGCTGGCGGAGAGCGTGCTTTTCGGAGTCAACTCGGCGATCGGGTACATGATTATGCTGGCGATCATGTCGTTTAACGGCGGAGTGTTCGTGGCCATCGTTGTGGGGCTGGCGATTGGTTACTTGGCGTTTCGGAGTGGGGACGATGAGGTAGCGGGTGCGGTGGTGGAGACTGATAATCCGTGTGCGTGTGCTTAGAATTTTTTTGGGTGGATTTAGATATTTTTTAGATACGATTCGAAAGGGTGCAACTTGCATTTGCGAATTTGCTGTGTTTCTCTGTCGACATGTAATTGTCTGATCTTGTATTATTGTGGTTGTTTGTAATATATGCGTTGCTTTGTATTTAATGGTAAGTCGGCAGATCTGCTTTCATTTTGTTCATCTTTTAATTTGAATTTTCTGAATCTGCTGTGCTGATGATGATGATGGCCACGCCATTGTTCTGCGGGGCTGTGGTTTTGGCGCCGGCGGGTTTTGGTCAGTTTTTCCGGGTTTTAGCGGGGAAGAAGACGTCGCGCTTAATTGTTGTTTTCGGCGTTTTGTTGTCGTTTGGTAATGGTGGTACTGAAGGCCAAACAGAAACTAAGTAGTTAAGAACACACGCAACCGGAGTTTATAGGACATTTTCCGGAGAGATTTTTTCAAGTAGCGAGTATTCAAACAGATACTCCACGCGTCACAATACAAGCAAATACTCCATGTGTTATAATACAAGCCAAGAAAGGATATGCCTTTCATGTCCGTCCATATGTCATAATACAAGCGAAGGTCAATCTTGAGTCTTCCTTGGATCAATTGAGAATGACGCATGTTGGCTCGAATACAAAGTTCCAACCTCATCATCTACAGATCTCTTGTCGAGACTTGTTCTTTGCATCTTCCTTGGTTGCTGATGGCTGCGGCGACGGTCCTTGCAGCACAGTGAGTAGTTAGGGTTACTAGGGTTTGATCTTCTATTTTGGGTTTAAATCCTTGGCTTGGGTCCCTTTATTTTGTTGCTTGACCGGTCCATACAAAATTACCAGAAAAAAAAAACACCCGAGTACATAACAATAAAAGGTTTGGGAACAACATTATGAGATTCCTAATAAGCGATCAAATCAGGACTTCTCTCTACACCTTTGCATAATCACAACTTCTACACCAAACTATCTCTAACCAACCCATCTACCACAACAATTTCAATCAGTCTCAATATGGAACAAATAGAATTTGAAGAAGTTAGTCACATCGGAATTACCGTGGAGAGGAGGAGCGCAATCGACTCTGCACTGATGTACTTCGTTGTGTTCCTCTTCCGTTCATTCCATCCTCGGTTAAGTTAATGGGATAATGTTGAAAAAATGGGCAAGTCAAAATATGTCCAACTCGCTAGTGCTCATCTTCAATTGTCAGCGCCACTAGTTCACTCTCTTGCTGTTGGTTCCTAAACTTTGAACTGTTGGGGAACCATCTTTTAAGCCTGTCTGGCCAGAACCTAATGGTTTACAAACACAACCATTCACTTAAGTAAGAATAATGCATCCTAAACCCCATCTCTAAACCTCAACAATAGTGATCACAATAAAATCCGATCTTAAGTATTGAGAGATTGATATTGGAAAAAACACAAAGCAACTGTGACTTACAAATCCAATCTTTCATATATTGCCCGTCGTACTGAGGAGTTCAAGCCATAGGCTATGGAGTTGAACAGGCCCTGTAACAAGTATAAAAGTAATAAATTTTCATCAGGATAATAAAAAAACTAATAAACTAGAACCCATTTAGATACGAACAATGTTCTTCGAAACGTGAATTGACCATTGTACCAAAAAAAAGAAACTAACTTGCCATAGAAAATTAGTAAGTTACCATGAGTGAAGCTGTCCCAACATCAAGAACAGAGAGCCAAAATATTTTATGACTTGGTTCAATAAAGTCATGAATGCGGTTGATTGTGCTAAAGGCCCATGATCCTATTAGGATGAGCGGATAGTACCCCCACCGGTTCAAAGCCTGTTGAATCAAAGCAATTGAATACAATTAAGATGAACAGTTGAATGTACTTTTTTAAAGAGAAACTATTGAATGTACAGTTAAACAATCTAACGTACATGTAACATGAGACCACTAAAACATCATAAATATAAAACTTCCACATTTCTGTGCCTATATATATATACGAACTCAGTCTGAGTCTGACCCTAGGAAACCAGTTGCAGCACAAAATACCTTCATTTCTGCTCTAGAATCTGATTGGTAAGTCCGATCTGACATGCCAGCTGCCATCTATAATTTCCAAACCAGAATAATGATCTCAACAAGTGTAAAAGTGAGTGGAAATTATTTGTTCGCAAAAAAATAAATGCTAGTGAGAATACATACACGTCTCGCATTCTTCAGCATGCTTATCACTTGAAAATATGTAAAACCATTGTAAAGAATTGCACCCCAAAGTGGCATATAAAATGTTACAAGGTGAAGCGCCTGTAAAAATGGGTGGAAAAATTAGAGCACAGAGAAGAAAACTTAATTACATCAGGAAGCTACAGTCAGAACTCCAAATGAGCGAATTGTGTAATAATGACTTGAGGTAGTTCTAAATTCTAATACAAATGACGCTTAGATTTGTAAAGATAAAACTTGTTTAGAATCTACAACACATATATCAAGAATTAATGAAATACAGCTATCAAAATTTAGAACTACGACATATTAAAACATTGATAAATCTTCATGATCAACTTAGTCTCAGTGTAGATATTGCTGTTCATGCAGTTATACCATGAGTAGGGCATAGATTTTACTCCATTAACATTTTTACATTTTTAATCTAAAGTTATGGTATCTTGCCAACAAATCGATAAATTCAGCATTGATGACAGCAGCTTCCACGTTCCAAATGTTCTCCCAGACATCATAAAAAATTCTTCACTTCCCCTCTATTTTTCATAAAGCACAGTACACTACAATAATAAGCACACGACCAACTTTTTTACAAAAGAATTCTAGAAATTCCTATGGCCTAGGAAAGTAAAACATTTCAACTAATAGGTACCATGTCCTTACCTTTCCAGCACGCCCTGATTGTGACCAACACCATGTACCTAGGTGGCTATGGTTATTCCCAATAGAGCGCACAACTGTCACAACTAATGAAGTCCCTGTGAAGAGGAGAAAAAGAAGCAAATGAATTCTTATGAGCCTCACAAATTATACATAACGAAAACCAAATTTATCAGATAGAAAATAACTCCTTTTTCTAAAACCATTATTCTATCTCTCATCGGAGGAACAGAAGAAGAAGCTAACTCAACATCACTAAAAGAAAAACGAGAGATCTTTTGGCAACAGGTAAAAAGGTCATACCCCAAACATACAAATGAAACATTGCCTCCATATCTTCAACATCAGTTTTGTGTCTAACAACTGTGCGGTGGAGTGTAAAAGCGATCGTGGTAGTCCATAAGAAAGACGCTACATAGAAGAAATGAGTACTGTAGCCGTGCAAGTAACAGAAAAATCCTCTGGATGGATCCCTGCGCACGAAAGCAACTTACTTTATAATCGCTTAGAACCCGAATCAGATAAAATTGTTGCATTATACAAATGCACTTGTCTGGGAGGGAAAAGTGAGCTCACCCAACCATGCTGAAGAAGCTACAAATCATATCCTGCATTCCAAAATAACAATAGCAATAAAATTTCCAACTTTTTTTTTACTTCAATTTTCTTCAAAATTTAAGTCAAACACTGAAGAACAACAAACCCCTAAACCCTAATTTATCTTGAATCCTTCAAGGTCAATCCACTATACAAAGCCAAGAGCTTCAAATATTTCTAGCGATTTTAAACTAAAAATTAAATCCAAAATTTTATAGATTTTTGTTCAATTTCCGAGTTTTTACAAGTTTGCAGAAATAGAACACACCCCCGCCCCTGGAAATCGAGCAATTAGATCTAAACACGCAATCAATTCTTATCACTTTTCAGCAAAGTTTAGAGAGAGATAGAGGAAATACGGAGAGCGCGAGGTAGAAGACGAGCTTGAAGGAGAACTTGCGGAGCTCTTTGAAGAGAACGTAGCAGAGGACGATGAACCCCGACCCGGCGAACGAGAGGCTCGCCGCTCCGGCGTTAACTGCCGTCAAGACTTCGCGATCGTACGCTGTCAGACCTCCGGCGACTAGCCCCGTCGCCGCCATTTGATCGCGCCAATAGTCTCAAATACACGGTCGGCTTCAGAGAAACTTCTAAACGCTCCGTATTGTGTTTTGAGTTGACGGCGGTGCTCGCTTCTTGGGTCTGCTGCATTAATTCCACGTGACAGACGAAGGAAATGACTTGTTTTTTACGTGTTTAATTACAAATTTAGACTCGTATTGATTGGTATCCAACATGATTCCCGTTGGCAAATCTGTCAATTTCAATTGTACGCTGTTCATGTTTGCGGCCTATTTAAGGGTGTTTTTAGAACGACCAAAAGTATTATAGCAAAATAAAAATATTTTATAATATTTTTTGATAGAAAAAGTTATAGGTGGACAACATTTTTCAAATGCTTTTAGATAAGCACTGGATGCGGTTCAATCGGAAACGCCTTTAACAAAAACGTGGTCCGACTAAAAAGCTTATGCATAATTATTTTTAATAATTTTGTTTGAATTGGTTTTAGAAAGATTAAAGCACTTCCTAATTGCTTTTGACAGAAAACTAAAAGCACTTACAAATTATATAATTGCTTCCGGAAAAATTGCCTATTAGATACTTCTTCATGAAAAACATCTATTAGATGCTTCTTAGGAAATCACTTGAATGTTTAATAAACAATTTAACGAGTTTTTTTTTTCTTAAATACTTAAAGTATACTTAAGAACAGAAGTATTTCTTACAATAAAATATATTCAGACGAACCTGACATTTCATCATTTTAGACTTCTGAAAAGGAATATATATACCCCCAAACTTCATCTCAACTGGTCGTTAACCAATTCTTCAATCTAGTTCTCAAAGTATATTCTTCTTGGCTTCTCAAGGAAACCCATGATAATTTCTAACCAATATTATAGTGAATACTAAAAAATATTGAAGTTAGGGTCCCACCTGGAGATGGACAGTTTTCAAGGAAGGAATTGTTTGGGGCAGTTGTTAAACTTCCCGATTAGGTTTCTGTCTACTCTCAATCAAATGTTTCATTTCTTTAGCCAACCAGATAGATCATTAATGCACATGATATCATTATTTTAATTATAGTTTGTGAAAAATAAAAGCTTTTTTTTTTTTTATAACGAACCATAGTTTGACATATGTGCATACATTTTTCAAAGAGTGACTTCATTGCGTATTTATGCTAGTTTGTGATTTGCATGTCATGAAGAATTACACTCATACATAAAAGAAGCCAAACAATATTTATTATGACAACAAGTGATTAAACTTTTCGTTTTGTGTTTTTAACGAGTCATTTTTAGTATATGCCAATTAATAATTTGCAAGTCATAAAAAATGACTCATTACATATAATAAAGCCAAACAATATGCATGAGCGTAGAAACTTTATATTTTGTAGTCTTATGGAGTCACACATATATGTCAAACTTGTATAATAATTGAACGCTGTCTTTCTTAAATGGTAAGGCTTGATTTTTTAACCTTTTACACGTAATTACTTTACTTGATTTGATTGACTTGGAATCATCGTATAATTAAGCTTCCTTTACTTTACTTGATTAACTTGGAATCATCATGTATATTTAAGTTGGATAGAAGAGAGCCAATGCCGCAAACCATCCTGCGTTTCTTGTTCATCATTTCTTCTTCCTCCGTCAACCAATTTCTGAGGCTGAAAAAATGGCAGACGGCATCATTTCCATGCTACTGGATCGGCTGGCTTCAACAGCGTATGAGTACGTTGACGGGGAGGTGAAACTTGTTTTGAATGCCAAGAAAGATGTTGAAGAATTTGCTGGCAATCTCCATGCTATTCAAGCCGTTCTCGAAGATGCGGAGCAAAGGCAAGTGAAGGAGGCCAGCGTGAGGACCTGGTTGGATCAGCTCAAAGACATATCCTTCGAGATGGTGGACGTGCTGGACGAGTGGAACACTGACATGCTAAGACAGGAGGTTGAGAAGCAAGAACGAGAAGGTGAAAATGTTGTTCCTAACAAGCAGAAGAAGAAAAAGGTACCTCTCTATGTTTCCCGTAGTTGCTTTTGTTTTCGCAAAGCCAGAGAGGTAACTTTTCGCCATGACATTGCAAATAAGATAAAAGATTTGAATGGTAGGCTAAGTGCGATTGATGAGCAAAGAAAAAGGTATAAGTTTAAACACATAGAAAGAGTCATTCAAGAATTACCTGATCGACGGAAGACTTCGTCTTTTGTCGTCGTTTCAGAGGTATTTGGTCGAGTAAAGGAAAAAGACATTCTGATAACAAAGTTGTTGAGTGATTGGAAGGGGCTCCTTATCATCCCTATTCTAGGGATGGGAGGAATGGGGAAGACAACTTTGGCCCAACTAGTTTATAATGATGTCAAAGTTAAAGCCTATTTTGAAAAGAGAGTGTGGGTTTGTGTCTCAGACCCCTTTGATGAGGTTAAGATTGCCAAATCCATAAGTGGTGATGAAGACTCAAGGTCAAATGAGTTGGATCATGTCCTGCAATCCATGTCAAGATCCATCGAGGGCAAAAGGTTTCTCATTGTCCTAGATGATGTGTGGAGCAACGACAGTGAAAAGTGGGAACGCTTAAGGGCACCACTAATCCAAAGTGGTGCTCATGGCAGTAGAATTTTGGTGACCACGAGAAAGCATGAGGTTGTTGATATGATGAGAGCAACAAGTGACATGATTAATTTGGGAGAGCTAAGTGAAGAATATTGTTTGTCAATCTTCAATCACATGGCATTTTCTGATAGAGGAGTAGATGAGTCTAAGGCGTTTGAAGATATTAGTAAAAAAATTGTAGGAAAATGTAAAGGTTTGCCTCTTGCTGCAAAAGCTTTAGGCAGTCTCATGCACAACAAGAGAACAAGGAGGGAATGGCTAAATGTTTTAAATAGTAAGATATGGGATCAAGAAGAGGTGGAGCAAAAAGTTTTCAAACCGCTACTACTAAGTTATTATGATTTGGCCCCGTCAATTAAATGTTGCCTTTTATATTGTGCTAGTTTTCCTAAAGATTATGAGTTTCAGAGAGATGAATTGATTGATCTATGGATGGCACACGATTATCTTAATTCAAAAGAGAATAAAGATAGAGAAGTTGGAGAAGCATTTTTTGATAACTTAGTAGCACGGTCTTTTTTTCAAGATTTGGTGAAAGATAGTGTCAGTGGAAAAATTAGAAGTTGCAAGATGCATGATATTGTTCACGACTTTGTGCAATCTCTCACCAAGAATGAATGTTTGATTATCGATGTTGTGGGTGTTGGCGATGAAATAGAGGTTATGAGTAAAAAGGCTCGCCATTTAACCTTAAGATTGAAATATGATGAGCCACTCCCACCTTCTAATGCATATTTCAAAAATCTGCATACAATCACAATTCTTCCTTCATCCTTTCCTAAAACCATGACGGTAGACTCCAATTTTATTTTGCAATTGAAATGTCTTAGGACATTAAATTTGAGTTACGTTGGCATAAGTGAAGTCCCAGATGAAATTGGTGAATTGATACATTTGAGGTATATTGATTTGTCATGCAATGATGGTTTGAAAACATTGCCGGACAGTATCTGTGAGTTGTACAATTTGTATACCTTGCGCCTTTGTTACTGTGCTTTTAAAAAACTACCTGATAACATGGGAAGGTTGATTAGCTTAAAGCATCTTTATGTTGTTGGTTGTTTTTCGCTGGAGTACATGCCAAAAGGGATTCGTAGATTAAAGAAATTGAAAAGAATGGATGAGTGTGTTGTGGTTTGTGGTGAGGATGAGAACAAAGCAGCATTACAATTGGGAGATCTGAAAGTCTTGAACCTTGAGGGCAGTCTCAACATAAGTTTGCAGGGGAATGTGAAAGATGAGAATGAGCTCAAGAAAGCACAGTTGTGGGACTTGAACCAACTCTTTCATCTGCGAATTACTTGTCGGAATGTCCAATACAAGCAGCAAGCAAGAAGCACTGTTGAAATACTGAATGTCTTACGACCGCACGAAAATCTGGAATCTTTAGACATTTTTAATCATTCGGGCACCACCTGCCCCAGTTGGATGATGTCTTTGCAAAACTTAAGAATCATCTGTCTATTTGAGTGGTATAATTGTGAGTTTTTGCCTCCTCTTGGGAAATTGCCATACCTTGAAGAACTGACTCTATGGAGAATGCAAAAGGTGAAAAAGATTGGTGGTGAGTTTTTGGGAATAGTCTACCAAGATTACGCAACGTCATTGAAATCATCATCATCATCATCCTCATTTTTCCCAAAGTTGAAACGACTCATAATTTACGACATGAATGCCTTGGAAGAGTGGGAAGTAGGCGTGGAAGGGTGGAACAAAGAGGATTCTGAAATTTCAATCATGCCATGCCTTTCCTTCGTAGCAATTGTGGATTGTCGACGCCTCAAAACACTGCCAGACTTCCTCTGCAAAACACCGGTGCAAGAGCTTATCATTCAGAGTTGTCCGAATCTTTCAGAGCGTTGTGAACAAGGCAGTGGAGAGGAGTGGCCCAAGATTTCTCACATCCCAAACATCAAAATCTTATCATAAATCTGGTAACTAAGCTCTACTTATCTTATTTACGCATTTATTTATGTATCAATAACAAATGCTATTATCATATTTGTTTAATTTGCTTATTTTTCTTCTTCATAGGATATAAGAGGTGACTCGCGATCTAGGCATATATATTTAATTTCTTTGGAAAGGTATTTCTCTTCTTTTATATACATCAAAAATAACTAATGATTATTTATCATTCACAACCAAAGTTTCCTTGCAAATGCAGCAATTGGCGTCCTCTCCGAGCTTCTTCAACCCTTGGTCTGTGATCGTGATCGCCGGAACATTGGCCACTACCTGTTTGCTCGCAGGCGGGGCCCTCGGAGCCGCCCACACGTCATCCAAAATCCCCGGCTGCAAAACGCTGTCGAGGTTGTCAATGAGCGACTGAAGTAGATTTACCGAGCTTTCCGAGTTCTCTTCGTTTCCGGGACCCGACTCATAAGGGCGCGGCCTCCTCGTCTTCCCTGAAATCCGCCGAGTCAACGTGGCGATCGGGAACATGATTATGCTGGCAATCATGTCGTTTAACGGCATTGGTTGGCGTTTCGGAGTTGTGGCGTTGGATACTGATAGTCCGTGTGCGTGTGCTTAGAGATTTATTGGGTGGATTTAGTAATTTTATTGAAAGGATTCTATAGGCTGCAGCTTGCTTTTGCCAATTTGCATTTGCTTTCTATAAAAATCTTGTACTATTGATGTTGTTTGTAATTTACACGTTGCTTGAGTTCTAAGCAGAAGGAATACTTCGTTTAAGATTTGGATGTTAAGTGCAAAAATTTGTCATCTTCAATCTTCACGAATTTGTACCTATAAAACAATTAAACATCTTTGATCAATGACCAAAGACGCGCCCACAGAGTGTTGGGTTTGGCCAATAGCTCTCGATACCTAAGTCAAGTTTACTTTAAAAGGAGGAGAGTTTAGGAATAATTGCGTAGCAAAAGCTTCTAGAAATTGGTAAAAAAATGAGATCAATTTTCACCTTTTCTTGGATTGATTGATAATGACACAGGTTGGCTCAGGTACGAAGCGCCAACCCCATCCTCTTTGTCGACGCTTGTTCTTGGGACAACATTGTGAAATTCCTAATCAAAGACCAATCAAAACTTCTCTCTACAGGTAAAATTGTACAGCTTGACAAATCCATCTTTGCATAATCACAGCTTCTGCACGAAATTCTACTCTAACCAAACCATCTACGGATAAATCTACCAGACCAATTTCAACCAGTCCTAATGTGGAACAAGTAGAATTTGAAGATGTAGTCAGATCGGAATTGCCATGGAGAGGAGGAGCGCAATTGAATCTGTAACGACGTACCTTGCTGTGCTCCTCTTCCGTTTCTTCATTCCATCCTCAGTTAAGTTAATGAGATAATGTTGAAAAAATGGGCAAGTCAAAATACGTCCAACTTGCTGGTGCGGATCTTCAATTTTCAGCGCCACTAGTTCACTCCTTTGCTGTTGGTTCCTAAACTTTGAACTGCTGGGGAACCATCTTTTAAGCCTGTTTGAACAAAACCTAATGGTTTCCGAACACAACCATTCAGTTAAGAACAATGCATCCTAAACCCGATATCTAAAAGACTAAAACTCAACAACAGTGATCACAATAAAATCCGATCTTAACCATCGAGAGATTGATATTGGAAAAAAACACAAAACAACCGTGACATACAAATCCAATCTTTCATATATTGCCCGTCGCACTGAGGAGTTCAAGCCGTAGGGAGTTGAACAGGTCCTATAACAAGTATAAAAGTAATAAAATTTCATCAGGATAATTAAAAAAAAAAACCAGTAAACTAGACCACAATTATGCATGAACAATGTTCTTTGGAACACAAAATGCCCATTATACCAGAAAAAGGTACTAACTTGCCATAGAAAATTAGCAAGTTACCGTGAGTCCAGCTGTCCCAACATCAAGAACTGAGAGCCAAAACATTTTATGACATTGTTCAATAAAGTCATGAATGCGGTTGATTGTGCCAAAAGCCCATGATCCTATCAGGATGAGTGGATAGTACCCCCACCAGTTCAAAGCCTGTTGAATGAAAGCAATGGAAAACAATTAACATGAACTGCTATTGAATGTACATTTAAATGGTCTATAACACAGTCTAAGTCTGACCCTAGGAAACCAGTTGCAGCACAATACACCTTCATTTCTGCTCTTGAATCTGATTGGTAAACCGAATCTGACATGCCAGCCGCCATCTATAATTTCTGAACCAGAATAATGATCTCAACAAGTGTAAAAGTGTGGAATTATTTGTCTGAAAAAATAAATGACAGCACCAATACATACATGTCTTGCATTCTTCAGCACGCTTATCACTTGAAAATATGTAAAACCATTGTAAAGAACTGCACCCCAAAGTGGCATGTGAAATGTTATGAGGTTAAGCGCCTGTAAAAATGGGTGGAAAAATCAGAGCACAGTGAAGAAAACTTAATTACATCAGACAGCTATAGTCAGAACTCCAAATGACCGAATTGTGCAATACTGACTTGAGGTAGTTCTAGTACAAATGATGCTTTGATTTGTACAGATAAAACTTGTTTAGAATCTACAACACAGTGTAGATATTGTTATTCATGCAGTTATACCATGAGTAGGGCATAGATTTTACTCCATTATCATTGGTTATACATTTTTAATCTAAAGTTATGGTATCTTGCCAACAAATCAATAAATATAGTATCGATGACAGCAGCTTCCAAATTCCCCTCTGTAAAAATCCTCCCACATATCATATAAAAAAATCCTCACTTCCCCTCTATTTTTTTTTATAAGCACGACGCACTGCAATAATAAGCACACAACCAACTTTTTGCAAAAGAATTCTAGAAATTCCTATGGTCTAGGAAACTAAAACATCACAACTAATAGGTACTATGTCCTTACCTTTCCAGTACGCCCTGATTGTGACCAACACCATGTACCTAGGTGGCTATGGTTATTCCCAATAGAGCACACAACTGTCACAACTAATGAAGTCCCAGTGAAGAGGAGAAAAAGAAGCAAATGAACTCTAATGAGCTTCACAAATTATACATAATGAAAACAGAATAGCATTTAGAAATAACTCCTTTCTCTAAAACCCTTATTCTATCTCTCACCGGAGGAACAGAAGAAGAAGCTAACTCAACATCACTGAAAGTAAAACGAGAGATCTTTTGCAACAGGTAAAAAGGTCATACCCCAAACATACAATTGAAACATTGCCTCCATATCTTCAACATCAGTTTGTGTCTAACAACTGTGCGGTGGAGTGTAAAAGCGATCGTGTTGGTCCATAAGAAAGACGCTATACGGAAGAAATGAGTACCGTAGCCGTGCGAGTAACAGAAAAATCCTCTGGATGGATCCCTGCGCATGAAAGCAACTTACTTTATAACCGCTTAGAATCCGAATCAGATAAAAAATTTACATTATCCAAATGCACTTCTCTGGGAGGGAAAAATGAGCTTACCCAACCATGCTGAAGAAGCTACAAAGCATATCCTGCATTCCAAAATAACAATAACAATAAAGTTTCCATTTCTTTAAACTTCCAGTTTATTCAAAATTTAAGTTAAACACTGAAGAACAACAAAGCCCTAAACCCCTAAAATTTATCTTGAATCCTTCAAGCTCAAGTCACCAAGGTAAATCCATTATATAAAGCTAAGAGCTTCCCATTTTTCTAGCGATTTAAAGAAATTAAATCCATTTATAGACTTTGTTCAATTTCCGAGTTTTTACAAGTTTCCAGTAATAGGACACACCACGTCACCGGCAATCGAGCAATCAGATCTAACAAACGCAATCAATTCTTATCATTTTCAGCAAAGTTTAGAGAGCGAGAGAGAGGGCGTACGGAGAGCGGGAAATAGAAGACGCGCTTGAAGGAGAACTTGCGGAGCTCTTTGAAGAGGACGATGAACCCGGACCCGACGAACGAGAGGCTCGCCGCTCCGGCGTTAACTGCCGTCAAGACTTCGCGATCGTAGGCCGTCAGACCTCCAGCGACTTGCCCCGTCGCCGCCATTTTGTTCTCTCACTCTCTCGATCGCGCCGATAAAGTCTCAAATAACTCGCCCTCATGCTCTCGGAACACAGGAACTTCAAAACGCTCCGTTTTTGTACTTTGAGTCGTGACGGCAGTGGTCGCTATTTGCGTCTGCTGCTTTAATTTCGTGGAAGGATACGAATTGTTTATTACATGTTTAATTACAAATTTAGACTGCTATTGATTTGTGATTCATGATGCCAAATGTTTCAATTTCTATTTTCTTGAGACCATTTTTGGTGTTTTAATTTTCAACTACTTGTGTTTTTGGTGATTATATCGTGTTCATGTTTACGTCTTATTTAACAATGTTTTTAGAATAGCTAAAAGCTTTACCGCCAAACAAAAATATTTTATGATATCGTCATATAAAAAAAGTTCCAGGTGAAAAGCACTTTTCAATGCTTTTAAAAGTGCCGACGTCCTTCTACCACAAACGCTTATAACAAAAGTGTGGTGCGGGTTAAAAAACTCCATGCATAACCACATACTTAGAGATGATAATTTTAACCGTTAAACTTGATAATCGTGGATAATTGTCCGAATGAATTGGATTTGAGTATGAAAATTCGGGTATATTTTGGATATGGGAAAAAAACCGTGAATAATATTCGGTTATGGTTTTGGATATGGTTATAGGGATCCCCAATCCGTATCCGTCTTCGAATCCAAACCGAATTATATATAATATAATTATATACTTATAATATAATTATTGGATATAATTATATATAATATAATGGTTTTGGATATAGTATTTATATATTCGGTTATGGTTTTGGATCTAATTATTCACTTAATCTATTACCTTGATAATACAAAAGTTGCACTGTGTAAGTTGCATTTTGTGGGCAAGTTAAAAAGTTTTGATATGAATCAAAATCTATGAGAATCCAAACCAATATTACTTATGGGAGATATCAAATATTAGCCAACATTATCAATGTTTAGCTTTAATTTTTATGCTCCACAAAAGATCAGCCAATATTATCAATGTTTAGCTTTAATTTTTATGCTCAACAAGATCCATTCATTAAATCATTTTATACATCAAATATTTAATGACAAAATTAATATTTACTAAATTATCATGCATCAATTGAACGAATATATTTTTTGTATTGACGAAGATGTGTATAACTGTTAATTGATGGGGAATCCGTTACCCGATAGGTATGGGTATGGATAATACCCGATGGTTAATTGGCAGTTATAGATATGGTTAATTTTCATGATTATGGGGATGGATATAGTATTTTCGTCCCAAGCCGAACCGTTACCATCCCTAGTGAGACTGTTTCCAGAAAACTCGCCTATTAGATGCTCTTCTCCATGAAAAAAAAAAAGATCTAGTAAATACTTCTTAAGGAGTCACTTGACTTTTGAATAAACGTTTTAACAAATTTTTCCTAAAATACTTATAGTAAAAACGCTTATGAGCATAAATGTTTCCTACAAAAAAAATGTATCCAAACGAGCTCGAAATTTCACCATTTTAGACTTTTGAAAAGGAATACATACCATGTGAAACTTTGTTCAAAGTAGTGTTTAAAATTTATTTGATACGGTTGATATTTCTATGGAAATTATCCAAAAAATCAAAGAACGATATGGAAATGCGAAGTGAAGTCTAAACTTTATCTCATAGCATTTTGACTAAAATTGATAGATATCATTGACATTTCTAACACATATGTTAAATATCGAAGAAGCTTTTTTGTCCAAACCAATGTTTGACAATCCCTAAAGTTTTACTTTAAATTTCCATCATCTCCATCGAAAACAATCGATATCAATATCAATATTCGGTATATCTGTCGATATTTTCACAAATTTGCATATCAATATTTTCACTGGTACAAATATTTTAAACACTGGTTCAAAGAAATGTCACCTCAAGTGCTTTTATCTCACATCAAGTAGTAGTTAATCAATTCTTTATTTTTTTTAGTATATCGATATTTTTACACGAAGGGAATCACTCATGCATTAAGAGAGATTTTTCAGTGTGATCGGCACGCGAGATGATACACCACGTATCATTATACAAATGGTGTGATATGTGTATTAAAAAGTTAATAACTTAAAAAATAAAATTTCTCACCACTTATATAAAAACACATAGTATACCACACGTGTTTCAGTTACAATAAAAAATTTCTCCTACATTAAAAATGGATAGTTGTCAATTTTTCAAGCCAGGAATTGTTGGGGCAGTTGTTGAAATTCCTGAGGTTGTTGTGAGGACGTAATCAGAGAGGGGGAAAAGGGGGGCTGCGTTATTCGTTTGTATAATATTGGTGTTGGAACTTCTGAGTCTACCTTGATTAGGTTTCTGTCTATTCTCAATCAAGTGTTTCATTTCTTTAATCCAACCACATGGATCATTAATAGACATGATATCATTATTTTAATAACAGTTTGGGAAAAAAAAAAGTTTTTTTTTTGTTATTACGAATCACAGTTTGATACGTGCGCATAAATTTTTTCATATTTTTAATAAGTAATTTCAATACGTATTTATGTCAATTTTTAATTTGCATGTCAAGAAGAATGACATTAGCCAAACGATATTTATTTTGACACGAGTGCTTAACGAGTCTATAAACTAGGTTTTGTACGAGTCACTCATATCTGTCTAGTTGTAATTTTCTTACTATTAAAAAGCCAAACAGTGTTCGTTACAAAGTATAATATATTTGAATTCCTTTCTTTTTCTCTTAATCGGTACAAATTGTTTTTCGTATTAATTATTTCCAACTTTCTTTGCCCTAATTTTTTGCCTAACTTGTTATCATGCTTTTGATGCTACTATTACCGTCCTCCTCATTTGGTGCTACATAAACAAATGGCCTAACAACTAACCCTTCATCGAAGTCCTGAAGACCTTCTAAGATCACAACCACATCACTCATCCTAGGCCTTCGCTTTGGATTGTGGCTCAAGCAACTGTAAGCCAATGCTGCCGCCCTTCGAGCCCCTCGGATCGAATACTGTCCCTCCATCATCGGGTCTATAATCCCGTCGAGCTTTCTCGGATCCTTCAAGCGAGGTTTTGCCCACTCCACAAGTTTCTGTTCACGACTGGGGCAGGTATTATCTATGCATCGTTTACCGGTCAATAGCTCTAGCAGAACAACTCCAAAACTATAGACGTCACTCTTGGTCGTCAAGCAACCTGTGTTCAATTAAGTACGTACTAAACTTGATTAGTTTGACTTATGAGAGTCTAAACAACTAATTAAGTACTAAACGTCATTGGCTTGCCTGTCATGATGTATTCAGGGGCTGCATATCCCTGTGTCCCTATTATAAGTGTAGTTATATGTGTGTCTTTTCCTTCTGGACCGTCCTTTGCTAACCCGAAATCTGAAAGTTTAGCTGTATAATCCTGGAAGGGTAAAAAATTGATTCAAAAATTCAATCTTACAACTTTGCAGTTTTTGAATGAGCCTCCTGAATGTTTGCGTCCAATTATTTGTGATGATCAAGTCACGTTCGATTGTTGCTTAGTTGTATTGGACTTTTTGCGACTTATGTAGCACGGAAAAAGAAGTGAAAAATATCACATAACTTCAGCAAGATGTAAGGGAGCTCCGAAAGAAGAACATACAGAGTCTAGCAGAATATTCGAAGTCTTAAAATCTCGGAATATGACAGGCTTGTGATCTGCTTCATGGAGGAACGCTAAACCCTTCGCTGCCCCAACGGCGATTTTCATTCTTTTCGACCACGACAGAGGAGTAGAATAACCTGCATTTTTGGAGTACTTGTTAAACAAACTTTTTGCAGCTGATTAATTAACACAAATTTATCCAGAAAAAATGGAAAAACAACTCACTTCTGAAGAGTTGATTTTCTAAGCTTCCTCCTGCCATGTATTCATAAACTAGGAGCCTGTGCTCATCTTCACAACAATATCCAATCAGCTTCACAAGATTTGGATGCCTCAGCTGCCCAAGAAATACAATTTCTGCCTACAAACAAAGAGAGAAAAAAAAATGCAATGCCATTTATACGAAGAAGGCCTTTATGGTCATTTGAAATTCAAATGTTAACGTTAAGTGTAGTAATTTTCACATTCTCAGTTTCTCCTTTGTCAACACTCTCCCCCCTTTATTTTTTCCGTTACTTCCCTTCATTTTATTCAATCATAAAGTTAAGAAAAAAGAAAGAAGGGCAGTAGGAGAAATGAGAGTGCAAAAATCATTTTTGATGCGCAATATATACACATGTACACATGTCAGAAACGAACCAGCCATTCTTTGTGGCCTTGCAAACCATCCAAGTCCAACAGCTTGACAGCCACAGGCTGAGCCTTCAATCCAGGCCTAACCTTGTCACCAACAAACCCTTTGAACACGGGTCCAAACCCACCTTCCCCGATTACACTACTCCATGAAAAATTTCTCGTGACAACTCCAAGCTCCGCGAGCGAAAACACGTGAAGGTTGAGGCTGATGAGGGGGTTGGAGAGATCGTCTGCAAAGAGAGCCGAGCTCAGATCATTGCTTATATCCGAGATGGAGAGTCTCTGCTGCAGGGATGGGGTTTGCTTAAGAACTGGCTGCTGCAGGCGGCTCTCTGGATCTGTAGTGCTCTTGTAACAGCCTGGGATGATGCATTTCCATGTGAGGATTTTCTTTTCAGTCATATCTTGAGGAAAAAAAAAAAAAAAAAAAGATGAAATTAATTAGTTTGTTGTAATGATGAGGAAGTTTTTATGTATATATGAATGTGAAGGCTGCTTATATATATACATATACATATACATATATATATATATATATATGCATGCGTATATTCTACCAAGCCATCTGCACATCTTCGTATTTTGTTGGGGACGGCTATAATCACTTGCCTACCTCTTTGACTTGTACACCACTAACTTCTTTTAGAAAATTATGAACCAACCGCACAAACTACAGCAGCACCAAATAAGTTACAGTTTAAAAATCTCATTTTTTTCAATAATAAAATCGCCATAAGTAGTTGGGCGTGTTGAGAGTATCAATCCCAGATCGAAGAAAGCAGAGACTTTACATGTGATTATAAAGTTGAACTAGTATCTGTATTGATGGAACCTCAATTTTTTTCAACTCTAATCTAAAACCTGTATGTGGGGTTATATTTGTTTATCAATTTCATTATCATGTCCAGTGGGGGTAGGTGTGAGTAATTGGCTGTGCTGAATTATATATTTTGCTTAATAAGGTGTTAGCAGGTCAAGATCAGCTTCAGCCAGCTGGAGCGCAAATATACCAAATGTGTATTTCGTCAATGTACTTTGTAGAACTAAAACATGTCTTTTGGGCGAACTGAAAACTAAAATGCATGACGAACGATATAAAACAAACCAAAAACTGTATACGTACAGATAAGCATTGACATGGAGGAACTGAAAAATGGCCAAGTATCTTCACCCAAAAAAAAAAAAAAAAAAAGACAGATTGTCTGCCCTACTGTTTGATGCACTTTCCGCCCTCTTTTATTTGTGCAGTTACGGTTAAGTCACGTCAACATTTTATATTCTTATTGATTTTTGTCTTATTATTTCTATAAAAAAAAATCAATATAAAACGTTAACGTGGTTTAATCATGACCGCACAAAATAGAAGGGGATGAAAAAGGCATCCAAACATGAGGGCAGACAACCTTCATGCATGTCGAGATTGCTGAATTAATTCAAGGATTAATAATCTGATGCATGTCAAATAAAAGTCTAATAAAATGAAAGGTAAATTATACAAAACTACGTCAACTATGAGTCGAACCACAATCTCATATCTCATGTTTTAAAAATTACAATGTCATACCTCATATTACAAATTTATTAAATGTCATACCTCAACTTACAAATTTATTGTAATATCAAATCTCCGTCAATTTTTTGTTAAGGTGACATCTGTACTCCCTAACCAAACTGGACTAAGAAATTAATTAAAAATTAAAAATAAAATCATTTAAATATTTTTATAAAAAAAATGTAGGAACCACCCCCTTACAATTAAAAATAAAATCACCCTTATTTCCCATCCTACCCGACGACATAGTTCTTGCCCATCTCCGGGCACCCCAACCTCACCCATCTCCTCTGCAACTCCAAATCGCCCTTCGCCACCATCCCCATGACTTCCACCCGCCTCACCACCACCACCCTAAACCCAGATAAATTTTCTGTCCATTTTCATAAAAAAGAAAAATAAATAAATAAACCAGATAAATTTTATGAAAACCCAAATTCGTCAAATCCAATTCGAAATCTCACTATCCTTCCCACCGTTAGCCAATAGTCCACCTATTACTCATCTTCTACTAAATCCCAGCACAAAGGTGCCTCAAATTGCCAAGGTTTTGACTAAAAAACTCATGCCCATAACTACAATTAGATCGACATAGGCAAAGTAGCGGGCTTCGATGATTGTGAGGTCGAGGTCACCGTGCAGGTAGGTCACTCGCTCTGACGTCTTTTCGATCATTTCGTCGGCGATCAATGTACAAAACCCTAATTTTGTATACGAGATTTACTGGGTGGGTGTGAATAGTGAGAAAAAGCTGGGTTTATGGGGTTTGGCGTTGCTTGTAGGCAGAGGAGATGGGAGTTGCAGAAAAAACTCGTGGTGTCTGGGAGAGAGGTGGGAGTTGCAGAGGAGATGGGTGAGGATGGGGCGCGACGAGATGGGGCGAGGTTTTGGGTAGAATGAGGAAGAAGGGTGATTTTATTTTTAATTGTAAGGGTTGGGTCACATATTTTTTTTATATACATATTTAAATGATTTTATTTTTTTACTTAATTTTTTAATCTAATTGGGCTAGGAGTGAGACCAACTTCAAACTATGTCAGAATTTAACATAGAAACTAACAAAAAAATTGACGGAGGCCTAATATTGCAACAAATTCGTAAAATAAGGTATGACATAGTAATTTTTAAAACGTGAGGTATGAAATTACGGTTTGACTCATAATTAAAGATAATTTTGTATAATTTATCTTAAAATAAATAAATTTCTCTCATTCCGGCGAAGTTTATTTTATAAAAAAAAGGCTAATAAAATTAGCTTATGCCTCGCAACTGATCTCATGGAGTCATAGTGGAACCATGGATGCTAATTGATGAAGCAGGTAAAAACTGGAAAGCTACCAGATTTCATGGTCAAAGGGGTGGAAGGGGGGTGAACAAATCAATCTACCAGATGTAACTTGTATATAAATTCGTGGGAATTTTACCAAACTCCTCGCGTGCATGCTTTTTGAAATGATAGTTTAGCGCGTCTAAGCATTTGCATTGACGATTTTTGGTGTACCGGTGGTATTCTAATATTAATTTTACATATCTTAATAAACACATAAAGAATTAAAAGAAAAATGTAAATTCTACATATAATATGCAGGTATTGTCTGCGTCTGCCTTTCATGATTTATCTTATTTCAAGTACTTAAGCATGTATTCTCAATGCAGTTTCATGAACTAAATTAGTGAACTTGTGCGATTTACAAATTAAAAAAGTTATCATATATATATTATTCTTTATTTAAATCATTAAAGAGGGATTCCAACCATTAATTGTCACTTCATGTGGTTTAAAAAATATTATTCAAGTATGTGGTCTCTCTAATCCATGCATTTTGTATATCAGTTTAGGTCCACAAAAATTAAATTAACCACTTGTATTATGACTTTTAATGTACCGATCATATTCTAACACACTAAAAAGTCTCTCATAATCTACCGCCAACCACATAATACTATAAAATTATGGATTTCACAGCAAACAAACAATAATAAGCCCCTTAATTAATGATTAAATGATTTATAACTTAACATTTGGACTGCAACTTCGTATGAGTTATACCTGGATTAAATCCAAATCAGTGCAAGGGAATTGGACCGAAAATAATAAGCCACAAATTATTAAACCAGTTGCAAGAATCATCATAGTTATGATCTAAAGAAATGATTTTCTTACACTTTTACAAAGAAAATGCTAGAATCATACCTGCATAATTCAATTCACGCAAGATTCACTGTGAGTCTGTGAGTCACATAAGATTTTATTGTCTGGAACTAATCACGCGCAAAATGCTCATAATAAGTTGACTATCAAGAATTGCTCTCCACAAAGTTAAGCGATTTGAGTCGTGGTAGCTACAGGCTTTGTTTTTCCTTTGATGATTTACAATGCTTGGGGACTTGGGTATTTATAGCAAACCAAATGAAAGCTACACCACACACTTACTTCACCTACAACATCCACCTACTTCACCTACAACATCCACCTACTTCACCTACAATTGTCATTGATTCTCAACACTCCCCCTCAAT